>NW_026622841.1:18297500-18602500 GCF_023065955.2 Ursus arctos
GAGAGAGGCTGTTGATAAAATTTGGTCTCAAAGCAAAAAGCTACAAGGGTTGTAAATTTTTGTATCTTCTCCCATTTATACTTATTCACATGAAAGCTCAATCTTGACAAGTGTGAGTTTTGATTCCGTGAGGTCTTCAGCCACACATTCTTTTCATAAAATGTATTTGTCTGGCATATAAAGTTGTTTAGAAGAGTCTAACTCTCCCAGGAGAGGATGTTTGGAACAGATGTTCATCTGTTGAACTGAAGGCAGTCAGTCACCCCTCCCTTTGTGTACCTTTGAACCGAATGTGGAGTTGTGAGCAAATTGCTGACATGTACCCCAATTTCATGTTTAGGGTATTTGGTGATCCTTTGTCATCTACTTCTTCCTTGATATTGTTACGTAAGATGCAGCCATTGTTAGCAAAGTAGGACTGTAAATTTGGCAGCTTCTAAAAACCAAGATTATGTTTTTTAAGTGTGTGGAGTAAATAGAAGAAAGCGGTCAGCCTTAAATGAAAAGCTTTTTCTTACATTGTTATTGAGCTCCCTGAGATGCTGAAACAGTATCTGGTACTATTTAGAAACTAAACACTGAAACTTGGGTAGATGCTATTTGGAAGACAAACATCATTATTAAAGATAGCAAGATAGAGCTCGGATCTCTCTTTACAGTTTAAATGGAAATTCAACTAGTTCTGTTTTTCAGTAGCTGTCTATTTCTCAGGGAGGAACGTGCAACCCATCTGCCATTTGTCCACCCTATTTTCTTTTTTAAAGATTTTATTTATTTATTTGACAGAGATAGAGACAGCCAGTGAGAGAGGGAACACAAGCAGGGGGAGTGGGAGAGGAAGAAGCAGGCTCATAGCAGAGGAGCCTGATGTGGGGCTCGATCCCATAACGCCGGGATCACGCCCTGAGCCAAAGGCAGACGCTTAACCGCTGTGCCACCCAGGCGCCCCTGTCCACCCTATGTTCTGTTACTCCTCTTTGGGGTGAGGTATATAGGGCTTCAGGTCAGACTTGCAGACTTTCAAGATAACATTCAAATTGGGAATTTGAGTCCCATGGAGATGGTATAAGAGGCCATTTAATCACCCATTTTTGGGGTGAAAATTGGGCATGGACATTGGTACAGATTAACAAAATAACTGATCCTAATTAGACCAAACTCTAGATTACTCATCCAAACTCTAGATTACTCAGCTCTATTCAGTGTACATAGAATGGTTTGAAATCTATTCTGTGAGGCTGATTTAACTTATTAAGATAGTGTGTCTTTGCACTGTGATAATTCTGAGTAATTTATTGAGGAATTTTAGTATTTCATTAGTAAACTATGAAGCTTAGAGGTGTCCTGTAAAAGGACAGAGTATCCATAGCTCAGATTTTTCTTAATTCAACTGCTTCAAGAGCCCAAGAAATAAGTACTTACAAATCTGTTTAGCAAACACTATATGTGTGTATTTATTTAAATAGAACTCAGATTATAATAGTAAACATTCTTTAATATCAGTCACATTAGAATTTTTGGAATGGAAACAGTGGTCAATTTTCATAATCCTCAATTCAAATGGTTAGTTATCCACTTTCTGTGCTTGGCTATTTAGACTTTGTTTCACGCTGACTTCGTTGTCATCACTGGGTTTGGACGATCATCAATTTTGCAGAGCTTAACCCTTCAAGATAAAAATCCTCTTGCCTCTCCCCTGCGTGGTTAAATGGGAAAATCTGCCAGGACTGATGAGCAGCCCATCAACTATACATGGTGAGCCACAAAAAGACTATAGAAGAGATTATAAACATCTATAGTATTAGTTACAGGGACATTATCCATAAAGCATGTAATCCTATCCAAACCATCCTATGACAGTTTCACAGTGTGCCAGAATTTTTAGGATATTTTCTATTTTCAACCCGTGATCCCGTGTAATACATAGTCTTGGCATTTCTTATCACTGCCAACCATGCATTTCTCATTTTTAAAAAATGTTGTTCCAAATTTCAATACTGTGCATCCTTTTTGCCTTAGACCAAATACCTATCACACATTCTCATCATTTTAATTAAACTCGGGCCAATCCAGGGCAAATGTTTGATTTTGACTCAAAAGGTGCATGCAAATCACAAATTCTGTGCGATTCAGAATGGAAATACTTCCTGTAGCCTTCTTGCAGTGTGTGGAATGAAACAGTCTGCCGGATTTGTGATTGCACATTGTCGGAGAAGACCTGCTGATTCAAAAATAGAAAAATAAACCCATGTCCACCTGACAAGTAAGCATCATGTGTCTGTAGTTGTAGTTGTAAGTTCATCAGTCTAAAGAAGGAAAAGTCTGGGTCTGGAACGAGAGAGTCCTCAATTTTAACCCAGCATCAGGTGAGCAAAGAGCTCACTGGCCACACACGCGAGAACCACTGGGCCCCGGGAAATCATACATGAGATCGGCAATCAGGAGCTCTGGAGTTCCTTCGACTCTTCCAGCACTCTCTATGTGGACTCTGACAAGGAAATTATTCCTTTTCCTGGCTTATAAAGTGGAGGAAACACTAAGCAACCATGCCTATTACACATTTTTTCACAGCTTGTATGGTCAATTAGAGCCTTCAAAGAGGCAGTTCTGTAATTGCTGAATTCATTTTCATGAATCAAGATTTTATGTAAACATTGATAACTGGAAGCCCAACAAAGAGAAATCCATTAATAAAGAGCTTCATCAAAATAGGTGCCTTAAAATCCCTTTTGGTCTGTTTGTTGCCATAGTGAGTTATAGCAGTAATACAAAAACAAGTCTTTTTTTTTTGTGGGGAAAAAGTTTCTGCACACATGAGTTTGGGATGTACTTGTCTGTTAAGCACATCCTACAATTCAGATCCTTACAGGCAACGTGATTGGGCTTTCTAGACTTTACCATTATGCCTGGGAGGAGGGGTGTGTAAGATCTGTGGGGCCTGAGTTTGTAGCATGGGCTACAAATGTTAGAGCGAGGAAGAGGCAGGTCTTGCTAGTGTTCATGGAATAAACCCTTAAGGTGATGACAGGTTGAGCAGTAAGGAGGGAGTTTACTTGAGCTTCCTTCTCACCCCATCACCTGCCTCAGAGGTACTCTGACCAGTACTTCTGAGTAAGTATCTGTATGCAGTGAATGAAATGCCTGTGTTAACCCCATTTCTAGAAATTATTTAGCAACTTGTAATCAACTGGTTCAACCTTCCACCTAGTGCAACAGTCAGCTCAGTAACATATGGTACCTGCTTTGTCTCATGACTATTCATAACATATCTATGATGTCGATGCTATCATTGTCTCTGATTTCTAGATGAGAAAACCGAGGCTTAGAAAATTTAGGTCGCTTACTCAAGGTCGCAGAGTAAGAGGCAAAATCCAAATTTGAACTCGAGTCTTCTTTACTCCACATTCGGACTTATAATCACTCTAATAACCATCTTCATCTTCATTTTCCTAATCGAGACAACTGTTCCATTATTAGGTAACTCAAATGAGAGTATTAAGGTTAAATCTTCCTTCTTGGCCTTGTTCTGTACTTTAAAGTAACAGAGGATTAAGACCACTCCCATGCTGCCAATGCTTCAACAACACATCTTGGGCCTCTGGTATGTTCTGGGCCCACTGAAAATTTAACTTCCTAAAACTATTGTTACTCACTATGTTTTTAAAAGAGTTTTTTTTTAAGGAATAGCTGACAAATAATAAACTGCACATATTTAAAATGTACAATAATTTTTGTGTATATCTGTGAAATCATCACCCAAATTAAGATAATGAACATACCTACCACCCCCCAAAGCTTTCTTGTTCTCCTTATAATTATTCCCTCCAGTTTGAACTGTTTTGAGATTTATCTGCGTTGTAGAGAGTATTGATAGCTCGTTCCTTTTTATTGCTGAGTAGTAATTCAATGTATGGATAGATCATACCTTATTTATGGACATTTGGGTTGTTTCCAGCTTTTGCCTATTATGAATAAAGTTCTATGAACATTAATGTTTAAGTCTTGGGATAGACATATGCTTTCATGTCCCTTTGATAAATACGTAGGAATAGAATTGTTGGATTACATGGTAGATGTACGTTTAACTTCTGAAAAAACTGCCAGTCTCTCTTCCAAAGCAATGCTACCACTTTGCATTCTCACCACCAGTGTGTTGGTGTTTTCGCTGCTCCACATCCTTGCCAACATTTGATACAGTCTTTTTAGTTTTGTTTTTTTCTTTTAAAAAATCTTTTATTTCTCTCAGAAGTAATTTTTGTTTTCAGTGTATAAGTGATTCATATTTTTGTGAAGATTCTTCCTATTTATTTTATATTTTTGATGCTATTGTAGTGGTACTTATTTTTAAATGTCAATTTGCCATTGTTCCTACTACGTAGAAATACAGAGAGTTTTATATGTGAATTTTGTAAGATACAGCCTTGCTAAATTTATTTATTAGATCTGAATTCTCTTGGATTTTCTACATAGACTATCATGCCATCAGTATATAAACATAATTTTACTTTTATCCTTCTAATCTAAATTCCTTTTATTTCTTTTCCTTGCCTTATTGCACTGGCTGGCATCTCAGTACAACACTGAAGAGAATATTTGAAAGAAGATGTCCTTGTCTTCCTTCTGATATTTGCATCTGTTTTTCTTGTTTTATATTCTACCAGGTCAGTCTAAGTCTTTTGTCTTTATATTACTAGTTCAAAGTGCAACATTTAGGACATAGCCGATATTTAGCGAAGGGTGATTAACAATTAATGAAAGAAAACTGGGATCCACTTCCTGCCCACAGCTTACTGGGTGAGAGAAGAGAGGTAGACATTGGCATGCAAAATTATACAATAACATGAGTGTTTTTCTGGATAATGATAGGGTGCTGAGAGGAAGACTTTTGAGTCCTCTGCTCGTGGCAGGGAAAGAAAGGGAAAAGGGACTCCTGGAAGGGTATCTGGAGGAGGTGATGCTGAGTTGGATCTGGAGGAATCAATAGTCAGGAGAAGGAGGGAGATATATGGATACCTCAGAATGTATTGGGAAAACAGAAAAAATGCAATATGAAAAACTGACAAATTTGAAAATTTGGCTTTCATATTTCCTCCCTCCCCTATTCTTTTTTTTCCAGATTTATAGTCCCAGTCCCCCCAAGTCTGATTCTCATGAAAGAATTCCTGAATCATCATTCTGGAGCCTTTCTGGTTTCTGTGCATGTCCTTCCTCAAAATATAGCCTCCACAACTGAACCCAGTTCCAGGTGTGACTAACCAACCAAAGTGCAGGTACGTATTGCTCTCTTGGTCTGAACGTTATAATTACAGGATCCAAATGCATGTGACCCACTTACCTACACCTGTTTTCTCCAAATATAATTTTGATGTTTTAAAGGAATTAAACCTGGCAGCAAACTTTAAGCCACTTTTATAACATTTGATTCAAAAACCCCAGGAGTCTTGTTCTTCTTCTTAATATTTCTTGTTATGGAATCTAGCCTGGGTCTAAGTATATATTTCTTCTCTCATTTAAAATAAGCTGTTTTCTCTTTTTGGGATGAAGAAGACTTTACTTCAGTGGGAATTTCTGGGAGATATTTGCACTCACCCAAACGATCATCCTGCTGTGTTTAAGGAAACTTGATGGAGTCTTGTGGAATTCCATATAATTGTTTTACTGCATATAATGAGAAGCTGATATTAAATCCTTCTGATAGAAAATAATTACAAGAGATCAGCATCTAGCATTTGTCTCACGAATACAGTGTCTGAAGGACTGAATATCTCCGCTGTAAATTATTCTTGGCAAAACACGCTTTCAGATTTTTCTCAAAGCTTGGCAGGATAGATGATAAGGTCCTATTTCAACACATTTCATTACTATTAATTATTTCATATTTACTTTTTTCTCTATGAAGCTTGCAACCCAGCAGGTAGTCCTTTAAATAAATAAACCCCACATACCTTCCCACATACACTCAAACACACATGTGCACATACATGCATATGCATCACACACACGCAGAGAAGGGTCCATTTACCCATTAGTGTAAGCTAATGTGTCTTTTTTTAAAAAGATGTATTTATTTATGTTAGAGAGAGAGCATGAGCAGGAGGGGCAGAGGGAGAGAGAATCTCAAGCAGACTCCCTGCTGAGCTTGACTTGGGGCTCAGTCTCAGGACCCTGAGATCATGACCTGAGCCGAAACCAAGAGCTGGATGCTAAACCGACTGCACCACTCAGGAACCCCTAAGCTAATGTGTCTTAAGAGAGGGTGTGTCCTCTTGCCTTTTCCTTCGCAGACACCAGGGTAGATTCTGAGGTGGGAGCTGCTTTGTTTTGTTGGAAGTGAGGTACATTCCCAAACATCAGATCTTCACTGACATGAGGTCATGGAAACACATTTCAGAGTCTATTGCAATGGAGAAAAATAGAGAAAAGTCAGTAGCTGACTAGTTGTGTGATGGTAGGTGGTGACCTCTACAATTCCTTCCAATGCTTAATTTATATAGGGTACTTAAAAAGATCAACTGTGTTTATGTATCCTGGCCTGTCAGGACATAGCAAGGAAGCAGGGCGACGGAGCACAGCCAGACTGACCTTCAAATCAGGATTAGATCGGGGAGACCCCATTGGGTGGCAAAGCTTTGGCAAAGCTTTTAGTGGCCATATCACCCTATAGAGCAATGAGCTATCTGTTCAGCCTTGAATGTTCTTCCTTTCCTCTTCCCATTCTTCTCTAACCCTAAAACTTGAATCAAACTGAACCAAAGCAAGTTGAATTGAAGGCACTGTCAGCTAGTCTTGAACTAGCCTTCTTCTGTTTCCTTGTGCTATAAGTTTAGTGGCCCATGCGGATTTTTTGGTGTACTCTCAGCCATTGATTAGGCCTTGTATTTCTTCTAAAATAGTGACTTCTCTGTCTCTTGGGAGCATCTCAGAAATAGATGTCCCTTATGTAGCTGGAGACTTATGGACCAAAGTCAAGGAGATGTTCCTTCGCTATAATCTAGCTGGTGATGGGCTATCCCACACCTATTGCATTTTTCATATCTGTGCTGTATTGTTGCCTTCTTCAGACAGGCCTTGAGCCTACTTTTTAGAGCTGCAGAGATGCCTGGATATAACCACTTTCCTTCTGGTATACTTAAGATTCTTTCGTGTTCTCTGGGAACATATTTTCTCCAGCCAGCTATGTCTAAGAAGACAGTGTCCCACCCAGCCTGCTACACTATGGATTTTTCTCTGACTCCAATGAAACAAGAGTGGGTTAGTTCCAGAAGGAGCTACAAGTCTCTCACTTCCTGAGCTGTCTACTAAGTTGCTACAGAGTCTTTGCTAAACATCCTTGGGATGCCTTGCCCACATTATTCCCATCCTCATGCCAATTAACAAGAAGTGAAGAAATGTTATGGGTCTAGGGATATTGTTTCTAACTCTCTAGCAAAGAAAAGCCCTAAATTCACTAGGGCAGTGATACAAACAAATGACAAGTGGTGACTTTCATGAACTTCAACCAACCACAGCTGCATTAAACCAATGACCCAAGAATTCTGGTATTTTGTTATCATATAGGATACCGCCCAATATCAACACTCCGAAGGAAAAACATGCGGAGGGAAGCAACCCAGTTTCTGCCAAACATGGGGATAAAGGCTAAACAAGCAGCTGGTGATTTAAAACAGAGATACAGAAAACACAAGTTTGATGATTCCTGACCATGCCTCTCTTTGCAATAGGCAGAGCAAACTCAGAGATGATTCCTCATCACACAGAACTCTACCACCTCTTCCATTAAATTAGAGAGCTATGTATTTCACAATCAGCTGAGAGTTAAAAGCTCCTGATTGGTGGCACATACTTTAAATTGGGGCCTCATATCTTTCTCTTAGTCTGATTTGGTTCAATTCAGTTCAGTTCAATACCAAAAAAAAAAAAAAAAAGCATTTATGGAACCCCTACCAGGGACTAGACGATGTATTATGAAGAAAGCGGAGCTGACTGAATTTCTGCATTCAAAGAACTTAACATATCTTAGGGAAATAAGAGATAGAAACATCAAATTATGAAAGGAGGGCTGTGTTATAGACCCCCTGGTGGAGAGACAAAGTGTTGTGGATCCAGCCAAGAAAACTGTAGAATCTCAGTAGAGAAGGAGACAGTTGAATTGGGGCTTGAGCATTGAGTAGAATTTAACCCAGTGCAAGTGGGAGGAGGTGGGGGGGGCATGGAAAGGAAGAGTACTTGGGAATTAATTAACAGTCTAATAAAAAGTGTTGGGTCATGAAGTTCATTGTGTGTTTAAGAAACAATGACTAGTCTGACCTGGCTTGTATGTAGTGTATTGGGAGATAGGCTACCATTACAGGTTAGAGCCAGTTGTGAGGGACTTTGGATGGCACTCAATGAGTTTGACTTTCTGATTGATTGAGAAATTCATTCCTTCATTGAGTATTTATTGACTATCTACCATGTAAGGGTTTACATTGTTGATACAGTGGTGTATGAGAGAGCAGCTTTCTTCTCCTGTGGGGCTCCTATTCTAGTGGGGGGCTAAGCTATTGATAAATAGACAAATCAAGAAGATAATTTTAAAGAGATATCATTGCTGGGAAGGAAATAAGGCAGGGTGATGAGAGAGACAGAATGGTGGTGGTCCAGGGTAACCTCTCTAAGGACGTGATATTTGTGCCGAGACCTAACTGATGAGAAGACATCAGTCATGCAAAGATGAGGGAAAGGAGAGTTCCATGCAGAGAAGCAGAAAAGAACTAGATCCAAGAGAGGAATATGCTTGGCATGTTTGGGGAACAAACGATGAGGGAGTCGAGATAATAGAAAGTGAGGGGATGTGGCAAGAGATGGGTTAGAGATGGGGGCAGAACTTGCTCATGTAGGGCCTTGCAGGCCCTGGTAAAATGTGGGCTCTATTCTGGGTGGAACGAGAAGCCTGTATGGGGTTGAGGCAGGGGAGTATCATATGTTGGCTTATGATTTGCTCTGTAGTGAACTGATTATAGTGGATCAAGAGTGGAAATGAAGAGAAATGCATGGAGAGGCTCCTGAATTTTGGATGAGGTGTGATGGTGACTGGGATGAGGATGGTGCCAGTGCAGAAGAAGAGGCTACCAACTTGGCATATATTTTAAAGTTAGTTCCAACAGGACTTGGTGTTGAATTAGATGTTGGAGAGAGGGGCAGAGAAATCAAAATGGCCCTGAGGGTTTTAGTTGGAGCAGGTGGTTGTGTCATTTGCTAAGATGAAAGACTAGAGAAGAGATTGATTGATTTGAGGGTTACATCTTAGGTATTCTTTGGATAGATTATTAAGTTTGAGTTCCTATCAATCATCCAAGTGGTGATGTCAAGTGGGTGGCTATCATGGGAGTTGTTATTCTGATATCAGGGCAAAGGTCATGGTTGGAAATAATGAACTTAGGCACATACTTCGCATAGAGGACTACATAATGTGGATTGATTTCTAAAAAGCTGTGTGTTTTTTAGGTGGCTTACTAATAGTATCAAAAGTTCTACAAATATTGATATCTCTGTGAAAAGACTATATAACCATGAACCAAACTTCCAGGCTTAAAAACACCATTATGTCAGTAAAAAAGATATTAATAAAAATGAACATATTGACTAATTTATAAAATTTCAAGGCCTTTTGTATTGTAAATGCCTGCATTTGCTGCTTGGATTCACTTTATTACAATGAGATATAAGAAGGTGTCTTGTAGGTGTTTTTCTGATCAGTAAAATCTTATAAACTTGGACACTGAAGAAATCTTGTTGCTTATTCATGAAATATTTTAAGCTCATTAGAAAAAGCCAGATTATAAACTTCCTAGCCTAATTATGACACTGTTTAAAAAACTCAGAACTGAAGTTTCCTTTTAATAGCCTCTGGATTCCTAATTATTGGGCCACTGGACTCACGTAGAGAAAATGATTGAGGAATACACCCGAGATACCTTAGGAGAGACGACAATACTGCACAGAGGTTCTTTAAAGCTGGGGTATCATCGGAATGCTTCATCCATGCTCAATAATAATTACATCAACAATAATAAACTTGCTCAACAGAAATGTATTAGGTCTTCCATCTCTATGTGAAACCTTTCAAAGGGTTCTTTATTCAGCTGCAATGCTCTCTTGCATCATGGGCAAATGAGGATGAAATAAAGCCTGAGAATGTGGTCAGGGAGACTGAGATGGGATAAACAGACCAAAAAATATCGAACCACAAAGTAATGCATGAGCTGAGGTCCATCTGGTGAGTGTGCGTGCCGTTGCTCTACGCTAGAAACCATTACAAACCATTCGGAGTGATCAAAAAAAATTGCTGCCCAGGTGTAGCAGTTTATATTTTGAAAATGAAATAAATCTAGTGGATACTGTGGATGAAGAACCTGCAAAATCTTATTAGAAAAATAAATCTGTTTTGAGTTAGAAGAGTGAAAAAATCGCAACAAATTACTGGAGAAGAAGTGTTGCAAAACTCAATACATTCATGTTTATTCAATAATCACACACATGTTCCATTAAGAAATGCAGGAAAAAAAGTGCAATAAATATTGACTTTCACAGCAAATTGTAGAAGTATATGTGCGAGGAATAATGAATCCTTTTCATGACAGTTTGAGAAAAATAGAAACTTTGAGGCATTTACCCAGGTTGAAGAATAACAAAGCTGTCCTCTTAGGAGCAGGGGGGAAAATAAAGCATTTCAAGTTAGTTGTAGAGAGATGACTCGTTTGACTTGATTCTTTATATAAAGTAGAAAGAATTTGTGTTCGGTTGTTTCTTGAATGTAGGAAATCATGGGGCAAGACCCGGGCTTAGAGCCCCTTTTGTTTGGGTGGGGAGTAAAATCATGGTGGACTCTCTCTCCCATGCTGTTGATTTTCCTGAAGTCCCTAAATAAAGACTCGAATTCAGTGTTGCTTGCCTTAAAGGGTTTGGGGCTTTGGTGGAAATTGCACTGTGTTCTAAATATCTCATACCACCTCCTGGCAATATTTCTATCCAGAAAAAATCATGTTAAAATGAATTTAAGAGCAAACTTGAGTGCGTGTGTGTGGGGGGGGGAATGACAACAGAACATTTTGGGAACACTTATGCTTTGTTAATTAGAGCATAATGGGGTATAGTCTTTTAAAAGGGGAGGTGACACACTAAGTAATATGTACCAAAGACTTTAAAAATGTTCATGGCCTTTAATCCACTAATTCCATGGGATCCAAAGAAAACAATCAGAGATACATGTGTATAACAACTTTCATGCAAAAGTATTTAGCTGCATTATTTATAATAGTGAAAGCTTGGAATCGACTTAAATTTCAATGGTGAAATGATTTAATAAATTATGATTCATGGTAGACTACTGTGAAACTTTTGGAAATCATGTGGTAAAGAATATTTATTTACCTGCCAAAGTATTCGTGATGTATTGTTAGACGCGACAGCCAAAACAATATATATCACACATATGGTTTAGCTTCTGTTACGTTACATGTGTTATATGTTTATATGTAAGCCATATAGAAAAAAGACTGGAAGAAAATACTTAGAGAATGTTAACTGCTTAGTTTTGGGGGCTGGAATTATGTATGATTTCAATGTTCCTATCTTTGTGTGTTTGTCTATTTTCAAGATTTCTGTGCTGATAATTGCTTTTATACTTAGAAAACTTCATGTTATTAAGGAGAAAGCAACAGAAAGGTTAAAGGCAGAGTTCTGCCTTAGATATTGTGAGAGGGAGGCAGAGTCTCAAGTTTTGTCTTACTAAATCAGTGGGTGAAATCAATCCTGCTTTCCCTTGAATCTCTACCTGACCAACACTAGAGTGGAGTCTTAGAATTCTGAGTAGGCTCTCGGTCAACAGTGCCAAAATGTGAAATATTGGTTGGACCTAAAAGAATATTTATCCAACCACAAGGAGCTAACCTCTGGAAGTAACCAATCTGCTGTGTGATTCCTGGTGGGACAACTGAACGGCACCTCCAGAAAATCGCTTAACCCCAAACCCCCTGCAGTGCAGAGCTTCCACTGGCCCCCCACTGATTTGTCAAGAGTTCCCAGGGTTATCATCAGCTTGGTGGGGCATAACGCAATAAGAGAAATGGGCCCTGGGTTTCACAGCTCCATGTGCAAATGTGGACACAATCACTTGCCCTCAACATGATAAGATCATATAATGATGCTTGGTAAATTGCTGTGAGATCCACAGGCAAGACTGTAAAATCCCATTACCAGTCTTTAATCAGTATTTGTATTTACTCATGTAAGAACCATTGAAAATCATTGATCCTGAACTTTATATCGTCATCAGCAAGTGAATCTGGGAAAGTTTAGGTGCCAAGATTTCAGCAAACTAACAGGATAAGCAACTATAATAGCATTAAGCAGCTAAAGCCAATGTAAACCACTATTAATATGAAGATAGAGGAATTTATTAAGGAACTAAATCTGCTGAAAAACAATGCTCTATGAGAACAAATCAAGATAAATGGGAATAGCTACTACTGATTTGGACTATCATTTCATTTCTTCTTCTATTGGAATGATATTTGAGAGTTGATTTTATCATCAAGAACACTAATTTCCCATTTGAAAGTTTTTGACCAATACTCCATACAGCAGTGTGAACGTTTTAGCTATTTAGCAATAACAGTTGAGAGCAATTCTTTTAATACTTTATTTCTATGTCATATTAACATTCATGTGAGGGTGGTTTGTACTATGGATTTCATCAGCTCTACCCTGTTTATCAAAATGTCAGTCAGCCATCCATAGTGCTATTGGAGTGCTACCGTGAGGGAATGGTGATACATTCTATCAAGGGTTTCTATTGGTTTTGTGTGTAACTGTTGATTTTTGAGAATTTTTCACTATTGCTATGTGTCTGATTTGTCTACTAGTAGAGCACCGGAGCTAGTTTAGTAGAGATCCATTCATCCATCCATCCATCCACCCATCCATCCATCCATCCATCCATCCATCCAACCATCCATCCATCTATCCATCCATCCATCTACCTTTCTTATGCCTTGTGACAAAGACAATTTCAGATGCCTTACAAAATATAAAATAAAATTAAGAAGTAATAGTTAAGAAAAATAGGACATAGGCAAAAGAGTAAGAAAGATTAAATAAAGCCAAGAGTGAATTTAGTAAGTCATGAGTCCTCTGTATTTTCTATAAGTGGGCCAAAATTCTAGTGGCCCATGCAGAGAGAGGGAGAGAGTCAGAATCATCAACCCTTGTTTCACACAGCCCTTGGCTTCCCAGGAGGTAACCAATGGCAGGTCCAACAGGTGAGACCAAGGCAACAGAGCAGCTAAGCTCTGCTTAGCCAGAGGAATTCTGAGTTGGCTGTATATGGTATGGGTTCTGTGTAAGATTTAAGTTTAAAAAATCCTCCTCCACTAAAAGACATGCTCAACAACCATACAATTCGTAGTGGTCCAAAGATTAAAGCTGAAGGTAACGTGCAGGTAATGCATATCCACTCTTGGTAACAAAGCTGAAGATGTATCTTCCATGGGAACTCATGGACAAGATGCTGATGTTACAGTAAGCAATGTACTCAACAACACCCTCAAAGAGAATTGTGGGAGGCAAATATATGTTCCTAGCTGAAGGTTTAAGTATCACATTCATCCACTCATTTATTTAACAAATATTTATCAAATATCTGCTATGTGAATTGCATGTAGCCTGGAGGTAGGAGGTAGGTAGGTGGTAGGTGGTACACTACAGAGTATAAAGTATGTTTTCTGATTTTGAAAAATATTCTTTTTTTTAAATTTAAATTCAATTAGACAACATATAGTACATCATCAGTTTTTGGTGTAGTGTTCAATGATTCATTAGTTGTGTGTAAGAAATATTCTTTGTGATATTAGCCATTCATGAAAAGTTAAACAATAATATAAATAATAAGATTAGAACCATCAAATTAAGACAATGAGAGTTTTGTAATCAGAGAATAGAGAATGAATTTTGCCACAGTTATCATAGGATCTTCTTGGAATGAGGTCAGCCTGACATTCTTTAAAGAATGTCCAGGGTTTGCATAAACAGAAATGAGAAAGGCATGCAGGTATGTTGGGGTGCTGTACACATAGCTCGATAGATAGAAAATAAAATTAAAACTATTAAGAAAAAATGTGAGCATGAGTTTTTAATTGGAGAGGGGAAAATGAAGGAAGTGAAGAAAGTTTACAACTTCTGTGTAAAAACCCAGAGGTTTACTGACATTCTGCAGTGGACGATATTGGCATCTGCCAATGTGAAGGATTGTATTTTCCCCCATGGCATAGACCGGTTACATCCATTGTTACATTTTTGGCTAGAGAAGGAAAGAAGACATTCTGGAGGGAAGAGAGGGTGAGAAAAAGAGCAGACAATGGCTTTTGAGATCAAGGCTATCTATCCTTACCAATGAGCCTTGGTCAGTCATTCTCTTTTTAAAAAAAATCCAGCATGATTCCATGTTTCATTAGATACGTGATTTTTAAAAAGTCACCCTTTTGAAGTTGGTGTACTATATCGAAGAGTAGGGATTGGAATTCTAGCTATTAACTATGTCACCTTGGGTAAATAACTTGGCTTTCTTGCGTCTCTCTCAGTTCCTTCATTTCCAAAATGGTGATGATAACCAGTCATGTTCCCCCACAGAGCTATACTGAAGGTTAAATCAGGATTGTATTTGTGAAAACTGACAAGATTTACATAGCTTTAGAATATCCCTGAAGAACAAGGGTTGCTTTTGAGCTAGCTACAAAGTTACAGTGGCAGAGATAGGGTAGCTCCCAAAGCCTAAAATATTTACTATCTGGCCCTTCACAGAAAAAGTTTGCCAACTCCTAGTCTAGAAGTTAGACAATGCTGTGTAGTGTAAAGTTATCCTTTTCTGCTTTTTGAAAAAGTTATCCTTTAATGTCTGCTTTATTTTCTCTCTTTCTTTCCAATTGAAGAGTGATTGTAATTAATACTTTTTACTACATCCTTAACACATAACAGTTCCATTTTGTTGACTCTGAGAAGGTGATGGTTTGATGGGGGTATTGCAATCAGCATGTGTAAAATCACAAGACATCTATGTTCTGCTGAAAGACTGATCCCAAAATATAATTAAAATGAGCACCATTTAGGTGCAATATGGGTTGAGCCAAATGGTGGGGGGGGGGGGCAAGAGGGAGTATTTATTTTACAAAGGTAGTTCCCAGGTTTTAAAGTGATGTTAGTGGAGATTTTCCAAGGTTTTGTGGCTTCTACTTTTTCCCTCTTCTTTCAGATTACAAATAATGTCTTAGACAAAAAGAGATTGCTATCAAAATTTAATCTGTCCCTTTTGCCCTTGCACCAAAAGGAGTTAGAAAAAGGACACACAAAACCCAAAACGAGTAGAAGGAAGACAATAATAAAGATTAGAGAAGAAATAAATGAAATAGAAAATAAAAAAAAAAACAATAGAATGGATCAATGAAACCAAGAGCTGTTTCTTTAAAAAGATCAAGAAAATTGATAAACTTTTAGCCAGATTCATTAAAAGAGAGAGAGAGAGAGAAAGAGAGGACTCAAACAAAATCAGAAGTGAAAGAGGAGAAATAACAACTTACACTATAGGAATATGAAGGATTATAAGAAAATATTATGAAAACTTATATGCCAACAAACTGGACAACGTAGAAGAAATAGATAAATTCCTTGAAACATGTAACCTCCTAAAACTGAATCAGGAAGAAATAGAAAATTTGAACAGACTGATACCAGCAATGAAATTGAATCAGTAATAAAAAAAACTCCCAATAAACAAAAGTCCAGGACCAGATGGCTTCACAGGTGAATTCTACCAAACACTCAATGAACAGTTAACACCTATTCTTCTCAAACTATTCCAAAAAACAGAAGAGGAAGGAAAGCTTTCAAATTCATTCTATGAGGCCAGCATTACCCAGATACCAAAACCAGATAAAGACACTACAAAAAAGAGAACTACAGTTCAATGTCTCTGATGAATATAGATGCAAAAATCCTCAATAAAATATTAGTAAACCAAATCCAACAATATAATAAAAAAAATAATTCCCCACAATCAAGAGAGATTTATTTCTGGAATGCAAGGATAGTTCAATATTTGCAAATCAAGGAATGTGATACATCACATCGACAGGAGAAAGGATAAAACCACATGGTCATTTCAATAGAGCATAAAAAGCATTTGATAAAATACAGTGGCCATTCATGATAAAAACCCTCAACAAAGTAGATGTAGAGGGAACACACCTCACCATAATAAGGACCACATATGAAAAACTCACAGCTAGCATCATACTCAATGGTGAAAATTTGATAGCTTTTTTCCTAAGCTCAGGAACAAGATAAGAATGTCCACTCTCATCACTTTATTCAACATGGTACTAGAAGTCTCAGCCACTGAAATTAGAAAACAAAAAGCAATAAAAGGCATCCAAATGGGTAAGGAAGAAGTAAAACTTTCACTATTTGCAGAAGACATGGTACTATATGTAGAAAACCCTAAAGACTCCACCAAAAAACTACTAGAATTGATAAATGAATTCAGCAAGGTTGCAGGATACAAAATCAATATACAGAAATCCATCGCCTTTCTATACACTAATAATAAAGTAGCAGAAAGAGGATGTAAGAAAACAGTCCCATTTACAATTGCACCATAAATAATAAAATGCTTAGGCGTAAGCTTAACCAAGGAGGTGAAAGACATCTGCTTTGACAACTATAAAACACTGATGAAAGAAACTGAAGATGATATAAATAAATGGAAAAATATCACATGCTCATCGATTAGGAGAACAAATATTGTTAAAATGTCTATATAACCCAAGCATTCCATAGATTTAATGTGATCCTTATCAGACTACCAATACCATTTTTCACAGAACCAAAACTAATAATCCTAAAATTTGTATAGAACCACAAAAGACCCTGAATAACCAAAGCAATCTTAAAAAAGAAGAACAAAACTGGAAGTATCACACTCCAGGATTTCAAGATATACAAAGCTGTAGTAATCAAAACAGTATGGTACTGGCACAAAAATAGATACAGATCAATGGAACAGAAAAGACAGAATCCAGAAATAAACCCATGATTATATGATCAATTAATACATGACAATAGAAGCAAGAACATACAGTAAGGAAAAGACAAGTCTCTTTGATAAACAGTGCTGGGAAAACTGGACAGCTACATGCAAAACAATGTAACAGGACCACTTTTTTACATCATTCACAAAAATAGACCCCGAATGGATTAAAGACCTAAATGTGAGACCTGAAACAATAAAAAATCCTAGAAGAGAGCACAGGCAGTAATTTCTCTGGCATTGGCCATAGCAACCTTTTTCTAGATATGTCTCCTGAGGCAAGGGAAGCAAAAGAAAAGGTAAACTATTGGGACTACCTCAAAATAAAAAGCTTCTACACAGCAAATTAAATGATAAACAAAATTAAAAGACAACCTACTGAATGGGAGAAGACATTTGCAAATAACATATCTGATAAAGGATTAGTATCCAAAATATAAAAAGAACTTGTACAACTCAACACCCAAAAAACAAATAACCCAATTAAAAAATGGGCAGAACACATGAACAGACATTTCTCCAAAGACAACATACAGATAGCTAACAGACACATGAAAAGATGCTCGACATCACTTATCATCAGGGAAATGCAAATCAAAACCACAGTGAGAGATCGCCTCACACCTGTCAGAATGGCTAAAATATAAAACACGAGAAACAACAAATGTTTGTGAGAATGTGGAGAAAAAGGAACTCTCTTACACTGTTGGTAGGAATGCAAACTGCTGCAGCCACTCTGGAAAACAGTACAGAGGTTCCTTTAAAAGTTAAAAACAGAATTACCATATGATCCAGTAATTCCACTACTGGGTATTTACCCAAAGAATATGAAAATGCTAACTCAAAAAAGGTATATGCACTCAATGTTTATGGCAGCATTATTCACAATAGCCAAATTTTTAAGCAACCCAAGTGTCCATCAATAGAGGAGTGGATAAGGAAGATGTGGTATACACGCACAATGGAATATTACTTAGCCATAAAAAGAAGGAAATCTTGCCATTTGCAACAATGTGGATGGATCTAGAGTGTATAATCCTCAGTAAAATAACTCCTCAGAGAAAGACAAATACCGTATGATTTCACTCAGATGTGGAATTTAAGAAACAAAACAAAGAAAAAAAGAGACAAACCAAAAAACAGACTCTGAGCGCTAGAGAACAAAATGATGGTTTCCAGAGGGGTGGCGGGGGGGGGCAGGGGGCTGGGTGAAACAGGTGAAGGCAATTAAGAGTTCACTGATGATGAGCACTGAGTAATGCCTAGAATTGTTGAATCACTTTATTGTGCGCCTGAAGCTAATATAACACCGTATGTTAAGTATACTGGAATTCAAATTTAAAAAGAAAAGAAATCTAAACTATCCCTTTTGTCCCTTGCCTACAAGTTAGAGATAACAGTATTTCCTGTTGATGTACACCACTTGGAGCTGGGGAAAAGGTTCTGTTTCTCGTTGCCGTCATCAGCATCATAACGATCAGTGGCAGCAACAAAACTTAGGAATCTCTACCGGTGACTGAATGCTTGGGACCATATGAGGCATAAACATAAAGAGTCATCCAGAAAATAGTCATCCTTCGCTCCCTATCCTTCTCTTTCTCTCTCTCTCTCTTTTTAACACTAAAAATCATTCCATTCCCAGTGTTTTTGCTGGCTGTGATTTTGTCCCAGGCACATTTCCTTGATGCTTTAGTGATGCCTGACCCACTAATTACACCGGATAGGAGTAAGTAGTGCTTACCGCATGGCAGATATTAGGTTTTTTTTTTTTTTTTTTTTTAAGATTTTATTTATTTATTTAACAGAGAGACAGCCAGTGAGAGAGGGAACACAGCAGGGGGAGTGGGAGAGGAAGAAGCAGGCTCACAGCGGAGGAGCCCGATGTGGGACTCGATCCCGGTACGCCGGGATCACGCCCTCAGCCGAAGGCAGACGCCTTAACGACTGCGCTACCCAGGCGCCCCAGATATTAGGTTTTTAACAACTTAGATGAATGGAATATACGAGAGTCTATTTCCCACTCAAATGAGTCGTCCACCTTCCAGGTTAGAGTTTGTTAGGCTATCATTACAGTAACTTAAGTCAGTGTGTTAAAGAAAATTCGGCCAATTACATTTTCAGTGTCACTACATGGGGAAAATCAGACTATCAAATATAATGTTTATTATATCGTCATACAAAAGGGAAAAACACAAATTCTTTTTATTGTATTTTTAATAATAAAAAGGAACATAATCATTACTGGCAGAAGATGTATTACTTTCGTGGGGCTTTGCACACCAGCATTTCATCCTATTCTCTATTACGGTCACAGTATTAATTATTGGGGCCTAATGAAGCAAAATTACACTATAGACCCTAATGAGGTCTCAAGATTCTTAAGAAAAAAAAACAACCCAGCTATCTTTCTACATAATTTTGAACTTAACATTAGTAATATAAGTCAGCCCAACCCACTTTTTCTGCTCAGCTTATCTTTGAAATACTTGTCCTTTTTTTGGTTTACTGGTCAAAATTTAGGAGTCGTTTTTTAATTTTGTTTTGTTTCTAAATCTACCTCAGGGGCACTGCGTGGTTCAGTCAGTTGAGTATCTGTCTTTGGCTCAGGTCATATGATCATGGGTCCTGGGATAGAGCCTGGGTCCTGGGATAGAGCTCCACGTCAGGCTCCCTGCTCAGTGGGGAGCCTGCTTCTCCGTCTCTCTGCAGCTCCCCCTGCTTGTGCCCTCTCTCTGTCAAATGAATAAATAAAATCTTTAAAAAAAAAAAATCTACCTCATGCTAAAGAACTTTCCACTAAAGAATATTCTGAAGCAGAAACTAAAGGAGTAGGGTGCTAGAGAGGGGACTCAGAAGTTTGGGTTTTTTTTTTTTTTTTTTTTTTTTAATGAGAAGTTATTTGAGAAGCTGAAGGTAGGAAGACGCCAATAGACATCAAATATGATGCACCCTTTCCTTTCTTACCAGGAATGGTGGCATGTGTGATGGAGAAACTTCATTATACTCTTCTTTGTTCTCTTATCTACTGGCCTTTAGACTTCTGTGTTTGTCTGCTCATTCAGTCTTTCAACAGTCTTTGGCTGGAGTGCCCCGTGGGTCAGGCCTGCTGGGGTTTGTCTCCACCTACACCCACGCACAGGCTCAGGGTAGGCTGCCCCATACTGTCGTTCAGCTCATTCTGTGGGGCCTTATGGCCCTTTCTTCTAGAGAGGTTCTTTGATCAAAAGCAGATACACTTTTCTTCTCCTCTGGGAGGTACCAGTCCTGGATCACAACCTTTTCTATTCATCTTGTAAGCCTAAAATATTCTCATCTTCAATGCAGATATTCGCCTGTCTCCTTTTCTGAATTCTTCTGAATTCCTTTTCTTTTCCCACACTCCCCAACAGGGGACATTTGTGCAAGCTCATCCTTGATTGTCTGTGTGTCTCTCTTGGCACTCTTTCCCTTGGTGACTATGGCCTCCCTGCCCATTGGTCCTACACTGACAGTTCCCGATCTGATCTCCTTTTGGAGGGCTCCGCCTGCTTACAGGGCATCTCTTCTTGGAAATAGCTCCACAAGGCAGAGATTTTATCTGTTTTATTTACTGGTGTATGCCCAGCTCCCTCTTTTCCTTCCTCTTCTGTTCTCTCATTTCTAGCCCAGTCATGCCCTCCTTACTGCCCCTGAACTGATCTAGCCAAGGGCCCAACGAGCTCCATCTTGCGAAGTCCCTGACCTGACACCTCCCCTGCTAGAGCCTCTCATAACACCTTAGACCTTTTCTTCAGAGCAGCACGATGTAGGACGTATGGCATTAATTGCTCAATGTCTCTTTCCGTATTAGATCATAAACTCCATGAAGTCAGGATGAGATCCGCTTTGCTCACCAGGGCTGGACAAGTAGTAGGTGCCCAACAAATATTTATTGAGTAAAGAAATGGATAAACTCCTTATGTAACTCTTAATTGAGTATGTTTTTAACTATTTATTCATTTATTGTTGGTATTGTAATCCGTACTATATACAATGGTCACAATTTGTGCAAGACATCACATTCTTCCCATGGCTTCTCTACTGAAAAACTCCAACGACCTCATTTTACTGGTAAAATTAATGCATTAAATTATTGCTCCTGGTGTGTGAGGCACCGAGCCCAGAATAATCCTTTAAGAGCTTCGTCCACAGGGTAGTCTGCACTGTTGTACAAGGGAAGTCTCCCCTGACCTCGGGTGCGTCATATGGAACCACTGACCCATTCCAGTGTTTGTTCCTATTCTCTGGGCTATCAAGCTGACTTCCGGTTTCATCTTAAGTGATCATCTTGTCCCACCCCTTGGCTTAGTGCCCATCCTTATCTCTGGATTTGGACCTCAGCTGCCCTCTGACTAAGGCTTTGTGTTGTTTTAAAACTAAGCTCTCCCAGTGGTCACTATCCAAGCCATCCCATGGTGGCCATCCAGCTGAGCTTGTCCAATCTCTCTGGCACGAGTGCCTCCATGGTGGGGACTGCATACCTAACTTGTCGTTACTTTTGACCTATTTTCTGTTCTAATCAGAATATAGAAGAGTCCACGCTCATTCATGCACTTTCGTTCTTTTTGACTCCCTCTTCTCTCCCAACACAGACTCCTCACTTTTGTTTGCCTACCTGAATCCTCCTCATTCCAGTTTCTTCATAAATATAGGCCCCACTTCCCAGGTCCTCCTGAAGGCTGTGCTTGACCTGTATGACCCATGCTGGTCTCCTGTTCAAGGGTCTGTGTTTTATTTAGGCACATGCTGACGTCAGTGTGTGTACTTATGATCTAAATGTCAAGTTAGGATCCTAACCATTCTCATGTGTAAAGTTATGAACAACCCCTTCCTCCCATTCCCCCCACCCCTTGGGGATGACCATTCATTGGGGATATGCTTTGATGAAACTTCTCGGTGAGGCACATGAACCTTCAGAACCTAGATGTCATGTCTGGGTTTGGAAAAGTGGAGCTGAGCGAACCTGCAGTAGGAGACAGAGGGAGAATTGATCTGCTCTGGGACAGACATGGGGAGAAGAAGAGAAACTGCCTTGGGGAGGAAGAATTTGAACCAGAGAAATGACAAGTAAGAAATTTCTTTGTGAAAGACTATTGGTTTCTTTATACACAATCTTTAATCAAGATTATTTTTAAATCCCACAATACTTAGCGTCATGACTTTCATATGGTCTGAGGGCCATATAATGTGATACCTATAAAGAGTTGTTTTAACTAAACACAGGGTTACTTCATACATGTATGAGAGGTACTCCGTAACACAGGAGGGAAGTGGAGCACGGCAGCAGGTTGCTTGGTATGTTCCATCCTGATGTGCTGGCTAAGATCATTAAAAATGAATGCACAAAACCTGTTCAACTCACACACAGAATTTTTAGGGAGAAAAAGATGGAATTTAGTCCATTGTCTCTCATCATGCCATTTATACATATATATTATAATGTCAAACTAAGCCTTTTTTGGGAAGACATAAAAACATTATTTTCAATAATGCAGTTTTCCTTCTGGCATGCCAACTATGTCTAGTGAGAATGGCAAAAGACGCATCCCAACACATGCCTGGTATTCACAGTCTTCACATCTTGTCCTACCTAAACCCATCCACTCTTGGCTTCTCCACTGAGACATCATTGTTTCTTATCATTATGTCCTGGTCACACCTATGCAACTACATGCATGATCCAGTCTCTTCTTGCTACTTTGGATTCCTACCTTTACATCTCCTTGGCTCAGGACCCAAATACTTGCTAGTGACACAACACCCTTCCTGTCTTGACTGGTTCCCGGGAACTTCCTTTCTTACATGCTGCATCTATGGGCAGCCCTCTACCTGGTCTATTGTTCTGCAGACTCCATATCTTACTTGAGATGGTGATAACTGTTTCTGAAGGAGGATAACTGGAGTGGCAGGTCAGCCATGATGGTGTGGTAATGACTTTGATGCAGGGACCATGGCCTTGGTGGTAAAGGAATTGGCAACATCTTGAAAAAGTTTGTCACTGCTCATGGAACAGAGCAGTTTGAATCAAAGGAAGCAAACATGAAAAAAAAAATGTATGTGTGTCATCCCTAAATGAAGTGGAAGAGGAAAGTTTTCTGGCTAGTGTGGGCAAAAGTGTTTTTATTTTTCATTAATAGGGGGTCACCATCCACATTGCCAGAGATATTTTCTCAACATTTGCTTTTTAATTAAAATCTTCTCTTAAATCATGAGCTATTATTATGTTTTTTTTCCCCACTTGGATTGCTAATAGTCCTAAATAATCACCGATATTGGGTTCATCTTATTTTTTTTGGAGGCCCATGTAAGCTCAGGCACCTAGAGATTTAATTACAGAGCTCGACCCTTCTCTGTTATTTTCATAGACTGGCCCCTGTAATCAAGCCAATCCTTGGCAACTCTTCACTGGAAACTCCTTTGACACCCAACAAGTCATTCTCTTCATTAATGCCTTAATAAGTCTTCAGAATCAAAGAATAACTGAAAAATAAACATAATTTCAGAGACTAGAGTAAAAATGAGCCTTAAGTGACAGGCTGTTTGATATGCCACGAATGGGAACAAGAAAATGATTGATTAGGGGAACAGGGAGGGATCAGTAAACTTCAAGGGGTATTAGACAGAGTGGTGGTGACCTCCACATTTTGGAACTTCTAAGCCCATGAAAATTTGGAATTTGGGAGATTTGCATAAATTTGGAGGTTAACCTCTAGACTACCTGGAACATTTTTACCACATTTATATTTAGACATTTCAGGAAAAGCAGAAAATTTTGAGAGACACCTTCTTGCAATGTTTTGAATCTGAGCAATTGCTTGAAATTACACAGGCAATGAAGTCTTGTAGTAATAATTGAAATGTAGCGTGATGTTGCCAAACCTCTCAACAAGACCCAGGAAGGTGTATCTTGAGTAATGTAGTCAGGTAAGAAAGTTATTGATAGTGTATTTAAGCCCGTCCTTCTGAAAATGTGATTTGAAATTGTGTCCATTTGGCTAAATGAGATTATTTTAGTAAACAAAAAACAAATGCTACCCAGCCCCAAGATGAATGATTGAATTCAGTGAAGCAAGCCATTAAAAACTTATGTGATATTTAATACACAGATTGACTAAGTTTTGTCACTTTCCTTACTAAGATCATGAGAATACAAGCTTGAGTTTCTGTACTCACAAGAAAGATACCCTCAAGTAATAATCTGCTTCTATTATTTCTTTTTTTTTTTTTTAAAGGTTTTTATTTATTTATTCAACAGAGATAGAGACAGCCAGCGAGAGAGGGAACACAAGCAGGGGGAGTGGGAGAGGAAGAAGCAGGCTCATAGCAGAAGATCCTGATGTGGGGCTCGATCCCAGATCGCCGGGATCACGCCCCGAGCCGAAGGCAGACGCTCAACCGCTGCGCCACCCAGGCCCCCCTGCTTCTATTATTTCTACTCTCCATATCTGCAAGTGAACTCACCTTCCATTCCAAAAGAAAAGAGAAAGCATTTTAAAGGAGTTCCCCTCCACACACGCACATATCAACTTTTTCCTATCAGACCTACAGTCTACCGGCATCTGCATCCATCCTTTCCTCTCAACCTCCTGTTGGAATAAGGAGCTATTCTTCCTCTCATCTAAAGCTACCTCCTCTTATGTTCTAGATCCCAAGCACTCTTGCTTTTTCAGCACCTTTACCTATATAATCTCTCTTCTCATGATTTACTTTCCATCAGCATTTCAGTCCTGTAAAGTCTCATCCAACTTAAAATCACCCTCCCTCAACTATACCTTATCTTTTAGCTCCTGTTCAATCTTGCCCATTCTCTTATGGTTAAATTTCTCATTACTCACTCATTCCTCAACCGATTCCAATCTGCATTTAATTCTTCTAACTTTATTGAAATAACTCATTTAAGATTACTCATGATCTCATGTCACTAAATACAATGAATATTCTTCAAATTTCATCATATTGTATCTTTCTTAAATGTTGACTATTATCCTTTTGAAACATCCGCATATCTCTTCCCTCTTGATTTCCATTTTGTATCTTTGGCTAGTCCTTGCCAACCTTCCTTATTGGGTCATCCTCCTTCATCTGCCCATTGGATATGGAGGTCCTTCAAGGTTTGGTTCCGCTCCTCTCACTCTACATTTTTTCCCTAGATGGTGTCTCTTAAATCTAAGTCTTCAGTTACCACTTATGGGTCAAAGATTTCCAGACGTTCAAAAATCTCTTCTGACCTCCAAAGTATATATACAACTGCTATCTTGTCACCTCCAATGGAAGGTCACAAAGGCATCTCAACCTCAGCATAGCTAAGCCTATACTCATAACCCCACCCTTGAGCCACTCTCCCCAGTGTTTCCCTGTTCAGTGAAAGTCACTGTCATCCACTCAGTTGTCCAAACTAGACACCTAGCAGCTCTCCTTCCTAACTTCCCCTGCTGAATCTATCACTAAATACTGTCAGAACTTTTTTAAGAATTTCTGAAATCTGTCTATCTCGCTCCATTTTCTCCAACCTCATCAAAACATGCTGCCATATTGTGATTTCTTGCCTGATATCCTCCTACCAGCTTTCCTGCTGCTCTCTAAACCGTAGCCAGAGTGAAATTTTCAGAATACAAACTGGATCATAGCTTAAAACTCTTCAATGGCTAGTTGGAACGACCTTCCTCATCTCAGTTTGACATTTCCCCCGACTCTTTTTCCACCATCCTTCCCTTACTCTTTGCCCATCAAGCATATTGCTTTCTTCCACACTTTTATGTTCAACTCCTAGACATCCTTTAGATCACTGCTCAAATATCACTTCCTCCATGATGTCTTCCCTATACTAGAGTCTGTCTCCCACTCTATGCTTCCTTAAAGGAATTGTTGCAGTTTGTACTGATGTATGTTTGCATACTTATCAGTAAATGTCTCTTCTCCTGAGAACCTGCTCAATTAGTATCTATTGAATAAAGAGTATTGAAACATGCTTAGCAAACTATGCGTGTGGAAGGGAAATGCTCTTTCCATTCATAGGTGTTGAGGGAAGTGAAAGGCAGGAGAAAGCACAGCCTGGTCTCTGAAGCTTAGGGCAGGAATGAGCCAAGTCCTAGTCTTGGCTCACTGTTGGAGGTTACACAGGAAAAGTCAATAGTTATACAGCCTGGAAATATTCCAGGACCTTTGGGTGGGAGGTCTCTGAGAGAATGCTGCACTTAAATTTGTATGTGAGATGGGACACTGAAGGGCTGGTCACTCCATTGCAGCTGGACTCCCCCCACTCCCCTGACTCTGCAGTCAGTATATCATCCCTTGTAGCCCTCACAGATCCATTTTGCAATCAGTTTATATCTCATGGCTGGGACTGTTCTCTTGACATTCATCCTAAAGTGACTGATTGCAAATTACAAGGCCCCGAAGGCTTTTCAAATTTGGGCTAAAACAATTGAACATAATTTAAGACGATTGAATGGTAAGGAAAGTATGTTCCATAGATTGTTAGAGCTGAAAGAGAGTATTTAGTTCAATGTTATTTTGCAGATGAGGAAACCAAGGCCAAGAATAATTAAGTAATTAGTTCAAGATCTCATGCAGCAAATTTTGGGAACTGGTAAATCCAGAATGCAAGTACACACTGGCTTCGCTTGCTATTCTCGCTAACCTTCAGACTCATTTTCGTAAGTGCTCAGGGGAAGAGCTTCAGGTTTCAATTCAGGAAATATGGCTAAAGTCTGGAATCTGGTCTGTAACAAAGAAAAAAACAAAAGAGGTCTGAGAAAATTTATTAAATCAGATCTATTTAATGCCTATTTTCAGTTATAATTACTTGTCAGCTTGAAAGATACTATCTTGTGTCTTTAGTTATTGTCAATGGTCACGTATGTGAGTTGTACAAGAATGTGGTCTTCATGCATCTACATCTTGCATTTAAAAGAAGGAATCAGGCTTGGTAAATATCTCCATTTTTTCTAATGAATGCACGGATTTTTACGTAAGCTCAAAGATATTTATCCTTCACAGTGTAAGTGAAAACTTGCCCTTAATTAATGAAATTGCTAATTATTTGATTCTCCTTGTAGGTGAGGCCATGCTGAACACGTGATAACCTATTTGGAGACACATGTGCGGTGTCATGACCAGTAGTTTCTACTACACCAGCAGTTAGGACCTTCTTCTTCAAATTGTAGAAGGCAGCTGCGAGTGACTCCTTGCTTGTTTTTTTCTTTTTGTAGTAGGCGGACCCTGTGATGGTCCATGATAATCCCCTCCTCCTGGTATTCATGTTCCTGTGTATCCCCTTCACTTGCATGTCAGGGGGGCCTGTAACTTCTAATGGAAGGATTATAGCAAAGGTGATGGGATTTCACTTCCATGAACATGTTACATGAGATTGGAACTTCCATCTTGCCAAGATTCTTTCTCTTGCTGGCTTTGATGAAACATGCTGCCATATTGTGAGCTACCCAGTGGCAAGGAATTGTGAGGACTTCTGGTCAACAGCCAGCAAGTAACTGGGCGCTATGAACGGTCACAGGAGCTTCGAGCAGATTCTTCTCCAGTCAAGCTTTCAGATGGGGCTCCAGCCCTAGCTGACATGTTGAATGCAAGCTTATGAGACACCCTGGAGCAGAGGAGGCAGGTAAGCTGTGCTGGACCCCTGACCCACAGAAGCTGTGATGTAACGTGTGCTGCTTTAAGAGCTAAATTTGCAGGAATATTATATGCCACAACAGAAAAAGAATATGATTTTCTTTTTTTTTTTTTTTGTTTTTGGCTCTAATGGCTATATCCTAATTTTTTTAACTGCATAAGAATAATAACTAGAACAATTCAAGTCTTTCACACACATAAAGGATCTTTGTGACTGCCAGATCCCTATAATATCACATCAAAGTGTCTTAGTTTAGCATATAAAGCCCTTCACCATTAGTTATTGACTAATTTTTCCAGCTTCTTCTTCTGTTATGATCCTATCCTTTCTCCACTCTGTCTGCACACACCTTCACACAACTTCTCCTTCCTTCTCTTTGTTCCCAGGACACCCCACAATGCGGGGCCTTTGTACAAGCTTCTGCTTCTCCCTGGGATGCCTTCCTTTGTCATACCCTTCCTTATCTTTTAAGATCCAGCTCACTGATTGTCTCCTCCCTAGATTACCGTGTCCTCACTTTAGCACGTTTAATAGCACTTTATTAATGTACATGATACCATTTGCCACCTTATATTATAGTTTATACAGGTGGCAGGGTGATCTTTTATGTTAATTTGGATTTTGCTTTCCAAATTTTCCCCTTCGTTGTCTTTTCAAATAGGTAGACACAGTATTGGCATTTCTTTGCTTCGGGGATTTTTTGCAAGGTGGAAAGCAGCTATTTGAAGTTTTGTGATTTTTTTGTTTGTTTTTCTTCAAAGCCAAATGTGTTGAATAGATTGTGCTGGATATTTGGAAGAGGGAGGAGAAGAGGGAGGGATGCCTATGAAGTACTGAAGGGAAGAGTTCCTTGGAGTGGACAGAGGCCTGACTCACTTGTGGAGCTCCAGGGGAGAGGAGCAGACCTTGGGAGGTAGGAGAAAAGAAAAGACCTGAGGAGATAGGTCCTATCCTAGCTGTGAAAGAGACCGTTGGGTGTCACCATGGCAACCAGGGCATGCCAATGACCCAGGACTGGAGAGGCCTCCCCATCTGTGTACCACCCAGAGAACGTCCCCTTTCCAATGGGGGAAGGGAAAATAATGGCCATGATTGAATTTCACCACAATGTGTTGGGGAAGGGTTGACTCTGAGTTAAATTTTTCTTGAGTTAAAAAAAAAAAAACAACAAATTTGATATTTCTTGCACACCTATTTGTAGATTAAGATTCATACCAGTATAAATGAGCCCTCAGCACGAGAAACATGAAGAAAGCTATACCGAGGCACATCGTAATCAATTAGTTCAAAACCAGTGATAAAGGGAAAATCTTAAAAGCAGCCAGAGAGAAAAACAAACATTACACACAGGAACAAAGATAAGGATGACTGTAGATTTCTTGTCGGAAACAATGCAAGTGAGAAGGCAGCGGAGTCACATCTTTAAGGTGCTGGGAGAACAAAACTGTCAGCCTGAGATTTTCACCAGGGGAAAAATCTCTCTCAAAAATGAAGGCAAAAGAAAGCTTTTTCCCTCCTTAGAAATACAAAAGCTGAAAGAATTTATCAGCTGCAAATCCGCAGTATACAAAATGTTCAAGGGAGTCTTTCAAGAAGCTAGAAATGACACCAGATGGAAATGTGGATCTGCACCAATGGTTCTCAACTGGAGGTGGTTTTGCCCCTCCCCCACTCTGGGACGGTCGGCAATATCTGGAGACGTTTTGGGTTGTCACAACACAAGGGAAAGGAGGGTGGAACGCTAGTAGCATCCAGAGAGTAGAGGCAAGGACTTCTACCACATGTTTTACAAGGCTCGCAACGGCTCCCACCCTTCCTCCCCACCCCCAGCAAAGAATGTCTGTTGTAATGAGCTTGAAAAACCCCTTATCTAAACAATGGAATTACATGGGTACATGTGAATATTTTTCTTACTATTTAAATACCTTTAAAAGATTAGTGGACATTTAAGCAAAAAAAATAATAATGTCTTGCAGGTTTTATAACAAATGTAAAAGTAAAATATGTGGCCAGAGCACAGAGGCTGATGACTGGGGAAATCAAGCGTGTTATTGCTACTATGATCCTTCTACTCTGTGGGAAGTAGTAGGCCATCCTTTGGAGGTAGACTGAGGTAGGTTAAATGTGTAACTATAGGGGCGCCTGGGGGGCTCAGTCAGTTAAGCATCTGACTCGATCTCAGCTCAGGTCATGATCTCAGGGTCGTGAGTTCAAGCCCCACATTGGGCTCCACACTGGGCAGGGAGCCTACTTAAAAAAAAGAGAGAGAGGGAGGGATGCACCTAGGTGGCTCAGTCAGTTAAGCGTCTGCCTTTGGATCAGGTCTGATCCCAGGGTCCTGGGAGCCTGCTCTGCCTACAGCTCCCTCGGTTTGTGCTCCCTCTCTCTCTCTCTCTCTCTGGCAAGTAAATAAGTAAAGTCTTTTTAAAAAAATAGTTAAATGTGTAACTATAAACCCTAGGCTAACCACTAACATAACAAAAAAAGAAAAGGGATAGCTAGTAGGCTACTGAAGGAGAGAAAATGAAACACAAAAAATAACCAATTAACTCAAAAGAAAGCAGAGAAAGAAAAGGGTTGGAGGGGAGAACGACAAAGAACAGATGAGAACAATAAAAAAAAATAGCGTGATAGCCTCAAACCCAATCATATCAATAATGATTTTAAATTTAAGGCCCAAACACACCAATTAAAAGATAGATATTATCAGATTGGATTACAAAAAGACCCAGCTCCACACTCCCTGCAAGAGATTTCTTTTAAATAAAGACACAAGTAGAGTGAAAGGTAATTGAAACAGACAAAAATGACAACCCAAATCATAAAAAGGTTGAAATAACTGTATTAATACTAGAGGAAGTAGACGTCATAGCAAAGATTATTATCAGGTATAAAGAAGGTTCCTTCATAAAGGTAGGAACGTAACAGTCCAAAAGGTTCACAGTACTAATAATAGAACTTTCAAATACATGAGGCAAAAACTGGTAGTGTTTCAAGGAGAAATAAAGTCATGATTATAATCAGAGATTTTTGATACTGCACTCTTAATAACAGATGGAGCCAGTAAGCTGAAAATCAGTAAGGGTACAGAAAACTTGGACACTTGCTCAACGGATGTGACCCATTTGACATGAGTCAATTAAAGAACAGTCTACCCCCAGATTCAGAATACAAATTGTTCTCAAGTGCACACAGAACATTTATCATATTTTAGGCCATAAAACAAGTTTCTAAACATTTACAAAGTCTGCAAGTCTTTCAAAGTGTGTTCTCTGACCATGATGGGATTAAATTAGAAATCAATAATAGGAAGATCTCTGGAAACTCCCCAGATATTTTGAAATGAAATAGTGCACCCTGCCTGTCTTTGGGTCTAGTGGGAAGTATTAGGTCACATTATTCTTCTGCTTGGGATTTGAATAGATAAACCAGTAAAGACATCAGGATGATTTAGATTCAGTCTTGCCTTCCCAGGAACAGTGGAAAGAACAATTTGATCCCTAATGGTCTTTGTAGTCCTAGGTCTTTATGCACAGACAATAAAATCACATAAACTCTTAGAGAGGAAAAAGCTGATTTAAATTTCTAAAATACACTGTAATATGATAAAGACAAATACAATTTTATTGCCTTCGGACCTAATATATGGTTATTTAGCCAACTATCTTGGGTAGCACACTTTGAGAGGTTGTTTGTAAAAGCATATAAAATATAAATATAGAAATATTTTTAATGCTTTATAATTAGTATGGTCTTCCTATGTTTGCTTTAGAGAAAAAGATATAAAAATGCTTTGCAACTGGTCTGGTGTTCACAAGTTTGCTTTGGAGAATAGATAAGAATGTTTAAAGGTAAATGGATGCCTCTAATCTGTTCATATAGTATATAAAGATTTATAGTATAAGTAATTTGTTTTTTTAAATACGAGAAACGTAAATAAATATCTTATTTTTCAAAAATGGCCCCAATGATATTTCCAGTCCCATTTATTTTTCCTCATGACTTTGACATCCCTACCAACAGGAGATGGAGTCTGGTTCTCCCCCATCTCGACTACGGACTGGCTTTCAGCGACTTGCTTCTGTTGAACAGATAGGGGTGGAAATAATTCTGGGAGCATTCCAAGGCTAGGTCAAAAAAGGTGATACGGCTTCCACCTGGCTTTCTGTCTCTCAGGTTGCTTGCTTGCTCTGAGAACCCAACCGCCATGCTGTAAGAAATCTGTGGAGAGACGCCACCCCATGGAGATGTTCACATGGAGAGGACCTGAGGCCCCAGCTCACAGCCAGCACCAACCCCCAGACATGAAGGTAAGATTTCAGGTGATTTCAGCCATGAGCCTCAAGTCTTCCAGCTGAGGGCCCAGACATCATAGATCAAGGACACGTTGTTCCCACTGTGGTGTGTCTAATTTTGGACCCAAGAATTCATGGGTCATAAGTGGTTGTTTTATGCCACTAAGTTTCAGGGTAATATATTCCATAACCATAGTTATTGGAACACCAGTACCATCTTATTTACTGTCCAGTTTGTTTAATAAACCCATTTTCATTTCATGTTCTTCATAAATAATCACAAATTTTGAGTCTGGATTCTTTAGGTTTCAGTACACACTGTTTCTATATAGAATGTAAGTACAGTAACTGCTTGTATGGTTATACTTGTATAATTTGATACATTTCTGAATATCTTATTGAATGGAGAAACAGTACACATGGATCTCAGAAAAGGCCACCATCTCCTATGGATCAGTGTGTGAGCAGATCACCCTCTCAGGAATAAGGCCAGATACACTGTGGAATTTCCCCACCAGGGTCCTGGAGCCAGATGGGACTGGGTTTGAATCTGTTCCATTGCATAGCAACCGTGTGTACAAGAATGAGTCCTACAACATCTCTACGCCTTAATTTCCTCACTTGGTTTTTGGGAATAATAGTAGCACCAATCTTCTAGGATTGCTACAATGAATAAATGATATAATGCACGTAGGACGTGTTCATTCAACGTTGGCTACTAGGGTTATACACATTAAATCTGTCCATTTGAATGCATGCCTGTCGTACAACTTCAACTTCCAAATCTGGAAAATTTCCTCCAATGTCCCACTGCTGGGCAGAGCTTGTAAAATGTACGTTTACAGGAACTCACTGTGCTGTTAATGGGGGTGACTTTCCAGGGACTGATCACTACTGTTGTCCTCTCGGGACACCCCTAGAGAAGTGCAAAGTGTCCCCATAGGACCCTGGGGTAATGCCCACTGGCTTCCAGGTAAGCTGATTTGTGTCTTTGTGAATGTCAAGTTTGGTCCAGAGATTCCCTTCTCCTGGCTCGTCTCACTGAGAGAAACACAGGAATGATTTTGCAGGATGATAATTTCCTGCAGACTTTTTGAGAATTTCCACTGTTTGTTTTGGAAAACAGTGAGGCTAAAATAAAACCAAAAGATTTGCTTTTCTCCTCTGACAGTCTGGCTGGGTTGACTTAGTGGCACTCACTTTGGGGACATGCCCTCGTCTCTCTCCCTCAGCCCTTCCAGAGAGAACAGTCTTGTGTGATTTTAATATGATCATGTCTTTACCATGTGGTCTATCAGCTGTCAGTGACAGTGTGTTTCAGAGTGTCTAGAAGGGGTTTTAATTGGCAAGATCTTTAGTAAATTTGCAAATTAGTGATCTGCCGGCTGATGTTATGACAATGTCTAAACACTATCAGTGCCATTTTAAAATAATCTTTCATCGATACAACATTCATCTTAATTAGCCAGAAAATGTTGGTCCCAAAGGAAGCTAATCTTTACAGTTTTGTGGATTCAGTGTGGGGTTATGGGATGGCTTGCTGAACTTATTTGGAAAAAAGAGATTTATTGAAGTTGTTTGTATCTTATGCAACTTAGGGGGTGCTGGTCAGTATCCTGAATTGTTGGAATGTAGAGCCAGGGATACAAGTGGACAATACTCTTCTCCTTGATGAGGTGGCATGGGATGAGTATCAGCCTGACAATCTTTGATACCTGGGTTTTAATCCTGGCTCAACCAGAATTTGTCTGTATGGCCCTGGGAAAGACCGAGAACATGGGATTGAACACTTACTTACACTGGGTACTCTGCGTCCCTTGTTTTGTTCCTTGCAAACAATATGAGATGAAAATCATTGGCATATCCATTTTAGAGATAAGCAAACAAATGGAGCTGCAGGGAGCAGAATTAGCTTGTCATGGGTCATGGCCATCCAGCTAGTAAGTGGTAAGAGACCGATGTCTCTCTGCCCTGAAGACTAAGGTCTACACAATCACGAGCTAACCTTTCACTGAAAAGTCCCTTAATATTCAAGAGCCTAGATTTTCTCATCTGTATAGTGAAGCAGTTGGACTAGATGACCTTTTGCTTATAATTTAGAGAGAGTATGATTCTATGTAGCTTACACGTCTGGGTTTCTGGGTTGTTGAGTTCCTTCTATGGTGGCTTATATTCTCATGAAACCTGGCAGGTCCTTGTAGTACTCTTGGGAGGGTACCAAATTACTGCTCTGGTACTGAGTAAGTCGATTAGCAGCCTTAATAGGACCACTTTTCTTCAGGTTAACTCAGAACTGGACATTAGCTTCTCACTAGCTTATAGACGTGACTCATGCCAGCCAAAAGGGCCACCATTTTCTTTCCTTCCAGTGATGTCAGCAAGTTCCCGGCAGTGCTCAGCACCCTCTGATTGCCCTATCAGTATTTACTAAGTCTACCTGATTAATATCCTTTGTAGTATCCGCATAGGGGTCATTTAATTTAAATCTGAACAAATTCTTGGCTCTATCCAGCTACGCAAAAATGCATTAGGGAGTATTTTTCTGGTATGAGTTTCTGCCCCAAAGCATGAAATTCAGTACGAACTCAGCCCAGGTTACAGGATAGAGATGCCACATGGCTGTTAAAATGGACCCTTGCTTGGCCTTTTCTCTTATAAAAATAATTTATGACCTGCCGCTCTGAACTTCTGATCGTGGGCTTTGTAGGCACCCTGACAGTTTTCTCCCACATTAGTAACTACCCTACGCTGTCTCTAGGACAACGTTGTTCTTGGCAGCAGCCTTAAAATATCATGAAAGGGGATCATCGAGATCACTTGGCGTTCCGGCCTTCTCATTTTACACAGTGTTGTTATTATTTAGAGACAACTCCAGGAGATGGACTGTCAGAACTCAGGACTTCGGTTTCTTTAGGGTCCAAGGCATGAGTTGAAGTTTCTCTCCTCTCCAGGCTTTATTTGTAGAGTAGGAATGGTCATGCCTGCTTTTCAGATACTCGGCGAATTACATGAAATGGGTTTTCTGGCTGTATGAGTTTCCTAAGGGCTCTGTAACAAATTACCACAAATTTGATGGCTTTATTGGCTCATAATCTGAAGGCTAGAAGTCCAAAATGAAGGTGTTGGCAAAGATATGTTCCCTCTGAAGGCACTAGGGAAGAATTCTTCCCTGCATCTTGGCATCCCTTGGCTTGTGGCTGCGTAACTATCTCTGCCTCTGTTGTCACGTGGCCTTCGTCCCTGTAAGTCTGTGTCCAAGTCTCCTTTCTTCTCTCTCGTAAGGATTGCAGTCATTAGACTTAGGTCCCATTCTAAATCCAGGATGATTTCATTTTAAGATCCTTAACTGATTATATAGCTGCAAAGAACCTATGTCTAAGTAAGGTCACATTCTGAAGTTCTGGATGGACATGGATTTGGGGGCTGGGGGACCCTGGTAAAGTCACAATACTGGTTTCTGTTTGGGAAATCTTGAAGTTTCCCAAACACAGCAAGAATGCAAAAACTATGCTGGGCAACCAAAAAAGCATGCTAAGTAGACAAGTTAAGGGAAGAGAGGGTGATGCAAGGGGTTGGGTGGTGGTTGGTCTCCTGTAGCATCTGTGTCAGAACGCTTCTCTGCAGGGGCACCTGGGTGGCTCAGATGGTTAAGCATCTGCCTTCGGCTCAGGTCATGATCTCCAGGTCCTGGGATCAAGCCCCACGTCTGGCTCCCTGCTTAGCAGGGAGTCTGCTTCTCCCTCTCCCTCTCCCTCTCCCTCTGCCTCTCCCCCTACTTGTACACACACACCCTCTCTTTCTCTTTCTGTCTCTCAAATGAATAAATAAAATCTTAAAAAAAAAAAAAAAGAAGGCTTCTCTGCAGAGATAATATGTGAGAACATTTTGGACACAGTCGAGGAGTGAGCAATGTGAAATGTTTTGAAAAGAGTTTTCCAGGTGGACAGAGCCACAAATATCAAGATGCTGAGGAAGGAACCAGTGACATGTTTTAAAGAACAGCCAGGAGGCCAGAGTGGTTGGAATTGGCATGAGATGAGAGGAGAAGAGGTTGGAACAGTAAATGGTGGTCTGGCCATTTGTAGGCCATTGTAAGGCTTTGAGCTTCATTTTAAGGGTAATGAAACACCAGTGGGAGTTTTTGAGCATGAAAGCAGACTAATCAAATTTACATTTCCAAAAAGTCAGTTGGGTTCCCACGTAGAGACTAGACACAGAGAAAGTATAGGATCAGGTCAGTGAGCCCGAGGACATGCCAGTCATTGCGGCAAGAGATAGTGGTATCTTGGAAGGTACTTGTAAGTGTTACTTTCTGAGATGGGGAAGACCAAGACATATTGGGACTTGGGGGTACAGTGGAAAATCCGGAGATCAACTTTGGATATGTTAACTTTGGAAATGTCATTAAACATTCAAGAGGATGAACGGGGCATTGGGTTTTGAGTCTGGAGCTTAGGAGAGAGGTTGGCATGGGGGGTTAGATCTGGGAGACCTAAAAGCATGGAGCTGAGTGAGGTCACCCAGAGAAAGAGTGAATCAGGGGAAGGATGGGCAGGACAGAGACTTGAGTTATTTCAAAATTGAGGTCAGCCAGATGTTTTGAGGGCTATGCTCCTGTCAGTAATACTTACAGCCCACTCTACTTCAATTCCTCATTACTGCTCATCTTTGCAAGATTCCTCTTCATGGATCCTGTTAGTTTCAGTGTCTTGGTTTCGAGATCAGCTCTCTGGCCAAAAACTCATTGGTTGTCTTTTTCCTGTATTTCTGAAGGCTTCAGGGCGGAAAGCAGGTTCCTCCTGGAAAGTCCCATCTGCTACGTTCCTGGTCTCTACTTGTGGGTTTGCTCTGTGTACCTGGAGACAAATGAGGCACGGATGGCTGCACGGGCCTGTCTCCTCTGATTCACAGTCTCGTTCCTCCTCCTGCATCCCGTGTCTGCTCAGGACATACTGCTGGAGCAGCCACCACACCCGTGCGAGCACTTGCGTTCACAGACCCAGCTGTCTGGGGCTCACCTGAGCATACATGTTACCCTTCCTTTTGAAGAGCTGGCCATTGATTTCTGACTTCAAAGCTTCAAATCGTATAGGGGAAACCTCGAAGGTATTCATCTGCCCCCAAGGGCCCCCATTCCAAACAGCTTTAGTTGGCCTGGATTTTTTCTTTTGCTTTTGGATGATTTGCCATTTGGTGACATGAGAGAGACTGGGAAGGAGGTGCAGAAGGGGAGGGGGCACTGAGATGCCAACTCCACTAACCACCGACTGGGCTACTACCGCCTCATCTAGTTTATGGGAACTGAAACCAGACCTGTTGAAAGTCTGGATGGATGCGGCATGCGGGGCAGGTGGGAATTGGTTAGAAAAAAAGGAAAAGGGGAACAATGCACATTCAAGTGTGACTCACAACACATTTAGTGTTGCAAATGCTTCAGCAGATTCCTTTTACCATTTATGGAAAACCTGGCCCATTCCCCGTTGTAGCAAAGATGTATGTTTCTCCTGGACACACACATACGCACACGCAACACACACGAACGCATGTGCTCATGAATGCATTGGCGCATGCGTGGGTGTACACACACACACACACACACAGCCTTGCTTCATACCAGGCCTTTGCCAACAATGGCTTCTTATTAAGTACTTCAGATTTAGGATAAAAGAATATGTAAGAACAGAAACATTTTTTCGCCTGAGCATGAAAGAACTTTGTGCCTGTGGATGATGTACTGGCTCGCATTCAAACCTCAGTGTGCACCGCAGCACAATTCCTGCAGCCCCCAGCCGGTTGCAAGAGAGCCTTGGATCTGAATGAGCAGTGCCTGAATTTTTATCCCATTACCCAATGAAATCCCATCCCAACTCAGTCTTAGTCCCTGTATAAAACAGCTTAGATGGCTCGAGCTTCCCTCTGAAGCAGTAGATTTGGGCAGATACTAACTAATTCCTCTAGTTTTGTTACCAAAGTCGTCCCCCCACCCCCATCTCTTACTCATTCTCCAACAGGTAACCTTTCTCTGTAAACTGCTGTTTTTCACTTTTTAATCTGCCTGTTCCTTCCTCTCCACGTTTAAAATGCAAAGGCCTGAGGGCTACAGAGGGGAGGGGGGTGGGGGAATGGGATAGACCGGTGATGGGTAGTAAGGAGGGCACGTATTGCATGGTGCACTGGGTGTTATACACAACTAATGAATCATCGAGCCTTACATCGGAAACCGGGGATGTACTGTATGGTGACTAACATAATATAATAAAAAATCATCATAAAAAAAATAAATAAATAAAATGCAAAGGCCTGTTGTATCTGGACTATAATAACCTCCTTCCTGTTCCCCCAACTCCTCCCTTCCCCGGCCATGCGTACAACAAGCTCTATGTTTCTTTTGTCTGCCTTGTGCTACTGTCGGCTATTGGCAGTGGACTTGAGCTATCCCAAGAGCAGAGGAAATCCAGCCCCAGTCCAGAGTGCTGGGGACCCAGGTAGTGACTAGAGATTATGTCATTGTCCCTAGGGAGGCACCTCAAGAGGCCAAAGGAGATGCTCCCCTTAGCAGGCACGTCAAGCCCCTGAGACTCAGTGCCTGTGTCCTTGGCTGTGTATCTCCCCCAGAGCCCCCCTGCACCAACTCCGCCGAGCCATCACGGAGGTCCTCAGTAGGCCCGTCTGTGTGTTCCTACAGCCCCACACTATTCCCCCTTGCATTCTTATCATATATGGGTCTGGGAATCATCCGTTGTTTCCCTGGACCCTCTGTAAGGCTGGGGCTCATTGAGTCACTGCTGCATTCTAGTGTCTAGAACAAAGACTTGCACATTCAGGCACTTGGCCTGTATTTGCTAAATTCATTCATTTATTTAGTCAGTCATTTGTAAATATTTTTCCCTGTTCTATGCCAGACACTGTTCTAGGTGTGGAATCAATGGGCAAAAGTGGGTAGAATTCCCACTGGCCCCTCAGGCCCTTGCCCCTTCGTGTTCCTTTTGAAGTTTATTTTCAAGTTATTTGGTTTGGTGCGTTAACGAACTAATGAACTGTAGCAGGGTGTTGCGCTGGTGAGCAGTGAGAATTGTCTCTGTCAGGATGGGGCGTCCAGTGGCCTCACTCCCCATGACTGTGCTCTGTGTCCGTTTCTAGATCTGTCTTACCTGAATATTCAGTCATTGTTTCTGTTGGAAAAAGAATTTCCTCCATATGCACAATTAGGAGACAAACATATACTGGCATGTCTGGTGAATTGGCAGGGTAGGAATGGGAAGGGACAGAAACCAAAATACATCAAGGCACCGAGGAGTCCTGGAGAGACTACGTCCCTCTGAGAAGACTTGAGGCCATCTCCATAGGGGGTCCAAGGATGCGAGGGGATTAGGGAGGTCTCTCTAAGCTCTGTGCCCGTTGAAATCTGCAGCTCAGTGCAGGATCTCTCGAACACAGTGTTATGGACTGAATGTTTGTGTGCCCCCAAAATCCATATGTTGAATCCTTCATCCTCCAACGTGATGGTATTAGGAGGTGGGGCCTTTGGGAGGTGATTAGGTCATGTGGGTGGAGCCCCCAGGAAGGGGATTGGTGCCCTCTTAAAGGAGACCCCAGAGAACTCTCTCGATCCTTCTGCTGTGTGAGGACACAGGAAGAGAAAAGGTAGCCACCTATGAATGAGAAAGTTCACCCTCACCAGACACCAAATTTGCCTGCACTTTCATCTTGGACTTTCAGCTTCTAGAACTGTGAGAAGTAAATTCCGTTGTGGACGAATCGCCCAGCCTGTGCGGCATTCTGTTATAGCAGCCTGACTGGACTCAGACACAGAAGTAACTCTTTATTTACTAATTTTTTTATCTCGGAAGTAACTTATGGGGCTGTTGGACCAAGGGACAAGAGTATCCACGTGTGGGATGGTGGACCCAAGAGTAGAGCAAGAGGCAGTGTGACTCCTCAGGAGATTTCAGGTCGCTCCTGGGGCCTCTCGGAAGCACTGAAGACGGAGAAAGTCCTCAGAGAGACAGAGGCCTTGGAGTTACGCTGGCAGGTTTAGTGGGTAGGACAAATCATTGCTAGTGTGACCCTGAACTTTTGCCACCGCCCTCCTCCCCCAAAGGCAGATGGACACGCAGGACATTCTTGTTTCTGGTCTCTTAGATCGATTCTGCTTATAGAAGCCCTCGCCTCTGTGGACAGGCCCCAGGGAGAACCACAGTGCCTGTCTCCAGCCCTGGCCCCTCCAACCCTGGTCCCTCCAGCCCTGGTCCCCTTTGCTCTCCCACTTGCCTGTGTCAGCCTGCCCGGTCTCACTTTTATTCTCACGGCCTCCTGGAGTCGTTTCTCTGGTTCTTAGGCCCCCCTGGGTGTGGCTAGCTGTCGGGAAAGATCATTCTTTAACTGTTGAAAGTCTGCCACTGTAGGGACTCTGTCTCCCACATATGGATCCAGACAGCACAGGGCAGGCGGCGAGAAGCCCCCTGGCCTGTCATCCTCAAACCAGGAGACTCCCGTTTGCACACCATCCTGGAGCATGCAAAGCATCAGCTCGTTCTCTTCTTCACTTTGCAGAAGAGCAGATGAGTACACTCGGGCATCTCCGTACTAGTAGCTGATTTGCCTTCATAAATTGTTCCTTTTGGGTGAATTTGCCGTTTAAAGGTGAAAAAGCATGGGTCACCCCTATGCCGTGGATCTCGACAACGAGCAGTTGAGGCAGGAGTGACAGACTGGTGGGAGAAGGTTTCGGTGCGGAGAGAGCTCTCATAGGATGCTTCTGATCAATATTCCTGTGTGTATGAATCTCTGGGGATCCTGTTAAAATGGAGATCCTGGTTCGGCGGCTCTGGCATGGAAAACCGAGACTCTCCTTTTCTAACCAGCTCCCAGGTGATGCTCTGAGGCCACGCTTTGAGTAACAAGGCCTCAAATCACAGACCCCACCCAGGCAATGTTTACTCTTCTACACCTGCGACATGTTCCTACGATCCGGGCAATGACATCCCTACTCCAAATGTTGAATGAGCCTTTTAGGTTGGCTACTAGAAAGAGGAAGGGAAGTTTCTTATAACTGAAAAGGAACTCATTCCAAACTGGAATTCAGTTACATAAACAAAGTTCTGTGAATGATGTTCTTGTTTTCCTACAACTGGTATTAATACTCTTTCAAAAATGCTGCAAAGAGGGCCAGGGAAGCCGCCGTGTGTGCAGAGGGGGTGGGTGGCGATCACTAAGGCCAACAGTACACGGGCAGAAATGATCCCTTAATCAGAGAAGCTTTCAAAACAGGCTGGGTCTGTAATGGGGAGCCAGGTTAGGAGAATCGACAGACGTAAAAAAGTAAGTCCTTTGCAGAATCAGAGTGGGGAGAGCCTGCTGCCTGTCTCCTCTCCCATCTCCCACCTTGCCAGAGAGCCTGGGAGACTTCAGGGCAGAAGTGGGAAGGGGGTGGAAGGACTTTGGGTTTCTTTCTTTCTTTTTTTTTTTTTTTCTTCCATCTATGTTTGTTGCCTAGGGTGTCCTCTGGGTGATGCTAGAAGATAAGTTCTTGTCATTACTGGAGCACTGTGATTATTCGCCTGCAGTACCAGCGGGGATCCCAGCCACAGGCCCCCCCCCCCGCACCGAGCTAGGCCCAAAGCGGGAGGCAGACAGCAGAAAGGGCTGCTTGTTACCACTGCAGATCTTATAAGATAGCTGGGAATGGAAGAGCCACATTTTAAAGATCACTAACCACATCCAGCAGGAAATCGTAAGTTCCAAACGAGTGATACGCACAATAAGGATGTGGGCTGATGAGGGCATGGGGAAACTTTTAAATGAGGTGATCAGAAAGGCTTCATCGAGAAGGTAGTAATTGACTGAGTCCTGGAAGGGAAGGAGGAATTGAATAGTGCCTGGGAGGTCTGAGACGGTGCAGTTTCCAGAAACATCCTCTTGGCCAAATCCCTTTGTGGGAATGGCTTGGGGAGAAGCGAAAAGCTGTGCACTGATGGATTTGGATGACAGAAGGTGCCATCGGTCCTAATTGTGGCCCACCTGAGGGTTGTCAGTCAGAGAATGCACAGTGCACCTTCCTAGGTCTCTGTTTCCTGCTGGACCCTCCAGGGAATCAGGGACAGATTAGGATACAGTTCAATTCTACCGTCTTCATTATTTTCTTAAAAACATGCTTTATGGGGAGTGCTGTAATTGGGCAGCCCAAATTTCTCTCTGTACTTCAGGAAACCCCTTAGCACCTGATTTTCAGCTTTAAAAATTGTCATTTATATTTGAAACCCCAAAGCATTCCGTATTTTAAACATCGGCAGATACAGGCTAATAATGGCAGGGCTAGGAAAAAGTCCATAATAATCTTAAAAAAAAAAAAAAACAACAAACCCAACAACATTAAAGTTTTTTTTTTTTTAATTTTAAACTTTAGGCTTCACGTTTCAAAGTTTTATCAAACTGCCCCCCCAATAATTTAAACCATTGTTTTCCAAGGGAAATTTAATAATAAGAGCCGCCATGTGTTTCTGCTTAATTTTGGAAGCCTGTGTTATGCAGTCAAAGATTCTCATTTGAAAATAATTCCTGTCCTTATTCTAAAACTGCCAGGGGAATAAAATTTAAAAAACATGTTGCAGCTCTCAAGTGTATGTTTTGCCTAAAGCCAAGCAGTGCTGGAAGATCAAAGTTTGGAGTGCCTTTCTAAAGTTAGAACCACAGCCTTGCAAGGCGCTCGCAAACCCGGAGCCGGGCCCGCAGCTGCCTGTCTAGGTCCTCTGGTAATTAGCTCCGGTGCAAACAGAGAGGCCCGCGCTCCTCCCCCGGGCGGGGCCCCAGCCTCAGGGCCCTGGTGGCCTGGGAAGAGGATCCCCAGAGAGATGGGACAGGCTGGGTATTTTTAGACCACATGTGTGCACTGCAAGGCCTCCTGCATTCCACAGTTTGCATTTGTGAGGAGGGGACCAGCGCCTCTGCCCTCCGTGTGCTGTCTGCCGGCTCTGCCCTTGGTGGGGGTTATTTGTCAACATGACAGATTTCATCTAATAACATTTAAGGATGGGCAAACTGGGGCATGTTTGCTCATCTCAAGCCGTCTCTTGTTCTCTCTTAGAAAATGAACGTAGGTACAGGTGTGTGTGTGTGTGTATGTGTGTGTGTGTGCGCGTGTGTGCTTTTTCTCCTTAAGCCCCAAAGATCTGCTTCCTCACTCCCTGATCAAAGCCCTAACTTGACACTTTTCAGCCTCTGTAGAGTTGAGGGTCAATTAGGATTCCTTAAAGCCCCAGGATGACACTCGGGCAACAGGAGAACTTGCAAAGGCTGTCCACGTGCCTCCAATCCTCTCCTTCGGGAAGTTGTACTTGTGAGTGCTGAGCCAGGCTGAAGGGCCCACCTGCCATTTCAAGTGTTATGGTTCAGAAATTGTAGGGGTCCAAGCAGATGTGTGAATCAGACATAAATGTGACTCTTTACCAAAGAGGTGCCTGGCCTGGTCCCCTTGAAAATGAACTTGACCCCCAAACGCACCTTGGGCTAGCTAGAAACCACGGTGAACTTGGGAAGACCGTCACCAGACCAGAGGAAGCCCAAGCCTTTCCCATGTGGGTGTGATCTGCTGCATGCTGTTGGTGGCAAGCGTTCTCCGGAGCCTTCCCTGACACGCTCCTAGTGCCACTGAGGCTTCCCGTGGACTGTCGTTCCCCTGGCAGCTATTCAAGGAGAAGCAAGCAGAGCAGCTCTTTCCCATCCGAGCAAGCTCCCCACCACTTCTCAATTTCAGATAGACGGTTTTTACACAGAGCCTTGGTTTTACAGTGGCTTCTAACTTTGCAGCCCTTGATACGTTCCCGTGTGCAGTTGATAATAGGAAAAACAGGTGAAGTGCTAAGTCTCGCTCAAGCTGTCCACTTAGCTATTTTTACCCTCAGTGAGCTGAATCAGCTCTCTCTGTGTGCCTTTCCTAGAACAGAGGAAATCAGCGCCTTTTGAACAAGAGGCTGGAGGAGATGCCTTCTCCTTCACCACAGATGCTCCCCCAGTTCATCCTTAAAGTTTTTGTGCAGTGGTCTTGGGAGAAAGACACTTCCTTTTCCCGGTGGCATTGCTCTGAGCCGTGGAGGCCCACAGGAGAGCCTCATGGCTCTCCTGACAGAGGGAGCCCAGGTAGCCAAAGCTTCTCTCTATGGTCTATACAGCAGTCCTGGGGGAGAATGACAGGTTATTTTAATCCCTCTTCACCTCTTCAAATTCCAGCCTTAAAAGCTACTCGAGGTAGAGGCCTCAGTGTTGATGGTGGAAGGGTTATGCTATTTGGGGCTGTTGGGATGGAGAGAATGTATTTTGCATGCAAGAAGACATGGATTTGGTGGGGAGGGTGTTATGGGCTGAATTTGACCCAACCTCCAGCACCGCAGAATCTGACTGTATTTGGAGATGGGGTCTCTAAAAGGAAAATTAAGTGAAAAGAAGGTCATTAGGGGGGGTCCAGATCCAACATGACCAATGTCCTTATGAAAAGGGAAAATCTGAACACAGAGATGAGCAGAGGGAAAATGATGTGTACAGACACAGGGAGGAGACAGTGGCCGTCTACAAGCCCGGGAGAGAGGCCTCAGAAGAAACCAGCCCTGCTGACACCTTGATCTTGGACTTTAAGCCTCCGGAACTCTGAGACAATAAATGTCTGTTCTTTAAGCCACCTGGTCTGTGGCACGTTGTTACAGCAGCCCTAGCCAACTAAAGCAGTTTTTGGTTTAGCACAAGTGTGGTACAAGGTCACACCAGAGAGAGCTATTGGACAAACCCGCTCTCTAAAAATGTACCTGGACAGGCGTTCCTACAATGATAGGGAATAAATAGAGCCCATTTTGTTGGGCGTATTTTATACACCTAACTCTTCGGGGGATTCATTAAAGAAGCAGGAAAGGGGACTGATGTACCCTAAGGACATGACACTGTGCAGTTTTTATTGTGGGGGAAAAAAGCACGACACCACCAAACTGGCAATTCCTCACAATACCAGGTGCGTTACAGATTGGTGTGTGGGCTTTTGTGAATTGGTTGCATATAAATGAGGAACATTTAAATAAAAAGGAGATCTAGAAACTTTCACTAGTTTGGGGCTTTTATTTATAGCTACTTCTGCACAGGGCTTATTTCCCTTAGCCCGTGAGTTTTGTGCCATGGCAATCGAAGAGGCTTTTGCATGAAGTGCTACTGGTTTCAGTGTGCAGATGGGACGCTGCCAGCCCCTCCTTTACGTGGAAAACAGAGAGAATGGCAGGAGAAAATGGGGATGCTGAGAAACCTGATTTGCAGAGGGTGTGGTTTAGTAGGAAGAGAATGGAGTGAGCATGAATCCCAGCCCAAGCAGGACTATCAGGGTGATGTTGACGCATTCTTTAACTTTCCAGAACCACCGAGGCCTTGGCTCCAAAATGAAGGGCTGGACTAGGAGAAGGCTAAGGTCGCATCTCACTCTGATTCTAGGGACTCAGGAGGTCGAGAGCCAGCGCTCGCCATGGAGTGGGAGAACAGAGCCCCAAACTGCCCTACCCTGACCTCCCCATTTGACCAAGTGATATTGTCTTCTCCTTAAATAGTCCCTGGGGACATCTCTCTCAGGGCACTTTCCAGCCTGATGCCACCTGCACGCAGTTCCCAAGCCCCCCATCTCCCTTCTGTGCCACACCATTCCTTCTTCTCCTTCTTCACCTTCTTCACTGCTCTGCTCAAATATTTGCTGTTCAGTGCCATCTTTTTAGCTCTGGGAACTACTCACGGGGGAAGTTTTTAATCTCTCAATTTTGTTTTAGCGTCTTTTCCTCCCCTGTCCTAGGAAGACCTGACTGAGACTGTGTACCACCATCTGGCGTTAACTCACTTCTCTCACCTCTGAACAGACCCGTGATACGAAGCTCAAGCTGCTGGATAGTGTAAAGGAGATGATGTCTGCAGGGCAGCGAGCACAGAGTAAGCACTCGTGTTATGTGTCTTTCTCTTTTGCGAAACTTCTGTAGTTTCTATCTATTCCACGTATTCGTAGGCACAGCCTTACGTTGTCAATGCATGTCCATCAACTCGATAGTAAACTCAAGGTTAGGCTCCTGTCAGACTTGTTTATACTGCGATTCCACTCCAAGTTACGATTTTGCACAGCGCATAGGAGGTCCTGATGGATTAATTCTTGGTTTGTGATCTTAATCGAAGGGCTATTCCTTCAATGAATCCCTGGTTACAGGGACTCTCAAGACCCAGACACTCATCCTTCATTCTCAGTGTTGGTTCGAATTGGCCTCTGAGACTTCTGAGCACCTCCCTTTGCCATGGAAGTTTTAGACTCGCTTCTAAGATGTTCACACATAGTAATGGGTATTTACTTATTTTTAAATAGATGTGACAGTGTTTAACAAGCATGAGAAATCAAACGCTGAGTGTTAATTGTAGACAAAATCATCCTATATTGAAACAACCCATTCTTAATGATGTTAGGAAGGAAACTGGGCTCCCTGGGAGGGCAAAGCGAACCCTCGTGACCATCACAGGGATGCGGGGATTCTAGGAGGTAGAGACCCAAACAAATGGAACCATAGGAGCATAATTGAATTTGTATTTATTTTTCCAAAGGTACATCAAAGATAAGCCTTAAAAAGTAGTGCTCTTCAATGGAAAGTTACAGAACACATGGATTTAGGGATATTAATAGTCAGTGAACTTGCTCTTACTTCCAGGGGTTTATTTGGAGAAGAATGGTCAGACCCATGAGCTGATTTGGACCCAGGCTCCTTGATTTAAGGCTGAGGGAACTGGGGATGTTTAGCATGGGGAAGAGAAAATTCTGGGTTACAAGGTAGCAGTCTTAAAATATCCGAGAGCCCGTCTTGTGAAAGAGGAAATGTGTTTGTTCTGCATTCCCACGACAATCACAGGGGGTTCGCTTTGCCATCAGAAGGAGCCTGGTTTCCTTTCTAACATCATTAACAGTGGGTTGTTTTGATATGGACTGATTTTGTCTACAATTAACATTCAGCACCCGCTGGCAGAACTACAACCTGTGGGTGAAACGGGCAAGAAGAAAGATTTTTGTTCTGATGTTAGGCAGAACTTTCTAGCAACGACCTCTGGATGTGCTGAGGCAGAGATGGAGTCATCGGATGGGATGAGTGTCGGACACGTGGTTGGACTCAGAAGACCACAGAAGCTCCTTCTGCTCCTGGGATCATGATCCCTTGTATCTGAGTCCATCATTTTATTTTATTTTTTTTAAGATTTTATTTATTTGTTTGACAGAGATAGAGACAGCCAGCGAGAGAGGGAACACAAGCAGGGGGAGTGGGAGAGGAAGAAGCAGGCTCCTAGCGGAGAAGCCTGATGTGGGGCTCGATCCCATAACGCTGGGATCACGCCCTGAGCCGAAGGCAGACGCTCATCGACTACGCCACCCAGGCGCCCCGAGTCCATCATTTTAAAGACTGGGCTCAATTATAAGACTGTTCAAAAACCACAAGGACAGGAGTCTGAGATGATTTGAAATCGAACAAAACTAGGGCTGTAAGCTGGGCTGGTTGTAAAGTTTTTGGGTTTCTCTTTAGCTCTTGGACTAGGAAAATGTCCAAGAATCCATCACAGCCCCAAAGGCAAGCCGAGTCTTTGTAAGAGCTCAGAGTTCGCTATGTGGGAGGCGGCGGACTGAGGGTATTGATCCTGACTCACCCGGACGACATAGGGAGCTCTCTACAAACACACCGGCTGCAGGGCAGGAGGCAATTCTTTGAAGAATGAGGCCCCAAAGTGGTAGCTTTGGCTCAAGGGAGCCAATCATTGTTCTTCACGTGGCACTGGACAAAGTAGGCTACACCTTGCAGGGTCTGCGAAAATTCCTTTACCGTCTTCTGTTCCATCGAGGACATGAGGACAGTAAAATCTTTTACAAAACCACGGGGAGGATTGTAGTGAGGGTTTATCACTTGGTAATTGTATACCTCGTGGCATGAACATGGCTATCGAAGTAATATAAGGGAACAGTAATACCTTACCCAGTAGCGTATCCACGCAGCAGGAGCTAGTGACGTCGAATTGTTCGCCTTAGGAATAGGAAACAAACAAACAAGCAAAAAACAGTATGGTAGGGCCAGGAATGTGGATCTCCTCTGCACAGAAACAGCTTGGCATTTTTATAAGATTCCTCTTCTTGGGAAAATATCAATGATTTGGTCCTTTGGAGATTTAACACAAAATAAAATAAATGCAAGTAAGGTGGGTGGAGCCTTTATTTGTTACGAAACAGCTCTCTCAAAGCACCCACTAGAATTAATTCAGCCCAATCTACTTAGCTACTCACGGTCCATTCATGAGAAACCACACTTTGTCTCATTGCTTGCAACTTCAGACTTCTTAAGTTTTGCTAAGATGGTGTTCTAGCTCCAGCCCTTGTCACCAACTACCCGGGGACGTTGATGGAGAAATGAAACCTCTCTGACTCTTCACTTTGAAGATGGATCTCTCGGGATGTGTTTTGCTGCAAGTGACAAGAACTCTGACTCAGGCATCGTAAACATTAAGGTCATTTGTTGTCTCACATCATGAGAAGCCTTGAGATAGGGTGTTCACTCCATAGCTCCATTAATGCCATAGGGACCCTTTTCGTCTTTTGGTTTGGTATCCTCATGAGGTGGCCTTCTGCCTAGGCAGGCTGGCCTCATGTCTGCAGGATGGCTGCAGCAGTTCCAGCCATCATACCTGGTTATTCCTTCTTGTGAGCAAAGAAGCCTTTCCCATAAGCCACTAGGAGAACTTCCCTTTTATCTGACTGGTGAGACTGACACCATTTTTTTTTTTTTAAAGATTTTATTTATTTATTCGACAGAGATAGAGACAGCCAGCAAGAGAGGGAACACAAGCAGGGGGAGTGGGAGAGGAAGAAGCAGGCTCATCGTGGAGGAGCCTGATATGGGGCTCGATCCCACAACACCGGGATCACGCCCTGAGCCGAAGGCAGGAGCTTAACCACTGTGCCACCCAGGCACCCCAAGACTGACACCATTTTTAAACGAATCACTGGCAAGGTGAACAGGATGAAGAAGATTGATGTAGAACAGACATTGGCAAACTTTTCCTTAAATGGTCAGTTGGTAAATATTTTAGGCTTTTCTGGTCATGAGGCAAAATCGAAGACATGTAAACATTTTAACATTTAAAAACCGTTCTGTACTAGACAGGGTTTTTCAGAGACAGAATCAATAGGAAGGTGTATGTATATATATGTGTGTGTATGTGTGTGTGTGTTTATCTATGTATCTCTCTATGTATCTGTGTATCTATCTATAGAGAGATTTATTTTGAGGAATTAGTTCATATATTTATGGAGGCTGGCAAGTCCCAAATCTGCAGGGTGGACCAGCAGCCTAGCAACCCAGGGGGAGAGCTGATATGGCAGTTCAGGGCCAAAGGCCATTTGTTAGCATAATTGCTTCTTGCTCAGGGAAGGTCAGTCTTTCAGGTCTTCAACTGATTGGATGAGACCCACCCCCATTATGGAGGCCAATCTGCTGTAATCAAAGTCTACCCATTTAAATATAAATCCCATCTAAAAACACCCTCACAGAAATATCTGCCATAATATCTGGGCCCTGTGGCCCATCCAAACTGACACAAAATCAGCCATCACGCCTCCTTAGCTCTGGGCCACGCACACATGGGTGGGCAGGGTAGATTTGGTCCTGGGCTGTCCTTTGCCAAACTCTGATTTCAACCGATACCTAAGATGGAAATAGGATAATTTTTCTTATGATTGGGCACCTGAACAAAACATCGGTCAGTTAATAAAGAACGAAGCTGATGGGTAGACAGCCAACCCTGCTACGCCAGTCCTACCGACTCCACAGAGGTTTTGGTAGACTAAGAAAGAAATGCATTGAGAAACTCGAAAACACTGCATTAGAATGTGGAGCAGAAATCCTGATCCAGCACTTCCCCGCCTCAACTGTGGTGTGTGTGTGTGTTTTTTAAATGAGTGACTCAATATTTCCATTTGTCAGCACAAGTGTTGCCCTGTTCTTCTCTTCCTGTGCAGGAGGCAGGCCATCCTGCTCTCCAGGCATAAGAGAAAGGCAACCTGTGACTTGCTCGTGGAGGGAGTGGGATGGGCTGTGAACACTGCTTCTGTAGGTGGTGACTACGCCAATTGGGTGCAAGCAGATGCCCTCCATGGAAGAGGAGCTTTTAAAGGACCAGGCGCTGCGAGTTTTGGCAAAGGTGAGTTGCCAGGGTTCTCTCCCAGCAGGCGAGCTGGGGGTGCTCTCCAGTTGTCCTTTGGGTAAGTGTGCATCCTGGCGGGCTACATGTCCCGTCTAGTCTCGCAGGGCTTTTTCAATTCAGGTCAAATGACCGGTATTCTAGCACTGGGTACTGTGCTGGGTACTGTGCTGGGCACTGGGAATGTAGATTTGTGTAAGATAAGGTGCCGACCCTCCTGACAGGGAAATTTGGAGGTGGAAACAGACACAAACATACTATCATAGGATCCTTGACTGTGATAGGTGCGGGGACACTAGCATCTGAGTGCACACTTGGAAATGTAGGAGGGATGTTTTTCCTTTCCACAACCACTGGGGGATATCTGTGACATTTGGTGCCTGGTTGCTGGGGTGTCAAGTGTCCCACAGTGCATGGGATGGTCACGTACAACAAAGAATTGACTCACTTGAAATACCACTAGTTCATAGAAACGAGCTAAGGGATTGGACGATGCTCTCTCAGTGGGGAAGTCGAAGGAAGCTCTGACACCAGCCCCTTCCCTCCTTCCTACCTGAGGGGTCTGACGCCCGCAGGACAAGAAAGCTGGAATCTGCGGGGCTCCTTACTTTGGGTAAAGCTCATGTTTCTGCTGAAATTCAGGAAAGAACTAGGATTAGCTTTGGTGAAACAGGGACTCCACTTACAGTTTTTCAAGTGTGAATTGCACAACTCCAGGGGGAGCCACTCATGTTTCAATCACTGTTGATTTATGTAGCTATTTCCTGGCAGCTGGTGGTAAAGTACCCGGAGAAAGGGATCCTTACGGATTCTCACTGAGCCCGAGGCAGGGCTGGGCTATAGGGTGGCGAGAATGACATGTAGGTGGCATCCGGTGTGGAGAAGACTGGGTGGTGGGACTCAGGCAGCTGACCACGGTGATGACTGTGGCCAAGGAAGGATTCTGGTCTCTGGTCAACCCGTTGCAGGAGTGGCGAAGTAACAGGGCTTCAGCAGGCTTCATCCTGACGGGGGACATGTTCAAGTTTCCACTCAGAGTGAGAGAAATGCCCAGGGGCCTTTGCTCCCCTTCACTGACTCATATGGGAGGGACTTGGTCTCCGGTGGGAGGAAACACACTGTTCCGACTACACACAGAGGCAGATGGACCCTCCCCCAAATCTGGTGGCCTGTGCACACCGAAAGGGGATGAAGAGGTTTGTTACTCCCCCAGGCACTCCAGCTTCCATAGGCAACTCTCCCCACAGTCCCGTTCACTTATGCTCAGGATTTATCTGCCACCAAAATGGGTTTAACCTTCTGAGCTTCAGTTTGGCACCTCATGCTTTTCCAAGGGAGAGAGCAGGGCAGGCTGCTCAAGCAGGTCCCTAATAACCTCCCATGACATGGGGGAAGGGGCATGCTGTGCTGAGTGTCCCCAGGCACAAGGCTTGCAGGATTTGACTCTCCCGCAGTGCCAAATGAGAGAGCGTTCAGAGAGTACTCAGTATTTCCATACCAACTTGCCCAGATGTGGGGCGCCTCTGGAAGAGGGAGGGGTGAGACTTAATAGCTGTCAGCAGTCACACAAAACAGTGAACTCAGACCCCTTATTACGTACATCCTGTCTCTTTAGGACACAGCCTTGGTTATGCTCAGACATTTGGGAAGATGGCCAGGGAGGAGGGAAATAGAGCCTTTAGGGCCCTTTCTTTTGCATGGCTCTACTTCTACCTACTCGGGGAAGAATGCCAGAAGGTGGGAAACTGAGGCTGGCTTAGTTCAGGGAGGCATGGGGTCCAGTGGCTCTCGCGTAGTTGGGTAACACAGGACTCACTAGGGCATGTTTGAGCCAGAATCATTGAAACTGAGAGACATAAGATCTGCTTTAGCTCTTGGGTCCTGGAACTTTCCCTGTGCTCAATTCCTTGGGCACATCCATTAATGAGTGCTGAACATTTTCTGGAGACAGGATCAGGGTGGTGTGCTTAACCAGGGTCCATATTAAGAAGTGATATGCTGAGACTTGGTTTCCACACCTCCCAAAATGAAAAGTGGCACCGCTCTTAGCTTTCCTCTGGAGGCTGAAAAATAAAATGATGAATTGAACGCTTAATGCATTGCAAGCTAAATGCACTTGGGGATATAAGCGAACAAGAAAAGAAAGGAGGCAGAGTTATTGAGGCAACAATTCAGCTTTAATTGCGTTTGATATAGACCACCCTTTAAAAATAGTTTGGTCGGTTAAAGGCTGTAGTAATTTATGGAACTATCTTATTGCTTCCAGGGAAGTTGACAAGTCTGGACTGAATCAGGAGAATCAGCATAAATCTCAGCCGATGCCTAATTTTAGAGATGTCTGGTCCTTGAAGGAGTCTTGCCACAGCCAGATGGGGTGGGAGACAACATTTGAGGATGGAAAAGCATGAGGTGCCAAACTGAAGCTCAAAAGGTTAAACCCATTTTTGTGGCTGATAAATCCTGAGCAAAAATAAATCGGATTTTGGGGGAGAGTTGTGTATGTAAGCTGGAGTGCCTGGGGGAGGCTGCAGGAGTCTTGAAAAAATCATAGGGAATTTTTTAAATTCCTCCAGGCCTGGGTGTTGTTCATCTCAAAAAAACCGAGCTCCTTCTCCCCGAGAGCTGCCCCAAACAAGGTAGCAAGGGAACCACGGGCTCTCCAGGACTTTGCTTCCTTACCTGTTCACTACAGACATGCCCTTCTCCTCTGTTAGCAAGACTTCCATGGCCTGCTGAGGTCACTCGTCATTGCTGAGATGTTTGCCTTCTTATGGCCTGGAGAAATAAGGCCCTTCTGGAGCGTTCTTCTACTTTTAAGTTCTCTGTTACATGGTGTTCCATGTCAATTTGTTTACATCTCTGCTTCTAGAAGTTTTCAAAGGAAAGCCTGCATCCCATTCGTCTGTGCAGAGCTTGCTGTATCATAGCACTTGGCACTTGGCAAGAGTTCAGTTATGATAAGAGTTGAGCTCAACTCAAAGGATTAGTCTGGGGGTCTTAATGGTAGATGATAGCTCTTAGACTCTATAATTTTAAATCCAACTCGATGAGGCCATATGGAGAAGGGCATGTAAGTGCTGACATGACCTTTGTACTTCTCAGAACATCGGTTGCAGTGCACTCGTTATTCTGATTGTGTTTATTATTATTTTCATTTTCTTCTTCTGGAGGAAGGGACAACAGGAGCAAAGAGACTTTCTGAAGGGGTTGAAGAACTGCTTATTCATTTAAGGGGTAGTATTACCAGGAACAAAATCACTGAGGATCGTGTTATAATATATTTGAAGTTTAAGATTGTGATGGATTTGGGAAGTGTTTCTCAAGACTTTGTTCCCAGACCATCTGCCTCAGAATCTTTTGCTTAATGCATATTCCTGGGCCGTGGTCCTAGACCTATGGAATCAGAAGCTCTTTGGGTGTGCCCAGGATTCCGCACTTTAAGCAAATTCTTTGGGTGACACCAATGTACACTAAAGTTATAAAATAACTTTGGTGGGCTTGGGAATGGGGGGAATTTAACCCAAGCAGCACAATCACGTGTGGATTTGTTGTGGTGCAAGGGACAGAGCCAAGTCTTTAGAGTTCTAAGTTTCTGCATGGAAATCCTCAGTGGAATGCTTGTTAGCTTCATGGCCACCAGCAAATAATATCATCTGTCTCAGCTTCTCTTTCCCCATCTGTGAAATGGGGACACTAATGTCTTCCTTGTTGTAAAGACGAACGCAAATATATGTAAAGGGCCTGGATGTAGAAGGTGTTCAATCAGTGATGGTAGAGATGACTTTTGGTAGCAGCCATCAGAAGGATGTCATCCCAGTTTTAATGGGCATTTACCTGTTGGGGGAAGGAAGAGAACTTCCTAGTAAGATCCTTTACAGGACTAAGATGGTTGAGGATGAGATGTGTAGAATAGAGGGAGCTAACTTTTTTGATGACATTCCTAAGACTCGTAGAGAATGTTTCTCTGAGGATGTTTATGGCACATCTTCACCGGAAGGATTGCTATAATGTTTCTAGTGTGTCAAGAAATTAAGGAACCTCCATTCCTTTTATTTTTATTCATTTTTAAGTTTTTAAAAACATTTCATCATATAAAACTTAAAGTTTTATATGAAAATAGGTGAGTATAGCAAACTTCTACATGCCCATCACGCACGTTCAATGATTATCAGCTCTTGGCTAATGTCAGTTGTACCACCTGCTCTGAATGGATTACTTTGGAGCAAATTCCTAACATCATATTCTTGCATCCATAAACATTTTAGGATGTGACTCTACAACAGACAAACTTTTTAAAGAAAAAATAAATAACAATAATACCATTATTAATCAAGAATTAAAAATGTCTTTAATATCATCGAATACCTGTCAGTGTTCAAATTTCTCCAATTGCCTACAGTCTTTTTAATTTTTTTTACTTTTTTTGCTAGTATCAGGGTCCAACCAATGTCCATATATTACCATTAATTCATGTCTTTAAATTTTTTAAAAAGATTTATTTATTTGGGAGCAGCGGGAGGGTCGGAGGGAGAGGAAGAGAAATCCAAGGAGGTTCCGCACTCAGCGCAGACCCTATGTGGGACTCGATTTCACAACCCTGAGATCAGACCTGAACTGAAACCAAAGTCAGATGTTTAGCTGACTGGGCCACCTAGGCATCTCGATGTCTCTTAAATTTTTAAAAAATACATTAATTTCCTCCTCGATATCATTTTGTTCCCTTGAAATTTGTTTGTTGATGAGTTTTCCACAGTCTGAATTTTGCCGATCACATCCCTATGGAGCAGTGCCTTTGTGCTCTGCATTTTCTAGAACTAGTAGTGAGGTCTAGAGGCTTGATTGGATTCAGGTATGATTATTTGGCAAGAATACTTCATAAATAGAATTTCTTCCATTGGTAGGCATAGGATGTCTAGTGTGTGTGTGTGTGTGTGTGTGAGATGTGAACAGCCATTGATAATCATTGTCTAGATCCATTCATTTACTAAGGACAACTATTATAATTTTATCTTATCTTGTTAATTACTTATCCAAAGTACATCTTCAAAATGAAACTTTACTTTATCAACTATTTGGTTATTCAGATGTATAATTTCTATAGGAAAGTCAGTATAAATGCTTTTTTTAATACAAATTATTTTTTCAGAATAATTAGTTGGTTCTTCAGCATTTTCCAGTTACTGACTTTTAAAAAACATAAACTCATGGATTTAAACATTTTTGATGTGTTTGAATCCATTGGAATATTATTTATGTTCTGAATGTGTCATGCTTGGCCAGCGGGAGCCTCTTCAAACTGGCCTTTGAGAGCTTCTAAGGTGACGTGAGTAGATTTCGCAGCGTCCTTGCTTTCTGATATGGCAGAATGTTTTAGGCTCATCTTGTACATTTTCCCTTCCAACCTGAAATCAGTTATTTCTCCCAGAAAATGGTATTTAGTAACCATAATCTGGGGGCTAAGAGCACCTCATTGCTGCTATGTTGGTTTACTGATTCCAGGTTTTTTCAGTGGACAGAACTAGAAAATAAATATTTTTTTGGTATGTCGTGATTCTATATTGATTTTTGGTTCATATTCAGGGCTAAAGGACTTTTCGTTCTTTCCTCTGTATCTCTTTCTCTTATGCCTAAGTCTTGATTCTCAATAATGACAAATAATTGTTTGTTTTATCCTACAATATATACAAAAGAGTTTTGGAATAAAATACCAAGACAATCATCAAAAATATCTGGAAAGAGTTTAAGATTATTTTTGCAGCTCTTTTGTCCGGAGGGTGTTTTCCATTAGGCTGTAGAGTCAATGTCTGTGTTTTAAAGTCACTAGACTGCTGTTTGTATGGTTACATTGCCTCATCAAAACACAGACTCATGTGTTTCATTTTGCTGGTGAATGTCAGGATTTTCTTTTTTACAACTTAATTTTCTTGGTAATTGTGTAAATATTTACATAGTTTCAAAGTTAAATCTGCAAAACCAGGTATAATCATATAAGTCCTGCTTCTATTCTTATTTCCTCCACCCTATTTCCTTCACTTACCAAAGACAATCCATTTTCTATATTTTCGTGGTTTGTCTTTCTATTTTTTAAATAGAAGAAGATTCATGTGCACATGCACAGACATACACATTTACATCAGTGTTTCTTAACCCAGATGAAATTGGTATTTTGGACTGGATAATGTTTTGTTGTGGACGGTCATTCTGTGTACTATTGCAGCACCCCTGTTCTCTGTCCATTAGATACCAGTAGCATAGCTTCAGTTTTGACAACTTAAACTGTCTTTTTTTCTTTTTTAAAAATTTTATCTATTTATTTTTTTGAGAGAGAGAGAGTAGGGGGAGGGGCAGAGGGAGAGAGAGAGAGAGAGAGAGAGAGAGAAAATCCCAAGCAGACTCTGCACTGAGTGTGGAGCCTGGCACAGGGCTCAATCTCATGACCCTGAGATCATGACTTGAGCCGAAATCAAGAGTCAGACGCTTAACCTACTGAGCCACCCAGGTGCCCCCAAAATGTCTTTAGACATTGCCAAATGTCCCTGTGGGCACAGTTCTATCTGATTGATATATATGTACATTTGTAAATATGCTTATTGACGTATTCGTTTTCCCCTCCAACTTCTTAGATGCACAGCAGCAAATTATACCCATTTTCTTTACCTTCTTTAAATTTAATTTTTTAAAAATTTTCAACAAATTTCATTATCCACATGCAAAATCAACAAGGACTGTTTTTGCCTGAAGCATACTTCAGAATCCATGGTTCTAAATGATATATAGAAAACATTCCTTCCCAGAAAAGTGGAATACACACTTTCCTTAAGTACACATAGAAGCCCCTGGTTCAATTGCAAAAAAGAGACATAGCAAATATTACAGATTTAAGAAGACTGAAATTGTACCAAGTGTATTTTCCAACCACAGTGGTACGAAAGTGAAGATCAAGCACAAAACAAAGTTGGAAAATCTAACAATGTAAATACTAAATGTTTAATATGTAAATACTAAGCAACACACTGTGGTACAAGCAGTGGGACAAATAACAAATGAAATAGCAAATCAAAATATTCTCAAAGCAGAAGAAAAAGAAAACACACTATTCCAAAACCTATGGGATGTGGCAGAAGCAGATGTTAGAGTGAAATTTATGCTATAAATGCTTGTATTAAGAAAAAAAGTTCAACTAGATGACATTACACCACAAGGAACTAGAAAAAGAAGACACTTAGCTGAAAAAATCAGTGAAGGAAGGAAATAACAAACAAAAATCAGAAATAAATAGAACAGAGACCAGAATAAACAGTAACATAACATTGAAAGTAATGACCAGTTTTTCCAAAAGAATAAACAAAGTTGGCAATGCTTTAACTACATTGAGGGGGAAAAAAAAAAGACTCAAACCGAAATGAGAAATGGAAGAGAAAGCGATACAACAGCTAACCACCGAAATACAGAGTGTGATAACAGGTGACTATGAATAATTGCATATTAACAAATCGGAGAACTTGGGGGAAAAAACCCCAGATAATTCCTAAAAACACACAAGTTACCAAGATCGAATCATGAAATCTTGATTTCAAGAAATAGGAAATCTTTTTTGACCAATAGCAAGAATGAAAGTTGAATTAGGAATCCACCTGACCTTTTTTGCTCGACAAAATGCATCCTGGGGATTACTCCTGAGTATTACGCAGAAATAGTTTTCCTTCCTTTTTCCAGCTGTATAGTATTCCACTGCCCCATTCCACCCTGTGTTTTAGCATTTTTCCCCAGCTTTTATACAGAGGTACACAGAATAAGTCCACAACTATTTGGGCTAGCACCCAGAGAGAGTTTCAGTTTTCCAAGCGCTGAGAAAAATTGTACAACACACTTTAAAAAACAGAGTAATTATCTTCCTCTTGCCCCATCAGCATTTTGTTTAGTGCGACAAGTTTCGCCCTCCCCCATCAACAACTATTAAAAAGAATTGGGGCGCCTGGGTGGCTCAGTCAGTTGAGTGTCTGCCTTCGGCTCAGGTCGTGATCTCTGGTTCCTGGGATTGAGCCCCATGTCAGGCTCCCAGCTGAGTGGGGAGTCTTTCTGCCCCCCCCCCCACTTGTGCTCTCTTTCTCTCACTCTTTCTCTTTTTCTCTCTCCCTCCCCCTGAAATAAATAAATAAAATCTTCAAAAAAATTCTATTCTTAAAGCTCAGAATTTTTTAAAATTTAAGAGTACATTTCTGGCATTTTCTTAATTATTGTCATTAATTTCTGAACCTGGATCTAGTTAGGCTCTTGTTTGCTAATCTGCAATGTACACATTTAAGCTGCCCCAAGCATTATCATTTTACTTTTTAATTTTTCCTTTTCAGAACTTTCTGGATTTTTCTCTCATTGTACAGAGGAGAGTTTTCCGTTCACTACAGTGGCCCTCAAGCCTTCTCATCAACTGCGAGGATCAAGGAATTATTCCAAATTTCTAAGTGGGATTAAATTTAGGAATTTGGAATTCCAGTCACTGCTATCAAATAGCGGCTAAAAATGTTGGTTTCCTCCGAAGATCAGCAGGCAGAAGGATGTTACAGGATATGAGGTGGGACAAGGAGCTCCCTTGGTGCCTGAACAATCCTCAGAATGAGGATTCTGAGGCCAGCCCGAACAGAGCCCCCAGCTGGGCCAGAGGAAATTAGGCCTCAGCTTCCATTGGGGGAGACAGAGGAGCCCTGAGCTTTTCAGGGATGCTGGGCTGATTCTTTCACCAGTTCACAGCAGCCTGGGAGCAGAGCAACCTGCTATCCCTGACAAATGAGAAGGCCAGGCTCAAATTAATTATTTTGGCACTATTATCATACAGACCAATTCAGTACATTTACTTAAAGCTGAATATTAAAACCTATTTATTTTCTCTTCTAACTCATAAGCTGTCTCCCCTGCCCCTGCCCAAAATGGGTTACATTATGAAAGCTGAAACTTCAGGAAATTCCTCATTTCCATATGAATATCTCATTCTGCAGTTTGAAAAAGTACAAAAGTATAAAATGTACCTCATTTTGACATGGCCCCCAGGAGAAAGAGTTAAAGGAGATTTTGCTAAGGGTGTGTGTGTGCTGAGTTGTCAGAAAAGAGAGCGTGCAATAAAGACTATGATCTTTCCTATTTTTAAAAGGAAATATTTTGTAAGAACGAGGCATGAAATCTGCCAACTCACTTTAGGATGTCATTTTCCCAATGACCCTCGAATTGTTTCATCAAAATCTTTTCCTATCTGGGGCGCCTGGGTGGCACAGTCGTTAAGCGTCTGCCTTTGGCTCAGGGCGTGGTCCCGGTGTTCTGGGATCGAGCCCCACATCAGGCTCCTCTGCTGGGAGCCTGCTTCTTCCTCTCCCACTCCCCCTGCTTGTGTTCCCTCTCTCCCTGGCTGTCAAATAAATAAATAAAATTTTTTAAAAAAAATCTTTTCCTATCTAATCAGTTATACCCACCTCTCTGGACCCTTTCTTTTACAGAATTGCAAATTTTTAAACTTCTGTTTTTAGAATTATCCCTTGTCTATTAATAATGGGCCAATGATAACACATGTTCAAGAGCAAAATCCAAAATACAATTTTGTATAATGAAAAGAAGAGACAGATTTTTTTTTTGCCAGTTAAAATACCAGCTCGAACAAATTATTTGCCCTTCGGTATTTTTTTTTTTATCTTTTATTTCTCTGTTCTTGGGCTCAAGACGAACATATCTGCTTACTGCTGTTTTTTGCTCGTCTTTAATCATACAAATAGCATCTAGCCTCCTCTTCCATCTCCTTACTGCTCCCCCACCCTCCTTCATTAGAAGGTTCCCTCTGTTCTCATTTCCTCCTTTACTTCATTGTGAGCAGCTGGGCTATGTGCTTACAGCAAATTAGCTGTAAAATAAAGCAGTCTTTTTTTCCCCTTTTATTTTTTTTTCCAGGGTGTTGTGGGAGAAAAGGTGGTTAGAGAAATTATCCCACAATAAGCAAGTGTGGACAAGGATCAAATAAGCAGAAGACATCAGCCTGTTGAAGGGTTCACTCACACTGATGAACCATAGTTTAGTACATTCCCCTCCTGGGGGGTCCCTTTTGCATCATTCTGCATGCTTACCCTCAAGTTCTTTAGCAAAGGCATTTTCCCCACAGTTCCTGATTGCCACAGACATTCACCAAATGAAGTCCTGGTTGGAATGTGTGTTCTTTAAAATATTGAAATCCAACTGCAGTCTTAATGTTGTTGGCCTCACTTTTTGTGTGTGTTTAAAAATGCAACAGCAATTGTCACAGCAATTCATCAATTTAAAAAGGCAGGCAGGCACTAAAATTGTGTATGGTCTCGAGAGGAAAATTAGTTCTAAAGGTAAGGAAATCAAAATAAGCTGGATGAGAGAGAGAGAGAGAGAGAGAGAGAGGGAGAGAGAGAGAGAGATGGTTAAAGCAAGAGGGAGAGAGGGAGAGGGAGAGAGAGATGGTTAAAGCCTTAGGGACTACTCCCAGGCATCAGGGCGTCCGTGTCCCCAAGGTGGGTTTTGTGGTTCATCGTGGTCTGCAGGTAATCAACGAGCGCCTGTCCTAAAGGAGCAGGATGACCACACACACTACGATTCTTTGGAAGGTCAAATAGAATCCTCTGTGCTTGGTTTCAAGCATGCTGACAAGAGGATGCTAAGTATCCTTGAGGCCACTTGGCCTCTCTCCCTGTGGCGTGTTCAAATCTAGCGTATCGTCCTCTCTCTATCCCAGTTCCAGTAGCACAGACCCACCTTAAGGTGGGTGAGTAGAAAGAACACTTCGATGGAGGCAGGAGGTCACCCTACACCTTGCTGGACCCTTCATCATTATATTCAGTGAATGTCAACCTTTTTTTGAAGCAGTGAAATATTTTCTTTTCCAAAGGAAACATTACTTGGCATTTAAGTATGCAAAGCAGCTAAAGGAACATTTGAGTACCTTAAATTTATTTTGCAATTTACAAATTTATGCAACTGTGATTTTAAACTCTGTTTATTTTAAAGACGCTCAAAGAGAATTCTGATGCCTTTTGCTTGAGCACAAAAAATTGAAATTGGGGATTAGAGATGACTGTTACCATTAGAACAGTCTCACTTCCCAATTCTACTCTCTTTATTTATGAATTTTTGTTTGGGTTACAGAGTAGGGAGACAATTTTGAATCAGACGTTTAAGTAGAGGGATATGGTAAGATTTTTGTTTTTTATTTCATTTCCTTTGTGACCTCAGAACATGCTCCATTTCCTAGGAGATGACTGCCAAAGTTGGCAGAAACACAAGTCAACCTGAGAGTACCAGGTTACACTTAGTGATCTCACATTTGTTCATATCACTCGAGTGTCTTAAATTAGTGTTGAAGAGTGGTTGAACATATTTACAAATGCAACCCTAATTAAATGTCTGCAGAATCTCTGAAGCACCGTGGCAAATGGGAGAGTAAAGAATGTGGTTTGGAAACCATTGCATGAGCATTTCCAGAGAGATCGCCGGCAGCACCAGCAGCATCTTGGGAGTGAAGTCACCAAAATGGGTGAGACAAGAGTGTGTGTGCGCCTCCTTAAGACCCATAAGTGTTCTGAAGGGGATCTGTCGTCTGTTTTGGATTGTTGGAACAACTTTTCAGCTTCACGTTTTGTTAGAGGCAGAATTTCTCTAGGTGGTACCATGCAAATTGAGGATGCTGGAGCCGGGAGCCGGGAAACCCTTCCTGATTCTAGAGCTGCATGGTGCGGTGTGGTAGTCATCAGCCACATGTGGCTGCTTAAATTTAAATCCTCATCCTCAATTAAAATTACATAAAATTAAAAACTCATTTCTGCAGCCTCACCAGCCACATTTCAAGTATGCAATAGCCACGTGTGGCTATCAGATATCATATTGGATAGGACACATTTGGACTTTTTCATCATCACAGAAAAGTCTATGGGAAAGTACTGCTCTAGAATGAGAGCCACTCACCAGTCCAAAGGCCATTTTGAGGTTGCTCTTGAAAATAGCTTATAACCCCGCATAGGATTATCTCCCCAGTCATTGCAGATATCCTCTCCATTTTGCTGGAACTATTTAAATGAAAGATGAGGGAGGAAACATCTGACAACATCTTCTGTTCCTTACTACAGCCCATGATAGAATGAGAGAGAGTACATTGGGGCTTATATTTGGGAATTCCCTTGAAATACCATAAGGGGCAAGCAGAGTGATTCAGAGAGAGAACTTTGGAGTCAGGCTACAGTTTCTGAATCCACACAACCACTTACAGGCTATGCCATCTTGAGGAAGTTAAATGCACTGTTACTCAGTTTCCTCTTTTAGGATAATGCCAGTACCTACCTCATTAGATTATTGTGACACTAAATAAGATACTGCCCAGCGCCTAACTCCTAGGGAGCACTTGATAATGTGTTGGTTACTTTTATTACTATCACCACCTGCCCAAACTAGAAATTCCATTTTGGAAGTCATTCTTTGAATAACAGTTTCAAACATATGAAACACAACAAAACTGTGTTTTCTAAAAAACAGTTTTTAAAAAAGTTTCTAAACTTCTTTCTAAAAAATCTCCCAGATAAGAGAGTAATAGTCAAAATGTGACCAGTGAGAAGGCTGTCTGGGTAGGGTTAGGAAACCACCAAATGTCACAAATTCCCCATTCTACAGTTTCTTCGATTCCTCACTTTATTTTTATTTATTTATTTATTTATTTATTTATTTATTTATTTATTTATTTTAAAGATTTTATTTATTTATTCAACAGAGAGAGAGATAGCCAGCGAGAGAGGGAACACAAGCAGGGGGAGTGGGAGAGGAAGAAGCAGGCTCATAGTGGAAGAGCCTGATGTGGGGCTCCATCCCATAACGCCGGGATCACGCCCTGAGCCGAAGGCAGACGCTTAACCGCTGTGCCACCCAGGCGCCCCCGATTCCTCACTTTAAAGGCTAGAAGTAGTTTTCAAATAATACTTTAAAGAAGAGTGTTTTCTGAGCTCTTGCCTATTTAGGACAGTCTGTAATTGTCATATGAATGACAAGTTGGCTGGGCATTAAATTCATGGGCCCCAAATCACTTGTTCTAATCCTGGACAAACTTGGTACCATGGTTTTCTGATATTCAGTATTTGAAAGCAATGCAGCCTGATTTTGGTTTTTCATTGAGGATGTGTTTTGAGTTCCCCCAGCAATGAACTCAGAGGCAATGATTCAAGTGGGCGGACTTTATTTGACAGGTGAAGGAGTGGGGTGGAGATGCAAGACAGGGAAGGAAAGCAGCAGGTAAAAGGTGAGTCCTAGAGTGGATTAGCAAGCCAGATACCACTGTATCCACCTGGAGCTGAATCATGCTGGATAAATTGTGGAAATCAGTGAAAAACACATTTCCCAAAGTTATCCTCTCAGAGAAGTGAGGACGCGGGGGTATGGAATCACCGAATCCTGTGTCTTACTGCATGAACACAGCTTCTGGGAATATTGATCCCCCAGTACAGCAGACATCTGCAAGGGCAGAGAAAGGGCAGGGTCAGAGAAAGACTAGAAGAGAATCCTGGGGGTTGGCAGTTGGAGGTCAGGCTGCCTACGCCAATGTGCTGAGGACAAGAGCAGGTGTTCAGGGACAACAAGGTCCACCACAGGGAGCAGCCTCTTTCTTCTGTGGGGTTGCTTGATGCTTGAATGACTGATTGATTGATTGTAATTCCACATTTTTTTCCTGTGTCCTCTTTCACTTTCTCTGGATCTCACTTTCTCTTAGTTTCTCTTTTCTCTGTCTCTTATTCTCCATCTCCCTCATCTCTGTCCCTCTTTCTCGGATGCTCTATCACTTTTTAATTTCTATCTTTTTTTTTCTCTTTCTTTTTGATTGGATTAGCCCTGTTAGCAGGCGAACTTAGTCCTGAAAATTTTTCTTCAATTTTATCTTTGTTTATTTCTTTGGCATTGGTTCTTTTTTTCTCTCTCTCTCTTGTTTTCCTTCAATAACTATATTGCGGAGCTCTAGCTAAATGTTCTGCCCTGTGTATCATATTAGCGCTTGTCATTTTTGTCTCTATACTTTTCCTTTGCATTCAAAACAAATTTTCTGGTTAGTCCCCCGCATTGTTGCTTTTATTTTTGACATTGTTGGATCTGCTCTCTATTGTCTCTAAATTAAATTTTATTTTGCCTTTGCAAACTTAGCTTTCTTGCAATTCTTCCTTAAGGGTCCAGCTCAATTGTCATGTCAGTTTATTCCAGATTTCTGCTGCTCTTTCATAGATACCATGACTTTTCCAATTCTATCAAGAATATTGAAGAGTTTTCTATTTTTTCTTGTCCTTACGGTAAATCATTTTCTCTTCTCCTCTTAGTCTTTAGGATAATGTCCATTTCTTTAATATTCAGTATTTTCTATCATCTGTATGTGTAAGTTTTCTTTTTATTGAATCTCAAAGAAGGCCACATCAACTCAGAGGGACCATTTGCCAAACAAAAAAAAAACCTGTGGATTTTGCCCCCATTCTGTTTGTTGCCCACTGCTGGCTGAAATGTAAGTAGGAGGTCAGGTCGATGTTTGTACCACTCAGCTCAGGCTCCCCTGTTGAACTGGTCTTCATTGAGAGAGGCTTTGATGGGTCAAAGAGAGACCTTCCCCTATTCCTGGCACCTAGTTCTCTTGCCCTCTGAACCCGCAGAGTTCAGGAAAATATAGACTTGCCAGCATGTGCTGAAACCAAGGCTATTTGTACTCCCTCCATTGTCTATATTCCTTTACTTGTAGGAGCTATGCTTCTCACAATGAACTTGGCATCATGAGTTCCATGTGCTTTCTTATCTATTTTTTTTAAAAAATATTTATTCTCTGTATGGGTATTGAAATATGAGGAATGATTGGAATAATCAAGTCGTATATAGTGATTTCAAACCCAGGTTCTAGAGCTAGACTGCCCAGGTTCAAATTCTGATTTGCCATTTATTAGCTACAAGACCCTGACAAAGTCACTTAACTTCTCTAGGCCTTTGTTTCCTTGATTTGTAATGAGGGTGAGAATGAAGCATCCGCTGCGTTGGGTTGTTGTGGATATTAATTCCGTTAACATATGTGAAGTGCTTGGCAGAGTTACTGCACAAAGTAACTAATCAATAAATGTTCGCCCAAATTATTATCTCACAAACCCCTCCTGTGCAATGAGAGAAATAGCCACCGTGTTTTTTGGTATGGCTGGGTAGTCATAAGAGAGAAGGGACTGGGGGACAAATGAATTTTCTCATCTGCTTTGGTCTGGATGGGACTGCTCTATCTAACTGATGAGACAAAGCAAGATAGACACTAGTGGTTTTTCTACTTCCAGTACCATCAGCCTTGTAATTAGCAGAAATCCATAATTAGTAGAATTAGAATTCTGACCACAGGTCATCTGTTGAGCTTCGCTTTTGGTTTTATGGTGAGTTTTCCTTTTATTATGTGTTTTCATGTGTATTTTAGTGGAATATTGGGAGAAATTGCATTAGACGACTGGGGAGATGCCATTTTAAATGGTAATGATGTAGAGTTTTTTCCTGCTGATCTTGCAAATTGCTCCTATCCTGTCTTGGTTCAGAAGAGGCAGTAGCAGGCATGGAGTGCAGCCTTTATCCATGTGGCATGGGAGAAAAGAGAGTCCATCCTGAGCCTTCTCAGTTTGGGAGTGTGTGACATTGACCATCTGACTGCCTGGATCATGAGATGCAGATATGAACACAAGTTTAAAATAGGTACTGGTGTTATGCCACGATTCCATTTAGGGAAGGGGGATCTATTTTTTGGCTGATTTATGAAGTATTTAAGGGAGTGTCTGGCATACAGGAAGTGTTATAAGGGTTTTTGTATCAAACAACTCTATGTGGTAGGTGCTATTATTATACCCATTGCACAGATGAGAAAATTGAGGATATATAATTTTTCCAAGGGCACACATCTAGTAGAAGGTAGAGTCTGGGTCCAGCCCCAAGCAGTTTGGTTCTAGCTTTCCCATTCTTGCCAACTAGACAACTGCCATGCCTGACAGTCATTTGGGATTCTGCCATGGGCCTTTGCTCTCCTCCAAATGAAAAACAGATCAGGAAAGTTGCTGTTGTCCCCATCAAATGAAGTTTACCAGAGAATGTTCTCAAGTCTTGATGCTACCATTAGTAGTGTCATCTTCTAAACCCAAAACACCAACTCTCCATTTCTCTTCGGTCACAACTGCTGTTCTCTGGAGCAGAATAAAAAGTAAATACATATGCCATGAACCTCTCTGTCAAGGTCCATGGGTGTATGAGATAGATAGATAGATAGACAGACCTCAGTATATCTGTGGATGCCTTCCTTCCCTAGGTATTATTAATATTCTGAACACCTTAAATCAATTTTTTTACTTGGTAGAGTTTTTCGTGTCAAAATTAACTGAACCCTTAGCCACCCTCTCTCCCACTTATTAAGTGTAGCTGCACCACCATTTGGTGCTTATGTAGGTAAAATGTCAGCACAGGTCTGAGAGGTCTATCTATGGAGACATCTGCTACCTGAAGCCCCATGAGTAATAGCCTGGCCATGGAGTGAGTGGGAGAAACATCTGCTCTGCACACAGAAACTGACTGCTGTGCGGGCAGAACCAGGCCACTGGGAGAGAGGGAGCAGACTAGTGACAATGGGGCTGCAGGCGGCCAGAGGCAGTATTCTAGCAGGCAGCTTCTCTCTTCCTCACTCCTTCCCTAATAGGAGCGGGATCCATGCTGTGATAGGTGAGATAGCGTACAGGCAGATTGTCCACCAGATGGTACAATCTTCTATTTAAGAAATATTTGAAAGGGCAACAAAATACAGCAGAAACCATCCGACAGTCCACATGGCTAATGCAAAATTAGCCAAAATGATGGCGGCAGCAGTCGTGGGGGTGTTGTGGGGTGAGATGTAGGAGAGGCTAAGGGGAGACGAGCACCATGATGTCTGGTGGGGCAGATGTCGGTCTAGTTTGAGATGCTTCTCCAACATGGCACCGTGGGGCTTTGATGTGCTTCTGTGAACCACAGTCTGTAGCCTGTGTTTGAGAACGGCCAAGGGCAAGGGTGATGGACACAACCATGATGATCCAACCTGGCCTGGGTCTCATGAGCCAGGGACATCTCTTGTGTTCTCAGTCTCGGTGGAGAGGAACTTTGGTTGCCGTCGCTATTCTGCGGCTCTTTTCTCATTTCTGTGTCTCTGTTGAGTGGCTTTTCCTTACTGATGTTCTGTTACAGCACGTTTGAACACAAGTCTGCACGTTGCCATCAGCAGCATCATGGATATTGTTAGTTGAGCTTTAGTTTTGTTCCAGGGACTGTGCTAAGCATTCCCCCTAGTAATAGTTAGTACACACTGAGTGGTTACTATATATCAGCATTGGTTGGAGTGGTTTACATATATTGTCTTATTTAATCCCTGCAACAAACTAATGAGGCAGGTACTATTATTACCATTTTAATTTTACACATGGGGAAAGGGAGGTTTGGAGTCCTTACATAACTTGCCCAAGGCTACAAGATTATCAAGGAAATAACCTTAATGGGGAAAAGAATGTGTTTAATCCAGAATCCATGCTTTTACATGCTGTGCTCTACTGCCTCAGATATGTACAGTTTCTGTCTTCATCCTTACACCACTGTATGAAGATGCTGTCGTTCCTAATGCACAGTTGAGGAAACTACAGCTCAGAGAGTTAAAGGCATTCGCTGAGGTCACATGTCTAAGAATCAGGTCTGTCTTTCTCCCCAGCTGGTGACCGGCTGCCATGCCAGACCACCTCTTCTTCACCCGCTTCTCTAGCTCCTTCTCTTCCCCTGCATCAGCTTTCTCAGCATTCATGCTTGAAACCCTAGCAATGTATTGACATTATGCAGTTGACCCTTGAACGATGCAGTGGTTAGGGGTGCCAGTCCCTCCTGCAGTTGGAAATCTGCCTATAACTTCCAGCTCCCCCAAAACTTAGCTACTACTAGCCCACTGTTGCCCAGAAGCCTTCCTGATAACACAAAGTGTAGATTAACATGTATTTTGTTTGTTTGTGTATTATATACTGTATTTCTACAATAAAGTAAGTTAGAGGAAAGAAAATGTTATCGAGGAAATACATTTATGTTCCCATACTGTGAAAAATCCACATATAAGTAGACCCACACAGTTCAAACCTGTGTTGTTCAAGGGTCAACTGTGTTTACTTTCTAAGTCTTATTTCGTCGTCTTTCAGAGTATCTCCCTTCCTGCTCCTTTCTTCTCCATTCCCGTGGCTACTAGCCAGTCCAGAAGAAGTTCCTGCGCCCTCACAGTGTTATGAAAATATTTGCCATCGATTGTCACATGCCTTCCCCCCAAAAGTGTGCCATGCCTTCTAGGCATGAGCCTCAGAGACACACACTACCATCCTACATTCTAGAGGTGGCGATGGCAGAATGGCTTTCTCTATTAACTAGCCCCTAAAAGAAGGGCTATCTCTGTGTCTCTGTGTGTACGGACATTCGACACAGTGTAAAAATGTAAAATTGGGTCATGTTTTCCATGAACAGATCTAAATGCACTTACATACCAATACCTGTCCAAGGATGAAACTATGAGCAGAGATAAATGCCCCCGAGTTGTGATGGCTCCGAGTAGATTGCTGCTATCTGTAGGGGCAAGCCAGTTTTCTGGGGAACATTTCTCTTCGACCATTACAGAAAAAGTGTCAGGAATCTGGGTGTCTAATTTTTGGAAGGCAGTGAGGCTTCATTATTCATAGAGGATTCTTCCTGAGAGTTACAACAGACAATGGAACAGAAATGGGGTTGACTAACCCATTGACCTTGTATCGCAAGTGCAGCAAGAAATAAAAACTGAACAGACCCCTGTGTTTTCCATCCCCCTGAGGGCTCTGTCTGTTCTCAGGCCTGGGCCTCTTTCTGTTTTCCCCTCTGGAGGGTTCCAGTATCAAGCATCTCTGTGTTAATTAACTCAGCATGTGGCCCATAAAGGCCTGACGGCAGATAGCTAATGTTTTGGATATGCACACAGTTTAAGGATTAGCTCAATTCCAAAGGACAACTTAACGTTGTCACAGTACAGTTGACACTTGGTGATCCGAGGCAAATTTTGGGTTCTGGGCAATCTTCCTTCTGCCACCATCATGCATATGGGCCTCCACTCCTTACTCTCAGCTCTTAGACATTCAGACAAAGCAAGCCAATTTTAATATTTTAATTCACCCTAAATAAAATCTTGTAATTGCCAATAAAACCCAACAATAAAAAAGCTGTACACTGCACTGGGTTATCCGTGTTGACATTGACTCTTGCACGATGGGCATTTTATGGGATATATTAAAAATATGTATAGTAGATAAAATAAACATATAATGTAGGTTGACATATAAGGTAGCCCCAAAGCCAAATTCCTTAGAATAGGTGTGTGATGAGAACCCAGTGTGGTACGGAAATCCTTTGGCCCTATTTCCAGCCTTTTTGAGCATTGAGTCATGCAAAGTTTGCCAAGTGGCAGCCCACAGGCCACATCTGGCCTCTTGACATGCTTAATTTGGCTTGTGCAGTGTTCTTAAAAAGTTATCATTGAAAATGTGGGGAGCTTTTTTTTTTTAATTTGCATTTTTGGGTTTTCTTGCTCTAGGTTTGTGTTCCCTGATGGCAAAAATTGACAGGAGTGGAGCAATTCTCACCGCCTTGGCTGGGGCACACGTGACATGGTGTCAGCTTCAACCCAAGTACGTGGTGTTTGAGGTGCCAGTTCCTGGGCCCCAAGTATTCCTTTCTTGTTGCTCTGCCAGCCCGTTTGCTGAATCTCCCACTTCTTTCCTAATCAGTTCTTGTCTATTTTGCTCAAGGTCAGCTATTGAAGGAGGACAAAGTGGCTTGAGTTGGGCAGGTTCATCTTAGACCCCCTTTGCATTTAGCCTTGTACAAAGTGGGGTTTTCACTAATCTTGACCAATTGCTCAGAAATCACCTAGTGAGCTCCTTGTGAAAAATCAAAACAAACAAGCAAATATAAAATATGTGGAAAGGCTGACAAATTGAGCCATTCGGCATGGCATTTAAAAATGGATATAGAAACATTTTTAATGTACTCTTTCAAATGTCATGACAGCTGCCCAAATTTGTAATTTTAAAATATATTTTATGTTATCACATACATTTGCTATACACTCTATCAAATATATGACTAATATATGAAAACAAATATGTTTGCCACCCGGCTGACTCATGCTCCTTGAGATGTGGGAGGCTCCTTGAAGAATAAAGAAAAAGCCCCTTGTGGCTGGGAAGAGGGACCCCAAAGCTAACATTTTTTTTTCCTCCAGGGGTTTTGTTCAGGGTTCAGCTTTTGGTTCTCCTTGGGATGGAAGGCATGTATCATACAAGTTCTTATAGAATCATTAGGCCTAAAAAAGGAAGACGTGTCTTATTTTCAACACCAGGGAATAGTTCCTTAAATCATTCATTCATGCAGCCATTTCTTCATCTGTTCGTTCACTCGGGGAGTGTTTATAGAATACCTACCATGTGACACTGGAATGTTTGGTGTTGTAAGGAGGATAAATACGTGAACAAAAATTCTGGGTTGTTCGTCTGAAGGAGCTGTATTTGTTTCCTTGGGCGGCCATAGCAAAGTACCACAGATGGGTGGCTTAAACCACAGAAATGTGTGGTCTTATAGCTCTGAAGGCCAAATGTCTGATATTAAGGTGTCAGCAGGGGTTGGTTTCTTCTGAGGGCTGTGAAGGGAGGCTCTGTTCCAGGCCTCTCTCCATGGCTTGTAGATGGCCATCTCCTCCCTGTGTCTTCATGGCATCTCACCTTCATGTGTGTCTGTGTCCAAATTTCCTCTTCTTATAAGGGTGCAAGTCAGATTGGATTAGGGGCCATCCTAGTGACCTCCTTTTATCCTAATTACCTCTGTGAAGGCCCTATCTCCAAATGTGCTTGCATTCTGAGGTAATGGGGGTTAGGACTTCAACATGAAGTTTTTTCAGGGGGGAGGATGCAATTCGACCCGTAACAGGAGTGTATAAGGTGACTGTTTCTGAAAGTTTGAATGCTTCTCTTCTGCTCATTGGTTCTGCTGCTTCTACTAGTAAAGGGGTTCTTTCAGTTGCTAATGGCCACCTCACTGATTACTAAACTAGGCTGGCCTAGATAATTAGAAGTTAGACAGGTGACAATAAACAGAGCTTGATTCCACAGACACAAAATTTTAGTAACTGACATAAAGTGGGTATACAGATGATAGAGGCTGGATTTTGGATGCACTTGTGTGTGAATGGAGGGCCAATTTGTGGCCAGGAATGGGAATAAAAGATCTCCATGGTGTTTTCCAGAAGGATCAGATGCCATGTAATATGGGTGAATAGAGAGGAGAGAGCTGGTCCAGATAAGCCAGAGAGGAAAATTCTGGAAAATTGAAATCTGACTAACATAAAGGCTGTCACATGAACCTGTAAGTCTTCCCGAGTGAGGACAAAGGGAGAAAGAACCAAAAAGGAGAGAAAGATCCAGCACTAACTGGGGGTTGTAGGACACGTGACATGAGACACGGTATTAAAAGGACCCAGCTGACATCCTTTGACAAGATTGTGCTGCAGCCCAGAAAGAAAGCAATGTGGGCCGTTCTCTGGACCACAACTGTGAGATGGAAGATCATCTTCCTTACACTCTTTCTCCAACCCTTTTCCATGCTTGGCCTTTTCTCTCCAGCATCTTCCCTGCTTCAGTTTTCCATCCTCTAAGTTGGCACAGGGTAAAATGAGAGCCAAGTTTAGTCTCTCAACAGCACGTGCATTGTATTATGAAATTCCGACAGGTTGAAATGCTTCCATAAATGATAGGCACCGGAGGTCATGGGTTTGTCCACGGGTGCCTTTCCAGCACACTCTACATCACACCACGCATTCAACCATTCCACCTTCCTTTAGGTGCGTGCCTGGCTCTGGTCCCCTCTTTCCAGCAGCATTTCTCCAACTTTCATGTGTAAGCTCATCACTTGGGGATCTTGTTAAAATGCAGATTGTGTGAACAGACACTTTTCCAATGAAGACATACAAATGGCTAACAGACACATGAAAAAATGTTCAAAATCATTAGCCATCAAGGAAATTCAAATCAAAACCACACTGAGATACCACCTTACGCCAGTTAGAATGGCAAAAATAGACAAGGCAAGAAACAACAATTGTTGGAGAGGATGTGGAGAAAGGGGATCCCTCCTACATTGTTGGTGGGAATGCAAGTTGGTACAGCCACTCTGGAAAACAGTGTGGAGGTCCCTTAAAAAGTTAAAAATTGAGCTACCCTACGACCCAGCCATTGCACTACTGGGTATTTACCCCAAAGATACAGACGTAGTGAAGAGAAGGGCCATATGCACCCCAATGTTCATAGCAGCAATGTCCACAATAGCTAAATTGTGGAAGGAGCCGAGATGCCCTTCAACAGATGACTGGATTAAGAAGTTGTGGTCCATATATACGATGGAATATTACTCAGCTATCAGAAAGAACGAGTTCTCAACATTTGCTACAACATGGACAGCACTGGAGGAGATAATGCTAAGTGAAATAAGTCAAGCAGAGAAAGACAACTATCATATGATTTCTCTCATCTATGGAACATAAGAACTAGGATGATCAGTAGGGGAAGAAAGGGATAAAGAAAGGGGGGGTAATCAGAAGGGGGAATGAAACATGAGAGACTATGGACTATGAGAAACAAACTGAGGACTTCAGAGGGGAGGGGGGTGGGGGAATGGGATAGACCGGTGATGGGTAGTAAGGAGGGCACGTATTGCATGGTGCACTGGGTATTATACACAACTAATGAATCATCGAGCCTTACATCGGAAACCGGGGATGTACTGTATGGTGACTAACATAATATAATAAAAAATCATTAAAAAAATAAAATAAAATAAAAATAAATAAATAAATAAAATGCAGATTGTGACTTAGAGGGTCTGAGATGGGCCCAGGCTGGTTCACACTTCAGGTTGCAAGGGCTGGTGGGACGATGGAGCCCCAGGAGATGCCGCGAAGTGTGATTATGTCATTTAGGAGCTCTGGGCTCGGTGGGGTTCCCAGGTGAAGAAGAGAAGATGCCCCTCTTGGCTACTGAGGGCACCTTAACATTCACTAGCTCCTGTATTCATTAGTAAGGGTTAGAGAGAAAAGAAAAATAACAATAGTGTTCTTAATTGGATCTCTGAAAGAGATACTGCATTTCCACTGATGAAGGCAATTAAAGCTGCAGACACTACTGCTCGAAAGCTGACATCTTCAGGTGTCTCATAACAAAAATTAATACCACTGCTGGCTGTGCCACCTAGTCATGCTGTAAAGTAAATTAATTACAGCAACCAAACTAATAATAACAGTGCCGACAGAGTTGTAGCAATCTAGTGGCTTACCATTGGTGACTGAGCAGGGACTTTTGCCTCTCTGCTACCCATGAGCGCAACCCAGCAATTGCTGACTGTAACATTTCTATTGTATGGTTTATGCTAAATATGCATATCTTAATTGCATTAGTCAAAATAATTAGCTAATATATTTTTGCATAATGACGAGGTAAGCAAATATCACCATAGCTCAGTGGTTCTTGCATGAGTAAATTTGGAAAATTAATAGACTCCCAATTTCCTAATTATCTGTCTTTTATTCCATGCTCAAACAAAGAAATGCTACTGCACACTCCTGGGCATCGTGTAATTTAGTTTGCACCTTGAAAATTTAAAGCACCTGTGTTTGTTTTCTCCCCCTTTTGTGGGAAAGTGATACAAAGAAAACTACAGCTCCTTCCTTTTATCACCCTTAAATTGAAATGTAAAGGAGGCAGTGGATCGATACGTCTTTTAATTTTTATATGAAAGTGGGGCCTCGAGTTATGGGCAGTTTTAATGCATTGGAAAGTTATTATAAAGTTGAAACAATGGTCACAATTCTTTCCAAAGTGACAGTGCAGAGAAGGTGCCTGAGCTCCGGGTGCATGGTGGCATTCCTTTGTACTGTCCATCCCTGTCATCTACCAAACTTCCCCTTTGTGTCTCTGACGACTACTCGGTTTAGCTTAGCTCTTTCTCATGTAGTCACACCTACATGGCAATGGCTTCTTTCTTGCTCCTGGACATACAGTCTCCACGGAGGACAGTGTGGTTGTTGAAGAGTAAAGCTCGCTTTTGATTAAAATGCTCGGTGGACCACAGCTGGATTCCTTTGGGTTCCATCTCATCTCTTTGGGTTTATGATTATGAACCAGAGTAACATGTGGGACTACCCTGCGGAGCATCCTGACTTAGCAGAACCTGGCCATTCCTGCCAGGCGCCCAGCTCTTCCTCACTATTTATGAGAAAGCATAGCCTTTGTATGCTAATCTAATGCATAAGGAAAACAGACGTCTGCCCAAGAGGACATTTGGGCAATACACTAATATCCTCTCAAGAGCTTAAAAGCACTCTTGCCTGTGTCTTCCGGTGGCCAGTTTCAGGCCACCACTTAAAAGGAAGAATGTTCCAGAGCCCGAAACCCACCACATCTGGACGAAACCCTCACGCCAAGCCGTAAGCCACCAGTCTAATGATTGGCAAGTCCCGTAGGGGAGAAAGCAGCTGGGTGAGGATCTCCTTTAAGTTTCTGATGAGTCTAGATTTCTGGTGGCTTAGGTGGGATAAGGGAGGGAGGAGATCTTCACTGATGTCATTTTGCCTCTCAACAAGCTCTGATTGGATCACTTCCCCCAGCAGGTGCAGTGCTTGTCGGGATCCCAGCCCTGAGACCCCTTGGATGGCCTTCCAGCAAACCCCGTGCAGGCCCTCGAGAGCAGGGAGCGGCTGTAGGCTGTAACATCCTCAGGTCACGCACTCCCTTCCACGCTCACATGCAAATCGCCAGGAACCATAAAAGGAATGTATGTAAAATTTGTTTTAATTTGTACATGTGAGTGTAACAGGCTTTAATTAAGATGAGGAAAGAGATGAAGGCATGCTAAATGGTATTTGGGAGGCCATGAAAACATAACATCCAATTTCATAGGACAAGAGTTGATACAAGAGGAGTAAACTCGAAAGCCAAGCTCGCAGCATCTGTCTTGGCCAGTTAGGAAGGGAGGGCTGTTCACCAGGCACCATGTTACCATCAGGACAGTGGGACCCAGAAGGCAAAAGGAAAGAGAGCTAGGATTGAAGGCCTAGAAGAAAAACTAATGAAGAGTAACAATGGCCACAGATGAATATTCTGGGGGGAAAAAAAACCACCCAAATTCTCATGCTAGAAAATGTAGTGAGAGAAAAGTAATTCGAAGTTAGACCAGAGGATGGAGGAAGTTCACCAAAGGTGGACATAGCCAGTGCACGGACGGAAACACAATGGGGAAGAGAGGATAGGGGCCCTGAGGAATGAAGGGAGCGACTGCCCAGTCCTCAGGCTACATGGCTCAACTTCTCGTTGCCTCCGATCCCAGGAGAGGCCATGCCTGCATCCGAGTTACGGAGAGCCTTGTATCTAGGCTAGAAGTCAAGGGCAAAAGAAATGGGACACGGTTCCCAGCCTTTCCTTAACTCCTCAGAGGCCTCAGGGGAGGCAGCTTCTAGCATGCTAGACAGGTGTTCCCCCTGAGGCCCTCGAGGCATAAGAAAACTTCCGATATGTGATGGCGGGGTGCAGAGCAGGAGGGGGGGGTGCAGCAGCTCGGGCTACAGAGGGAACAGGGGCCAGGTGTTACTCTTTCAACATGATCTGAGGAGTTTGAGCTGAATCCTGGGGGTAGCCGACAGCTAGGAAAGGGCTGAAAAGCTGCAGGAAGCATAAGATCAGCAAATCTTGGAATAAGCCATCAGTTAAAGTAGCTAACGGTCACGTGGAAGTTATAAGAATGTGGGAAGCATATTCTTTGCTTTCAAAGATCTAATATTCTTGAGTTATGTGAATTAACTGAATGATTTTTTTAAAAATCCCAAATAATAGATTAATAATAGAGAAGACACATCTTAGGAGAAGTAGGATATAATTAACAGGCAGATCCCTGCTACTTCGAGTGTGGTCCGTGTCTGTGGACAAGCAGCATCAGCATTACCTGGGAACTTGTTAGAAACGAGGAGCTCAGGCGCCACCCATACTGACTTGACTCAGAATTTGAAAAATAACAGGATCTCCAGGTGATCTACCCAAAGTACTGGCCAAAAAGGCTCGCAAAAATATTAGGTGCAAAGCCTTCAGTGGAGAACAAAGATTTGAAGAAGGAAGAGTAGGGATTTCTTGTTCAGTAGGGATTGGTTTCATTGTCTACACTGAGTCTGGTGCTTTCGGGCATAAAGGCACAGGATGGGTCCCCTACAAAAGCATAGAGCAGATAAAATAAAATACCTGTCAGAAATCTCCAGGCGCTCACCCTGGAAGAACTTAGAATCTTGGGAAAAAGGGAGGAGGACCCTGCATTTCCTGAGAAAAGGGGACTTATATTATAATTCGGAGAGGCTTGTTTCTTGCACACCTGGGTTGGAGAAATAGTTCCTTGATGGTGCATGATTCAGTTGAATGGAGTAAGCTTTGGGAAAAGGCAGAATGGTAGGAAATGGAGCTCCTTGGGCATGGCTTCCATGTTGCATACTCAAGTGACTTTACAAAAATACAAGTCAACTAGAATCTTTCTAGAGTAACTAGATCTAGAATCTTAATTAAAATATTTCAATGTCTAGCAAACCATGAAACAATCCACATGTCCTAGCAGAGCTCTCCTGGCCTTATGTGGACAGACTGTTGCCAACCTTTCTCTTCTTCCATATCTCAATCCTCACCCCCGATCTACCTGTCCCAGCAGGACCATATGGAAATGTTATACTGGGTTCTCCTGCTCTGCCCATCTTTTCCTTCTCCACCCAGTGACTTTGCTCACACAGTTCCCACTACTTATAACAGCCCTTGTCACCCCATTTTGCATATCCTTTGGTAAATCCTACTCAGGCTTTGAACCTTTGCTCACCCTTTCCATCTCCTTTAAGGCAAAATTAGGCACACTGTTCTCAACGGTCCCACGGTGCCTCATACATTGCTCCCTCCTGTAATAGTTATTGCGTGTGCTTCGTGCTAGTCTCCAAGTTCCTTGGTGTAGATAATATATCTTATTCTTGTGTTTCCATTTCTATCATTATACTGCAGACATAATAGATGCTTAATAAAAACAAGTTTAATGAAAACGATGAATAAGTGAACATAAGAATAAACGAATAATGAATGATTGTGAAATCAGATTACAGAGGGCCTTGAGTGCCAGGCTAGGGTCATTGGAATTCCTTCTGCAGCTGTTGGAAGGAAAATGTGGTAGTAGGGTGTGAGTGAGAGGCACTGATTCAACTCACATGTTAAAAAGCAAAATTAGAAGAAAAAAAAAGGAAAAAGAAAAAGAAAACACATGCATAGAGAGGAAAAGGAAATTCAGTGAGAAAAACAGCAACGAAAATCTGCAAACTCATTTTGTAATAAAAATGTCTCCTCTCCGCATCTGGAGAACCGGGCAGTTACAGGTGACAGGAAGGTGACGTACTCTCTCCTCTGTACACCCCTTGGCCAGATCTCCACACACCTCAGTCAATGGCAAAAAAATCACTAAGTGGGGGCAGCCTTGCACTGGAGATTACCTGCTTTCGTGTGCCCTGATGATTTATGGGCGTGATTTCAGATTGGTGTGCATTTCCTCTGTTATTTCCAAGATTTTTCTCGCTTAGGTTATCAGACCCATGGAGGGCAGCCAAAGGCGGCACCATGGTTGGGATTGCTACCAATAGGGGTGCCCTGGCTCCTCGGCCAGCACTTGTGGGACACTTACTAACGGGACAGGCCTTATCTTTTGTGATCGCGTGGACAGACCCTTTGAATTACTTCTGTTTCTTTTGTCCACTGATGTCGCAGAGATCTCGGGGCAGAAACTACACATTTAGCGGACTTTAAGTTGTCCTGGTTCTACTTTGAGCCAGCCTTCAAAGTAATTATTACAAGACAATTATTAGAGTAAGGAATAAAGTCAGGGTCTTTCATGATCAATTCCAAACTTTGGGAAGCGTGCTGTGACTTTGGCAAAGGAGTTCTGTGTGGGGAAGCTTGGAGAGTTCTCAAGGCAGCGTTCCTTACACAGGGCCCCGGTTCCCACTGCAGCTTAGCCGGGATGTGGGATTCTTTTCAGGTCCCAATTTTTTCAGATTGTTACCCTGGGCTGTTAAGCAGCTGCTGTGTTTAACCACAGATGTGGGTGCACTTTATGGATGCGATTCCTGTGTGTATGTGTGTGTGCCAATAAACAAATATGTATATATTTAAAACCAATATTGACACAGTGTTAAGACTGAAATCTCTGCAGTCAAATCAGGAAATTCCAAAGCTACACTTCCTCTAACAGTATCCTTTTAGTCACTTACACATCCCGCGTGTTGTACCATAGCCATGTAACTTCAAAAATACGTGGGGATAGACGACCCCGGGCCTAGGCTGGCCGAAGCACAGTGATTTTATGAATTATCTGCTTTTGAGGTGCTTTCATGGTACACTTTCGCTTCATGTAAACACACTGAACTTTGATTGAGAAAGGTGGAAATAAAGGAATCAGGAAAGATGTTTTCTTTTATAAGTCAAAAAAGAGAGACATGTCTAGTTTTATTCTCTGGTTAATAATCTTTATCCAAATAGAAGTGAAAACGGCAGAGGGAATGTTCTTCATCGTAGGTTCAACACTCATTGTTTCAACCTTCTACACTCAAAAATAGGAAACCATTTTTCTTCAAAATTGGCTTTCATTCCCTTCCTTAATGAGGACTATAATCTTGCCAAATTTGAAGTTCACAGCTTCAGTCATTTTTGAATTGCAGAAGCACAGATAAAACATTTTGATATTTTTTTATGATGGAAAATATGCAATTTTCCCTGCCTAGGTGTATGGTAATATTCTCAGATACATCACATCTAAGTTTAGATTCGAATGAGTTCTCCTGTGTCGAAAGTGCCGGGTAACTAACATAAAGCGGCTTTTGTTTTATTACTGTGTGTTGGCTAACCTTCCATTTGGTTCCCTTTTACGGCCATTATCTGGTTGGAGTGGTTTGTCAACAGGCACTGATGGGCCTGAAGACATGGTCTAGGAGTTAGTTATCTGACTCTCAACTTAGTGCCCCCCGCATTCTCACTTCTTAATCTTACTGCTTGTTATGTTTCTGCCTTCTTTTTTCCTGCTTCCAAAATCTTCTGAGAGTTGCCAGATAATAAGAGACAAATTGTGCAAATTGAATGTCAGGAAGTGGTGCATTAGTAAGTGAGCTTTTTGCCATCAATGGTACAGTCGATTCCCTCTCTCTAAGCCAAATACTTCTCCAAATTGGATTAGGCTTGATGAATTTCTTTTTTTTTTTAAGTTAAAGTATGCCAGCTGCTTATTTTCATTTTTGTTCATCTGGTGAAACCAGAAGGGGCCCAAAGAAGTCATTAATGTCCACTGTGTGAGGGCTCTAGGAAATGCGTTGAGGGTAGAATGCATGAACAGTATTGTTCACCATATGTAGACTAGAAACATCCTTATGTTCAGGGTCCATGGGTAAGAGAGGGAGTGTGTTATAATTAACTGTATAGTACATATGGTGGACTAGAAAGTTTACTCCGTGGAGACTAGTTTAGTTATAAAATCAAACAAACAATGAAAACAGAGTCAATTAACTGTGGCTTTATCAAATGTTGTCACGGACTACATGTCAATTCTGTGGAAGACCGTGGGGTCAGAAAGCATAGGCATATTCTGACCCTGGGCCCCCACTTTTCTAGACAAGGTGAAACAGGTTGTATCAGATGAAGTTAACAGACCTAGTTCATAAGAGGGTGGCACTGAAAGAGAGAGAGAGAGAGAGAGAGAGAGAGAGAGAGATGAGCTTTATCTGCCACAAATCCCTCTTACTATGGCTTCACCAAGGATTACTAGAAAGTCTGTAAGTGAGTCCTTCCCTCAGAGCCCATGTTCCGTGGTCATCTGAGGGCCAGCTGTCAATGTCGCACTCTACCCAACTGTGGGATCACCAAGGACTGGGTTAGAACGCCATAATCAGCTGCCTGTGGCTCCATTTTCCAGGGACTAGGTGGCTGTAAGTCTTGCTGACTGAATCTTTGATGGAAAAAGATAGGTCTGATGGGTAGCTTATGTTATGCAGGACAATGATTATTTTAAGCTAGACCAATCCGACCTTCCTCAAATCTAGACAGCCTCTGTGCTTCTAAATCCTGCTCCTTGCCAAGACAAAAGGCAGATGGTGCCAGACCCTGCAACTACAACAGAGAATCTGGTTTTGTAGAGCAGTTTAGCAAGATGGTCTTTAATCGTGCTCTTTTGCATCTGATGCCTTCCAGACATTTCTTGAGAACATGTTAACAGTTTTGAGGGCCCCATATATGTTAATAGGTGTATTTGCAAAATGCAGACTACTCTTTTGCTCTGATTGTGCTCATAGTCACATCTGATTACATCGATAGCTTGCTCAGAAGATTTCAGGGGCTCCTTTGTGGGCCTTAGGATCAAATCAAAACTGTGAACAAGCTAATATGGCCCTTCTCTCTCTGACCATCTTGTTTTTTCATCCTCTCTTTATTATTGCATTCTAGATATTAACACTTACTAATGTTTTTAGTTCTTAGAGATTCTTGAAGGCCTTCTTTGACTCTTCCCATCACCCTTCTCCTTCCCACTCCCATCTTTTGAATTTGTTTAGGTGTCCCTGCTACGTCATCGTATAGACTTGAGTAGCTTTTTGCACTTCTATTATAAAATTTATCATATTTTTTATATTTGCTTGGTTTCTGCCTCTCTGGCTAGACAATAATAATCTCTATGAGATTACAAATCACCGTGTCTGCGTTGTTCCCTTTTGGAGTCCTTTACCCAGCGCAATGCTTGGCACATAGTGGGAAATCAATGGACACTTGTTAAGTGTTTGAATCAATCATTTCTATTTTAGATACTAAGATTAAATGAGCATTTCTGTGTATTAGCCTAATACTTTATACTTTTTAAAAAATATTTTAACTCTAATAAATTTACCTTCTTGCTAGTCTATCTTAACTTTGTTCTGTTTTGAACTCCCTTTTTTCTAGAGGCAGCAGATAGCCTTGGGTCCAAAGCATTAAAGCTATAACCTAAAAAGTGTGAAATAAGAGTTTCTTGGTGCCCTATAGGACATTGTCTAGGTTCTCAAGCTCTAGGGGTGCTTTGCAAGTGAGATCAGTTTCTAACAAAACCATCGGACCACTTGAATCTTCTAAACTGGTACTAAGATGTGCCTGCTTTAAATATTGTTCTGTTGTGTAGTGAACATCCTCATGGTTAAGTTCTGGTGCCTACAGATTTGTGCCTCGGACAGATTGGCATCCAGGAGCACACACTCTGAGACACTCTGTCTTGATCAATGTACAATGAAGTACAGAAACTCAACAGGAAGGGCATAGAATCTTGAAGCTTATCCAAAACTAGTCCTTACAAAAGGCACAGGAAGCTACTATGCCCTCAAAAGGTTTTACTCTCAGCCAGCCATAATGCCTAAAATGCTTACCACTAGAGTCCTCTTAGATTTTCATTATTGCATTGAAGAAATGCATTTTTAGAGTAGAAACACATTAGCCCATTAAATCCATTCTCATGGATTGGTTTAGTCTAGATCAAGTAAGCTGCCTTTTAGAGGAGAGAGAACAGCACCCGGAAGAAATGAAATTGCAACAATAAATATCCATCATCAAAAAGGAGAGATGGTAGGAACCCAAAGAAATGTCAAGCTTGTAGGGATATTATTTGGATGGAGGCTAGCAGCTGGGGGTGGGGGTGGTGGCAAGAGGGATGGGATCTGGGCAACCGTGGGGTGCTGTGTCTGTGTGTGTGCGTGTGTGTGTGTGTGTGTGTGTGTGTGTGTGTGTAATTCCTGGGGTTCCAAGGACAGTGAAGAAGGTGGCTCCAGCAAGCTTCACCTCCTGGATTTTGTCCAGGTCCATCCGAGGTGTCAGTTCCATGCTTCTCTAAGACAAGGTGTGGGAGAGGCAGGACAGACCTGTGCTTCGGTTTCTCTAGCTGCCCGGCTTGCTACTGAGTAGAAATGGGATGGATTTAAACACTCAGGATAGATTGTGAGCATCATCTGGTTAGCCTCAAACTGTTTGACATCTTTGCCAAAAGATCTCACATAAATATCAGAGATTTCTCTGTGTCTGTGGAGCACATGTTTACTCGTTACCACTGAATTGAGACTAGCAATGTCCTTCTGATTTCTTTGCTTGCTTTTAAAACAGAGGAAAAAACTGAGTTTCTGGGCCACATTTGTCGAGTTTCCCCTTCCTCGTCTCCTTGTCCCAGTAGCGGCCGTATTTTTCCTATGATAGATGTATGAAGTATGCAGGGTTTCCAGGGGAAGAAAATCCAGGGGAAAAATTGGACAGAAGACTGGCTAATGACCAGAGTGGGTTTAACCCATATTTGAAGTCTCACTTTCAGTAACTGGCGAGGGTGATACTTCTGGAGTGTATGAACCAGCTGGTATTAGCAAAAGTGTGAAGATCTGCTGATGGAGGAGGGGGCAGGGAAGGTTTGTGGGTGTGTTTCGAAGTCTGTTGGATGCAACTGGTTTAATTTCCTTTGTTCATCTGCTTCAGTGTTTGCAGTGATTTGAGAGGGTCGTTTTCTCCCCCCTCCAACACATTTGGTGAAGTCTGCTGATACTGTGTCACTGATTAGGCTGTCAGCAGTAGTAAATGTTGTACATTCCATTTACATCAGGAAATTTTCTCTTAAAGAACAATACAAGATAGAGAGTCTGGTTCCAACCGGGGTTCATGCTGGAGAGAGGGAGAAGCAGAGACAAAGAAAGTCAAAGAGGAGAGGAAAAAAAGAAGCATGGAAAAAGAGAGATGGAGAGACATATGAAAGAGTCAGCGAGAGACCGAGAAAGAAGGGGGAGAGAGAGTGCCAGTGAAAAAGAGGGGACAGAGAGAGAAATAGAGATACCCAGAGAAGACAAAGACACACTAAGAGAGAAAGAGAGAGCCAGAGCCAAGCATAGAGACGATGGAAGAGAATATTAAATACAGAGAGAGAAAAACCGAAGAAGATGCTCAGAAAATTGGGGAGGGTGGAAATGTGGGAAGGAGAGAATCAGAGAGACCAGGGAGAGTGGGGGGAGAGATAGGGAGGGCAGATAGAGTCAGGGGGACTGGAGGAGAAGAGAAAAAGAAGACATACAAGGAGGAGAAGAAGGGGGAGGAAAAGAATATTCCATGAAGATCCGGTCTTACTCCTTTAAGCCCTCCCTGATGTTTTGATGTTAGGGATTACCTATATGTGCACAAGATTTCCCTACCAAACCAAATCCAGGAAGAAGCGAGGGTAAGGAGACTACAGCAGACTCACAAGTCCTCAGAGCAATTGTATTCATCAAGGCAAGAAGACAAGGGAGAAAAGTGATAGAAAAACACTTCACAGAACTCCCTGAAAGAGTTTATAAACAAGTCGATCTTGTTTTCTGCAACAATTTCTCTACTGAACAATTATCAGGATAGTGAATTTCAGTTTATAAATCCAGATTTCCTACCAGTTTGTCAGTGGGGAAAATTTCCTCTGAAAGAAGTTCAAGACCTCTTTTTAAGAACTCGTCTGTGTTGTCTCTGGCTGATGTAGGCACCGTTTGGACACTGTGAGGGTCCCAAGTTGTGGGTATGTTTAAGTGGAGGCAGTTTTGGTTGGAGTGAAACCCATTCAAGTTGAAAGTGAACCAAGTAACGAGAATCATCCTAGTATGAATCTGCTGCTAGTATCAGACAGAGCTACAATTTGTTGAGCCTTTGCTAGGGGCCAGGGACAATGGCAAGCCCTTTATTGTTTCATTATATCATCACAGTAGCCCTATGAAGTAAATATATTTGACAGAGGAGGAACAGAGATGCAGAGAAGTGACGTGATTCACCCAAAGTTCTCTGGGATTTGATCTCAAGCAGCAAGGTTGTGCTCCATCTGATACAGATAATAATAGCTGAAAAGATATAGACAGATGATGATAGATAGATGATAGATAGATAGATGATAGATAGATGATAGATAGATAGATAGATGATAGATAGATGATAGATAGATAGATGATAGATGATAGATAGATAGATAGATAGATAGATAGATAGATGATAGATAGATATAGTCATGGAGAACACACTGATCATTTTCTTTCCAAGGCAGTTGGAGTTCTAAAGAAAAGAGTCAATATCTGTCAGTTTCTCCTTATTGTTCCCAGGGCTTCGAGTGGTGTTGTAGATATTAGACAGATATCATCATACATCTCCCTGATGTCATATAGAAAAACCCAAGTATCTTGGAAGATCTTCAGTCTATCTGTTTTATCCAAACTGGCTTAAGGTAATGAGTTGCTTTATATCTGCAATGGGACTGGCAGTGGAGAAGCCCTGGGCTAAAATGAGTGAGGCATCAGATTCTAACGCTCAAAGCTGGAACTTGACAGCCCTTCCCATAGTGTGTCCTGTAGCACACTTGTTTCACAAGATGTTGTGTAAAGAAAAGCTCCCAGGATCAGAGATGTTTGGGAAGTACTGGGTTAATCACATTTTGGTAGGTCTCTTTCCTGAAGAATTTCTTGTTAGAGACCATGTATTGTGCATTTGTGTCCTTCCAATGGGATGGGTCTTACCCTCTCATCGCATCTACCCAAAGCCACACATTATCCAATTTTTCTTAGATAGCTTATGTTGTACTCATCACAGGCTGCCCAGTTTGTTATTTAATATTTGATGAACCCATGTTTTACTTGCCCGCCTAGATTGTGAGTTCCCTGTGACTGGGGACTTCAACTTGCTTGTTTGAATCTAGTACTGTGTAATGTAGGTAACAGGTACTCGATAAACATTTATTCATTGACACATCCACATGTGAAAAAGTGATATGTCTTGGTTTGGTTCCCCCCACGCAGCTCCTGAGACAGCAATTCGGGTGCAAGTTGTTTACTTGGGAGGCGATCCCAGGAAGGCCACACAGAGTGGGAAATTGAGGCAGAGTGAGGAAAGGTAATAAAAGGTACACTAATGAGGGGCGCCTGGGTGGCACAGCGGTTAGGTGTTTGCCTTTGGCTCAGGGCGTGATCCCGGCGTACCGGGATCGAGCCCCACATCAGGCTCCTCTGCTATGAGCCTGCTTCTTCCTCTCCCACTCCCCCTGCTTGTGTTCCCTCTCTCGCTGGCTGTCTCTATCTCTGTCGAATAAATAAATAAAATCTTTTAAAAAAAAAAAGGTACACTAATGGATGGGTTATAGCTGCGGCCAACTGAGGCTCAAGCCTGCTGGGACCTCTGGCAGATGGTAGCACACACATCAGGGTTGGACCACTGCGGTGGGATGAAACTGGATTATCTTCTACCAGCTTGGGTTGAAGATTGGTCCTGGGGTGTTAACCCCTCTGTACTTCCGGCCTGTAAGACAGAATGGCTGGAAAACCTTTTAGGCAGAGAGACACAGGAAGCTGTCAGAATGCACTAGACCACTACAGTGACCCCTGGGAATGTTGGCAGGGTGCTAGTCATGACCTGTCCCATTATCCGAGAGCAGCATTATTTAACCAGGCTCCCCGATTCCCAACAACCGAACAATATGTACTCATTCAGCCTTGTATCAATAAACGAGCAGGGGTTTGTTTGTTTGTTTATTTGTTTTGTTTGTTTGTTTTGTTTTTTTGTGGCCCAGACTAACACATTAACTTAGGTTTTTCCTGCTTTTAGAACCCTCTACTGCATTTCTCCCCACTTCCTCAGTGAAAAATTGTCCTGTCAGCAATCTCACAATGTGATTTCTTTATCAAAGGTCATTACCGATTATTTCCATAAAGAGCTGATACTTCAGTAATTACCTGATTTTTATCTTTTTTTACGTAGGTCATTTATATGTCATTATTGTCATGTTATAGTCTCCTGCCTATGAAAAGGCCTGTAGTAAAACCAGCAAATTCGCCTTTGCCTCTTATTATTGCCCTATGTTTCATTTGTCATTTTATTTACTGTTCCGAAGAAGATCATAGTTGGTTAAGGTGCTTGATAAATGAACACATGGAGATAGAAGCAAACATATGCATGGGACCCTTCCCAACTCTTGGGCTGGCCTGCAGGCCTCATGCTAACAGCAGGAGACGACAGTTTCCATCAGCGGTGTCATAACTGCCCTCGGCATAACTAGCTCCTACTGGAAGTCTGCTTGATTTTTAATACTGGTTGTGCTTCCTGCCAGGACGCAAGCCCCAGAGCTCCATGTAGTACTGCCTCCCAGAGTGGCCAAGGCTATGCTTGTGTCCCACGTTGCCTTGACTGCTGCTTTGAGTAGGAATTCACCTCTTCCATCCTAGCTCTGGAAACATTTTCTGGCGGTTCTCTTATAGCTCTTGGCACTTATGAATTTGTCCTCCTAAGACTTAAAAATTCCCAGAGGCCCCAGACTATGTGTCACTCTTCACCTTTCCTTTTCTCAGAGCACTCAGGACCATGCCTGCCATATTTAAATGTTCAGTGAATACAAGGAGCTGAACTGAACTGGAAGATGGACAAAGAAAATTTTCTCTTGTCTCTTCTCTTTATTGTCTACAGAATTGGAATGCAGAGTAGCATTAGATGGAATGAGAGTGTCACAGGACCCCTACACCAGACACATGTCATTTTCACTATTTGAGGCATCAATGTTTAAAGAAGCTTTTAGTAAAAGGAAGTTAAAAAAAGAAAAAGCAATCAGAGAGGGAGTAGTGTCTTAATTGCTCCCCAGGAGTATTAGTTTGAACTATAGGAAATTGCCATTGTTAAGGTCACACATGGTGGTTCCTACCTAATGGCTGAACACAAATTAGTAGATTTATGGGCATGATAAGAAATAGGACATGGCAGTTGTGATGTGGAAAGAAGAAAGCAAAGAACACTGTTGAAAGGGGTTTTTAGGATAAGGCACCAGGAAGTGATATTAACTGGAGGAGGGAGAGTAGTAAAGATGAGGTAGGTGGGTACACTGCAAACCAAGTCCCCCTGAACCCTATAAAGTTTCCTGAGGCCACTTCTATCACAGCAGACCAATGCTTCTAGAAGGTCACTACAGTAGGTTATATGGGGTAAGCCCTGCTTTCTCTCTGTGTTTGTTTCTTAGTATGCGTACCTCAAGGGTATGAAGCCATGAAGGAGAGTGGCTCTTCTCAAACGGAGACTGTATCTACAAGCCCTTACTCATCACACATAATTTTTGGCCCCAACTAAATGCTTTTAACCCATGAATTTTTGCTAGTTGGCATCATAAGCCAAAACCAAAATCAGATTAATAATACCCACTCCCACACTCTCTATTCATACATGGGAATACCTTAAGTCATCTTCAAGATAAAACATCCCAAACTCTGCTGTCAATTTTTAAAAATGGGAAGTCTAACCAGAACCACAGACTCAACCGCCCCAGTGAGTCAAAACCCAACTGGCTGAGGGTTTAACGTTCTATAATATTAATGTGCGCTAATGCTTGGGGACCTCGATGTAACCCATGGTCCATGTGGCTCTTAGATATTCAAGAGCGTGTTATAATGAGATCCTGCCGAGCAAAAGAGGAGAGGGAGCGTTTATGTTAGGAACCAGTGAAGGGTGCATCCACTTAATGAGGTCAGGTGGGAAGAGGAAGATGTGGGAATTATGTGTTTTAAACAGGGAAGAAATAGCACTTTTTTGTGTCCTAGGAAGGTGCAACCTCCCAAGATAGAATCTATAAATCAGGGCATTTTAATGTTGCCTCTGGAAACTGGCTCTTTCAGAAGACCATCAAGCAATTTTCATGAACTTGTCTGTTCTCCCTCACACCTACATTGACAAGTGGAACTTTTCTATTCCATCATAATCAAGACACAGAAAATGGAGGTGTTAGGGGCCATCTGGCAATTCAGTAACACATATATTGATGTATGTGTGTTACATTTAAAGGCACAGCATGGTAGAGCAGCAAAAAAAAAAAAAACACAAACAGATGACTTCTAGATTCAGCTCTAATACTAACTAGGTGGTAAGAACCTGGATTAATTCCTTACCTCTTGGAGTTTGGATTTTCTCACCTGTAAAATAACTGTGTTAGACTTGATGACCTCTGTTGGTTAGGGCTATTCAGTTGTACTCTTCTGTGATTCTGGATGAAGTTGCTGGTGCTTGACATAGAATCCTTTCATCTTTAGAAAGTTATCATTGTTTAATAGATCTGTTGTCACCTTGTGAATGAAGATAAACATTTACAAGGAAAATATTAACAAGAAATAATCAAATAATTGTTCTTCTTGGTCTCCTGTATTCCTTATTTTTCCCTCCATTGCTATTCTGAGTGCATGGAAGTGAATCAGTTAGAGAGTAGGAGTTCACATACTTTAAAGCCTCATGTATTTTGTTTTACAAAAAGAAAGAGAGGGAAGAGAAGGGGAAAATACACAGGCATGGCATAAAAGAACAAAAGGAGCAGATCGCTGTGCTGGGGGAAGGGAGCCATGGTTCTTGAAACTTCAATAAAGACTCTGGGAAGAAAATGTCCCCAAAGGAAGTTTTTTACCCTTTGAACACCTGGATTAGTGTTAATTTTTCCAATCGTCGTATTCCTTCCCTACATTATATCGGAATTGATTCAGAGAAAGGACTGCGCCCAGAGTACATAATAAACATCTCCAGGAGAGGTGGGGAGGACGGGCAGAAGCAGGAAGGAGATGAAGGGAAATCAATTGCTCGGTGCTGACAACTTCTTCTTGTAATAACAGTATTCTGTCACATTGCATTACCAGCACTTTGCAATTGTATGTGTTTTTGCTAACAGGCTGTAAAAGTGTAATCATATGAGCACTGAATACATTGTATTAGTGGGAATGATTCAAGGGGATGTGCGCTTTATTACACCAGTATGGTGCATAATGTGTTGCTTACTGAAGTGAGACTTATCATTTTAGTAAAAGAATATTTATTATTTATCTGTTTGTTGTGGCGTCAGTGCCTTCCAGGGAAAGCTGCACATTCCTGTTGGGGGAAGATTTTCTCCCACTCATCTCTCTCGCCCCACTCTGAATATCTGAGCAGCGTGACCCTGAAATTGGGATAAAAAAAATCACTTGTAGTGCCCAATTCCCAACCACCTGAGAAAGCAGCGGCTCTGCTTGGGTTTCCAAACGGCATTTGTAAAGCTAATGGGATTGTTGCTGTGAAGCAGCTTTTGCAAGGAAAGTTGAAGGAACAAAAGGGGAGGAATTTCACATGTGTGTGAGAGCGACGGTGGGTTGGACAGATACACCCCAAAGGATGTGCTGAGAAAGATGCAGCTAGAATTAGAGACAGCCTGGAAAGGGGCAGGCAGGATCCACAAGGTTGGATTTTTGTTGTTGTTTTTTGGCTTTAAGGAAGTTTGTAGGAATTTAACTATTTCTACCCAGTGCTGGAATGTATTTGGGTACCTTTCTAAATAGAGCCTTTCCTGACTACCTAGATCTGAACTCTTGAAACACCAATTGTCCTCACTCATTGGACATTGATTACACAGTGAAGTGTGTGTGTACGTGTATGTGTGTGTGTGTGTGTGCACTGTTGTAACACACTAACGTGAACTTGGTGACTTTAACAACAGAAATTAATTGTCTCCTGATTCTGGAGGTGAGGAATCTCAGATCAAGGTATTTGCTGGCCAGGCTGGGTCCTTCTGAGGGCTGTCCCATGCCCCTCTCCCAGCTCCTGTGGTTTGTGGGCAATCTTTGGTGTTCTTAGGTTTTTAGGAACATCGCTCTGATCTCTACATTCATCTTCACATCCTCCCCCTTGGTATGTGTCTGGGTCCAAATTTCCCCCTTTTATAACAACACCAGTCATGCTGGATGAGGAGCCCACCCTACGCCCACCCTACTCATCTTAACAACTGGATCTACGTTTTCAAGTAGGGCACATTCTAAGGTGCTGGGGTTAGGACTCAAACATGTGAATTTGGAGGAGGACACAATTGAACTCTTAACAGTACTCCACCCTGAGAATTGTTTATACAGAACATTTGGGGATTGGTGTGAATTTCCTCTAAGTCTGATGATGTCCATCGACGGAAAGCAGCCTCTGCAGGGAGGAGTACCAGCCGACATAGTCACTTGCCATGTGGCGAGCATGGTACCAAGTGCTTTAAGTGCATTAATTTATTTAATACTCACAATGTCGTCATGAGGTAGGTGCTGTTAACATCCTCATTTTACAGATGAGGAAATTGAGGCACAGAGGGATTAAGCAAATTGTCCCAAATGACACAATAGATTCAGGTTTCAAACTTGCACAGTTTGCCTCATGAAGATCTACACTTAACCATGGGTTTTTATAGCCTCCCTTCATTAGACAGAATCTGGATGGCTGCTTATATAACTGTTTCCTCTCTTTATATAATATTTATATTTATTTTTTCTGACTAGGGCTTTTTCACACAACAAAAGAATCTGATAAAGGACTTTTAGACTTTAGGTCAAATGATGCAAACGAGGTGTCTATTTTCTTTCCCTAGCCTTGAAATGGATCTCCCACCCAAGACTCCCCAGGAAGCTGTGCTGGGATGTTGCATGGTCCATGGCCCAGAGGCAGAGGAAGTGAGGTTGGGTGTGGGTGGGGTAAGGTGGTGTTGTCTAGGACTCCAAACGACAGTTCCTCAAAGTAACATGCTGATTTTGAGCTGTGTTTGGGCTTGCATCCATTGAAGTGGGTCCGGTCTGGTGGACAGAGAATGCCAGCAGGTAACGCAGGCTGGGGAGGCATTTGGAGGCAGGGTAATGAGTGGATCTTGGTTCCTGTGGTTAGTGAATTAGGGCAAGAATCCTTCTAGAGGTATAGGCTATGGACATACAGGTCCTGCTCCCAGGGGCAGGGGCTTGGTGAGGATGACCGAGGGGAAATAACATCTATTGAGCACCTGTCAGACATTCCAAAAAAAAAAAAGTGAAAATTTACTATTATTTCCATTTCAAAGCTGGGGCTTAGATGTCACCTAACTTACCTTTGTACTCACAGCTAGCAAAGGAAGGACCTAGAATTTAAACCCAACACTGTCCAGTGTGTAAACCTGGACTCTTCCACGGCATTACATTATCCAGCAGGTTTACGCAGGGGGAAGTAAGTGGAGCTGAGGGTGTAGACTGCAGCTCCTCAGTGTCTACCAAGGAGTGGGGCTGGGGAGAGAAAGGCGCTGACACCATTCAGCAGATGGAACCTTCATGTGCACAGTCACTAATGCATTGGCCACTTAGGTATGTTGGCCAGGTAATGAAGTGATGGATGTGGTGAGTGGGGACTAAGTGAAGATCAAGTCAGAATTCTCCTAAAAGGAGGCTGCCTTCCTGAACTTGAAGTCTATTGAAAAGCTGCCACATTGGTCTCTATTATTATTTAATAATTTCCTTTCTGGTTAATACTAAGAAGCTCATCCTGGAAATAAATACCAGATAAAGTCCACACAAAGTCACCCTGCTTTTCTCCTTACGTGTTCCTAGCACAGGCTTCATTTCCGCAGGAGTCCAGATGTGGGGCTCTTATGCTCTGATGGCTGAGAAGGGGGATCAGGAGTGTGGATCGTGTGTCCTTCAGAGAGGCAATGCCTGCATTCAGAAATGCTCACCACGGAAATATTTCTGATGACCTTGACCATGAGCACTTCATCGGGCTCCTCTGCTGGCTTTTCAGTGCATTAATCCTGAGTTCTTCAGGCCCTGAGGGCATTATCACTTACTTTAAAAAAAAGTAAAAATGGGTTATACTGTGCTTTGATTTATGCTTTGTGTGTGGTCCCATGTTCAGTGGTACGGAAGTCCATTTGTGTGGCAGCTCTATGTGCTGTATAAAGTCACTCTTGATTCTGGGATTTCCCAGCACCAGTCTTTCTAGTTAAGCAGCACCTACTGTATACCTACTTAGTCTGCAATAGATTCTGCGGGTGAACCAGAAACACGGTAACCAAGGTCCTAATCTCACATGTCTGACCTTCTTACCAGGAGTAGAAGTCATTGATACCTGTGAAAGTTAAATGTCCATGGGACAGGTGAGCAGTAGTTCCACAGAGGGGTTCTAGAGAGGTCTACTAAGTAGTGATGAATGGTGCATACATCTGCTCTAGGAACTCAGGGGAGGGGGTCGTATGGTGAACGGGGCCATTCTGGGAAGACACCAGCTGGCAACTGGAGTAGAGAGAAAGCCAGACTTGCGTGGAAGGAAGACTATATTACCCACTCTGGTGTTTCCCAGAGGATTTTGACCTGACATTAGTACAGAGAAATACTTTAAGATGGTTATTTTTACTATCTCTTCAGCTTTTTATGAATTTTTTTCTCCAGCAATAAAATCCTCCAGAGAGGTTTCATGGGGCATTAGTCTATCTTTACATGGATCTTTTTGGGCCCCGGGGGTACGTCCAGGGAAGAGCCTACTGTAGCTGTTAGATCTCTGCTCCAGGTCTGTCCTCTGCCAGCCGGTGTGAGAGGGTGGCTCTCTTCTGTCCGCCTGCGGTGGGGCTCTCAGGGGAGGACGAGCTGTGGGAGCAGGCCAGTCTGACAAGGCCTCTGCTGAATGACAGCCTCATAGAAATAAGCTAATTTTGTGGTGAGCCTGTTTCAATGCTATCATTTATGTTTCTCAATACTAGGAACAATGGTATTTTCATTCTAATTCAGTTATCTGACGTAAGTAATGTCAGTGCCTTTATCATAACAGATCTCCAATGTGAAATATCTAGTAAGAGAGGGCAGGTGGTTGTTACTCTGTGAACCTCACCATCTTTTACCCCCCTTGCTGTGCTAAGTTAAATAAACCACTCTTTAGTGTGGGAACGCCTGAGGTGGCCCTTGAGGGCAATGCAGGCAGTGGGGTCCCTAGGACCAGACAAATGGTGACGTCAGCAGCATAAAGACGAAGCTGCCAGAGACAGCAGATTGCTGGGTGTGATCTGAGGCTCCTGATTGTCATTACCTAATTAGCAAGGCTGGAAATCTCAGGTTAGTACAGAGCCATAGTGAAGTCAAGATCATGGTGTGTCTCGTGTAGGTTTAGTCCTACTTCTTCTTAATCCTGAACCGTCATTTTTTTCCTAAGTAGATAGGATTAGCCAGCAAGGTAAGAATGGAGAGATCGTTTCCATTCCCTGACTGCTACTGGAAAAAATAGTTTAAAAGAAGTATCCACCGACAGTTGACTAATGAAAGTCACTGACGTTTTAAAAGAAAGAATGTCATATTACGGGGGAATGTCTTTCAAAGAAAAGTATCTGGTTTTTCTGGACAAAAGGAGGTAGAATAGCTCTTTTGGAGGTGAGAAGGGTGTTTGCTGCTGCTTTTCTCTGTGTCTAACCGTCAACCCCATGTTTCCTTGTCCCTATTTGGACATAGAATCCCCAGAACGTGCTCTGCTTACGTCTTCTTTGGAAGTATGCAGCCTTATTTGGGATTGATAGGAGAAAGAAAAGACACAAAGAAACTCAGGAAAGCCTCCAGTATTTGTGTCCCAGGTAAAGGCCTGTGGGCTTACTTGGCACCTCGGAGCCCTCGTTGAAAATAGTACCTCGTGGGGTATTTGGATGAGCTCAGAGCTTAATTACAAAGGGACAATATCACTCAAAGTTTGAAAGAAAATTGAAGTGGAAACAAGGTCTAATGAAAAAATCTGGGTGTTAGGTCAATACTTATTTGTGTTTTTGCCATGGTAGAAAGGCCGCTGGGGTCTGAGGGTCTGGCTCAGGTGGCCAAGTCACAGCCAGGCAATAAGGAAAACCGGTGGGGTTGGAGAGTTTGCCTTCTGAGATCCAATTTGAATGAATCTGTGACACATAAGGTACATTTGGGGAAAAAATTCTCTTCCTTCTATTTTTCATAATTTCATTAAATGCTTCACTAACATTTTTCTAGTTATTACCTTTTGCATTTTAACATTCTTATGGACCCAGTCCATGTTCTTTACCCTCTCACTACTGTGTCTACTACTTGCCTCTAATTATCTACTTCTAAACGCCCCCACCCTGCCTCTCTTTCAAGGCACAGAACAAATAAAACCTTCACTGTTTCCCTAGATCATTTAGTTTGTACTTGTCATAGGGACCCTGAGTTAGGACACATTCTGTGTTCCTATTACTTTTGTACAAGCCCTTTCCTGATTCATCTTTGCAACCCACATGGCTTCTCGTATATTTTAAATGTTAAATAAAAGTTTTTGAATGAATAACGATCAGGGGATAAAGACTCATTTGGATCTGTAAGAAGCCTGAGCTTCAGAAATTTATTTCAAATTATAGAGATCCTGCGAGTCTACTTTAATGATGGCATTTACTTAAGCCCTTAAAAATATTTACTCTCTGAAGGAGGTTAAACATTCCCTTCAAATCCCTTCCCTCCAAATTTGTCTCACCGACTCAATAAACACTTCCTTTACACATACTATAAAATATTTTAGGCCAGTTTTTTGTCTGGGTGATAAGAATATATCAAAGAATGTGAATTAAGGAAGGTCTTATGTCTGTCCAATATATCCGGAAGTCCTTTAGACTTTTCCTCCAAAGTAAATCTTAAATATATAATGACTTCTCTCTATTTGCATTTCCCCCACCCCTAGTTTAACCCAAGACTGCATATCTCTTCCCTGGTCCCCTGATCTAGCATCTGAATTGGTCTCCCAATGATTCACCATTCTTCCATTTACCCACAAGGCCTCAGCAACATTGGTTTTCAGTTCCTTAAACTCTTAAAACAAAAATAATATAAAACGAAGAGGAAATCAAAACAAATAATTTCCTAAGACCTCAGGGAACTCTGACTATACCTTCTGCTTGTTCTTCATAGCCCTTTTTGATACCTTAAATCATGATTTCTTGTTTAGTGCCAGTATCCCTATTGAATAGTAAGTTCCAGGGCACCTGGGTGGCTCAGTTGGTTAGGTGACCGACACTTGGTTTCAGCTCAGGTTATGGTCTCAGGGTCATGAGATCGAGCCCCACCTCCATTGGGCTCCAAGGTCAGTGTGGGTCTGCTTGGGATTCTTTTCCCCTCTGCTCCTTCCCCCACTCACGTGTGCACTCTCTCTCTCCCTAAAATAAATTTAAATAAATAAAATCTTTAAAAAAATAAACCAGAAGTTCCATGAGGGCAGAGACTGTCCACTTTGTGATGCACAGTCTAACCAGTACCAAGATAATGAGTGGCTGAAAGTAGGTTGCTCAGTGAGTAGTGTGTTGATAGAAAGAATATCGATTCCATCCATGGGTCTTAGTCTTTCGTCTCCTGGGAGAGACTTAATAGTCAACTTCTTTCTGGTGATAACTGTTCAGAAGCTTGAAGGCTGCCTTCCTTCACCACCCTATCGGCTACGAGTTTGAGCTTCTACAGGTTACTCATTCCTGAGCCTTTCTGGAATACCTTTTGAGTCCCTTTGCCATTCTGGTCCCTATATTCTAGTTCGTGTGTTGCTATTTAAAGTGGGACCCAGATCTGAGTGTGATATTCCACCCGTGGTTTGACTGGTGACACTTGAGAAGGACCAGCGTCTTCTTCAGATGTGCTACTGTCATGAAAACAACCTAAGTCTCATCAATCCCTTTGTACATTCATCGTCTTGCTGCTGGTGTTTGAGCCCACACCTGAGGAACACCCCTAAATTTCTTAATTCAATATGCTCCTAAGACGCATTGTTGGTATTTTGGACTCATTTCCAGAACTTTGCTTTTATTCTTGTAAAAAAGAATCAGTTTACCATGCTAACTCCTAATTCTCTCATTCTTCAGAATCATTGTCTTCCTTGGATTCTTGTTATCTGCAGAATCTATGTCTTTATTCACTTAAGTATTTTTTACTGCATGCCTACTCTCTGCTAAACTGTGTGTTGAATGTGGCGCTTTATAAGGTGGTCATGATACCAACTTTCATGGAACATTCTAATTATTGACGAGACATTTGAATGCCTCAGCCATGAAGACATCACCTTATGGCAGTCATTTAGAATCCCTTCTAGGTATCTATCGACAAGCACTATTTCCTCGATATGTTTTTTCAACCAATTAATAGCCCGTCTGATATATTGTCATTTGGCTCATTATCAGTACATTAGCCAATGCATAAGGATATGATTAGAGACTCATTTTAGGCATTATTAGATTACAAGTAATAGAAAACTTATTCAAAGTGGCTTAAGTGAAAATAGACTCATAAGGACACAGGGAATCTCATAAACTTAATTGTAGGAAATATTGCTGGGTCCTATGGAATTGGAAAATTATCAGTCGTGTTCTTTCTTCATTTCTCGCTCAAGAGTTCACCCACACTCCAGATCTCCTGCATTTTTCTCACTATAGGTTGACTACTTCTGGGAGATTCCTAGTTTCATCTCCCTTCAACTTTGACTTTCCATGATACCAACTTGGGCACCATTTCTACATGGACATACTTATCCCAGGACCTAGATTTTCATCCCTTCCATCCTCTGTCTGTTCTCTTTCTTTCTTGCTTGCTTTCTTGCTTTCTTTCTCTTTCTGTCTCTCTCTCTCAGTTCAAGTTCTAGAAGGAGAGCATCTGATTGGCCATTGGCTGATGGCAGATTGATTCCCCTTGGTCATGCTTGTTCAAACAACTGTGGGAGAGGAAGAGGGGAGTAGAATCATTTTTTCAGAAGATCTGTGTCTTACAGGGCTGACTAAGCTGATGAAACTGGAAAGGGAGATTGGGATGGCAGGCATGTAGTCTAGCATGCCACTCTGATGAGAGCATCTTTATAATATCTCTAAAATCTAGCCATATTCTGTCTATCAAATTTCCAATGGACTAATTTGATAATACTATCAAAAGAAGTGAGAGTAATCTGGCAGGATTTGTTCTTGGGGAACTTGTTCTTCAATTTTATCACATTTTCTAAGAGACCAAAAGCCATTGCTTTAACAATCCATTCTAGAATCTTCCCCGGGTTCAGCTTCCAGATCATAGATGTTTACTATGCAGTCTCTAGTAACTCTGATTCTCAAGGATACACAGATGATGGTTTACCATCTCATTTTCAAGTATTTTTAGTACATGGGTGTAGTGGACATGGAGATATGCTGTCCTGATCCCTCCTGAAGAAGGACTTGTTGCAACTACTCACAGTACTGTTAACAGTTGTCAGCTCTCAGCTCGTGCAGGGATATCTAGTTTCAGAGAAGTGACTAGCCCCTAGCCATGTTTTTCCAGGGGGCCCACATCCAGTGACTAACCAAGGTGAGGGTACAAAGGCTCTGCCACTTTAGTCCAACAGGAGGCCACTCTGATGGGCCATTTTAACTCCAGAGTTCCCTGAATAGTTGGCTGAGGCTGCCAGGCCTATAGTGCAGTTTGACTTCTTATACCCAGTCCTGATTCCTTCCTATTCAAGGGTACTTCTACCCACATGTGAAACTCACAAACTCATTTCAGCCTGCTTCACAAAGAACCCAACCTATGGCATGGTAAGACTTACTATCATATTCTTGACTGACATTTAATCATCTACTGCTATTTTGACATCTTTTCAATTGTTTTCTTTTGGCACATGTAATATCCTGTGTGTTCATCTTGTCTTCTTAACCTGTGTGTGGACTCTCTTGTGGCAACAGTCCATGTACTATACTTGTCTGTGTCCTCACTGCATTCTTATACCAGTCTCTTCTCATTGAGGTCATCATTGGCCACCATATATAAAATTGCATTGCATGCCTCTCAAACCCTGCCACTCCCTATCTCCTTTGCCTGATTTACATTTTCTTCATAGCATTTATCACCTGCCAGCCTATAGTTTGCTTATTTATTTTAAAAATTGTTTATCCCCCCTCAATAGAATGTAATCTCTATGAAGACAGGAATTTTTCTGTTTTGTTCACTGCTAAAACCCCAGTACAAAGATGGGACCTGCCACACAGAAAACACTCAGTTGATATTTGTTGTATTAAATTGAATTAGCCCCAAAACCTCCATTGTAGTGTTGTAAGAGTCTCTTATGATAGATCCTGACAGGAAATAGACGGCACATTCAAACTGGCTATTTGAGGAGGCATTAATTAAGGAAATATTTACAAAGTTATAGGAAGGTCTTTGGGAAGCCAAGGAGGGACACTGCAGTACTCTGGGGCTAGCAATAACAGGGAGCCATTACCACCCCTAGATCTGAAGGGACAAGCAGCTATGGGAACCCAGGGAGAGTAGTTATAAGGAGAGGGTCTTCTAACAAGAAATGTAACCTATAGTAGAGGGAGGCATCCAACTTGCAGTGCTTGGTAGGAAGGGAACTAGGACAATAAACACTGACCTCACTCTCTTCCCACCCTCTACCGCCCCCTGGAAACTCCTAATGGCCAAACTCCCATTGCTGGCAGGCAAAGGAGCTCATTGATGCAGTCCTGGAGAGCCAGCCTCCCAAAGCATAGAGCAAGGTAGAAGAGGGTAGAAATCCAAGGCTAACAGAAAATATCTGAAACACATCTTAAAGCAAATGAGCTGTTGCCATTTGGTCACAAAGTTGCCTGTAGGACGTGGGGAGATTTGGTTTAATGGATTGTGATTGAGAGAGAAAAATTCCAGAGGGGTTATGTGGATGTCATGCACTAGTGGGTATAGGAAGGGGAGAAATCTTCCTCCCTTAGGAAAGGAGAAGGTGAGTTTCTGAGAATGGGAGCTAGAACTGGAGAGAAGGCCTTCTGAATCTGTATGTTCTACGAATTTAAAAGAGGATGAGATGCTATTTCAGCTCTCGGATTCCTAGACTGAAGGTGGCTTCTGAGAAGCTCCCTTTACATTAGTATTCAAGCCACTCTGAGAAGATTCCAAGAGTGTGGAGAATGACAGGAGGGTTCAGCATCCAAGATTCTGGCTGTTGTTGACAGTGTTAAGCTGCAACTGTGGGTGCCAATCTGGTGCCCCCATTCCCTGCCTGCTGGGAGTGCCCTGCAGTGTCATTGCCCTCCCATGGCCCCGGCCACCTGCCAGTTGGCATTCAGCAGTACATTGGGGCCAGAGTGGTCCACCTTCCTTCTGGGTGAAAGAAGAGGGCTGTGAAATGTCCTGGGAGCCACCCCTAGTGCCAGACATGCAAACAAAACTGGCCGAGTGGAAACAAGCCGAGAACTAATGCAAATGTGGGTGTGGGAGACAGAGCGCACAAGGCCAGAGAAATGGCACTCTTCATTTCTGCTTGGTCGAGGAGGTGCTATTCTTTCTGAACCTGGGGCAGAGTGGCAGGAACAGCTGTTCAAAACTGTCTCTGTCAACTCCAGTGTAAGAATGTGAGCTTGGTTGGGGTAGGGGAGTATGTCTATAGTGCAAAACTGCACAGCATCCATCGACAATCTGTAAAGGCAATGGAGCTTATGTGTCATACAATAAAAAGAAGACAAGGAGGAATAAACTCCAAGTTAAGAATAGAGTTTGTTTAAGGCGTGATGGCAATCATCCCGAGGGTGGCTGAGGAAGGAGAGAGCTGGGGAAGGAGGACAGGATGCCATTGTGAAATTGCAAAGAGCAGTGAAGTCCTTCAGGTGGGAGAAACCTAGAAAGCTGATGGGAAGTGTTCCCTAACCATAAGATAAAGTCCAAACAGTGTAGCCTGGGTGGTCACAGGCATTTCCATGGTTTCCCTGTAACTTTCATTTCTGTTGATGACTTTCAAGTCATACTGATGGAATCTGATGATTTCCATCCCATATCTCAACCCTGAGATTTCAGACTTGAATTTTTTTTTTATTCAACAGGACGTTAGCATCTAAATGCCCAGTAATTCCTTCAGATTCAACCCATCCAAAATAGAAATCAACATTCTCATCCCCACAATCACCATCGTCCTTTATTTCTTTTAATTGCATTACATTCCCTCAAGTTATTCAGACCAGATCCCTTGCCACCATCATTACTCCCTTCCTTTCCCTATCTCTCTATCTAATCCATTACCAGGTCCAGTAGGCTTGCTCTCTCCTCTTCAACCCCATTATTACATTGTTAGTTCTGGTCTTCATTATTTCTTATCTGGGTCATGGCATCTTCTTCTAAGAGTTCTGTTCTCCATGAGTCCAATTTCTATGCTGCAGTCAGAGTGATCTTTTTGAAATTTAGGACAGATTATGTTGCTACCCTGATTAAAATTGTCCTCCCTTGTTTCAAGATATACTTAAAATTACCCAGCATATCTTACCAGTGTTAGCTGAAATATTACTTCCTCAGAGAAACCTCACCTGCTCTGTAGAGGTGGCTAGGCTCCCCCTACCTATATATTCTTGTACCTCCTTGTGATGGAGCCAGACATCTGTCTTACAAGTGGTGATCCCCTTCTCTTAAGTAGAGTTTCCATCGGTAAGTGGCTCTCTACTCAGGAACTTCATTTCTTACCCCTTGGCATCTAGGTGGAATGATATGGCTCATTTCTACCAATGAAACAAGAGCTCAAGTAATGTTTATCACATTCAGGAGTGGCTAGGTATTAGTGGCTAGGTATTATCTACTATCTTCCAGGCTGTTCCTTCCTCTCATTGACTAATTAGATGAAGAGAATTTAGAAAAATATTTTAGGAAGTTCCTGGAGAGTAGAAGGAGCCAGAAGAAGGAAGGAATCTGAATCCTCCATCAACCTTGGGAAGGAGAGCTGCCCAATCTGCAGCTGTAATGTGAGTAAGAAACAGGCATTTGGTGTGGTAAGCCATTAAAATTTGGGGATTGTTGGTTACATCAGCTAACATAAATTATACTAATACCTTCATTTACTTCCTTATCAGTTGTGATGGAATCTTAGTGTTCCTGATTTTTTTAAAAAAGTATGTCTTATCCACTAGGTTAAATTTTGAGAGGACAGAGGCAGTGTCTTTCTTGCTTTTATAACTATATTCATAGCATAGCATAATTATTTCATCTTTAGGTAACAATAGATCTTACCATATACCAGGCTCTATTGTAAGCAATTTAGTAACACCAACTCAATAAATGGATGCTCTATAAATATTTTTGTGTAAATTAATTAATTAATTAATTAATGCATGCTTTGCCCCCCACCTCATTTCTCCATCATTTTTGCTAACTTCTCCCCTAAACATTTTCTTTGGACTCCACCTTCCCTGGCCTACTTGCCTTTACCTGGTCAACATCTACTCATCCTTTAAGATTCTGTCCATGTGTCTCTCCCAAGGTCCTTTAAGATATGTGCAGTTTATTGGATGGCCTCCTCTGCCTGTGATCCCACAGCCCCTCGATAGCATGTCATGGTACTTATTTCAATGCTAAGTGGTTGTTTTCTCCTTACAGTCCTCTGTAGATGCTGAGATTCTTGTGGACAGTGGCAAGGTCTTTTGTCTTGTGCATCCCCAGTGTGAGCATGGACCTAGCACATCACAGAAACTCCACTAATGTGACTGGATAGATAAATGGTGAACCAAGTACTCCACAGTGGGACCATGACTGGCTTTTCAAGGTAGGTGTTTTTCTACTCTGCCTTTTCATCTTATTTAATCACCCTTTCACAATAGACCTCTACGCTTGGCTCATTGCGTGGTCAGAGAGTAAGCTAAGCTACTGTTAAAAAGATATCACAAAATACAGTGCCTCAAGACAGTTTGAAGGTTCTTTCTGTCATATCATAGTGGGAAGAGTGTCTGTTCCATGAGGTCCAAGAACCCAGGTCCTTCTATTTTGTGTTCTGTTACCTTTAGGGTATTGCTCTTATTAACATGATTATAACAGGCTCATGTGGCCCTAGTGGTAAGGAAATAGGATCTCCAGCTGGTCGACAAAGACCCAGTTAAACCTCTTCAAAGGAAGAAGAAGAGAACTTTCTGATGGAACACTGGGAGTCTTTAGTCAGTTCACCTGTGCCCACTAAAATCGTAGCCCACCCCAGATCCCCTTTGGGACCTCTGCTGACCACTGTCATTACTGTCTTCTACAAATGATAGCATTTTGAATGGCACCGACCACCTGGAACTTGGACTGGCCTTGGACCTTCGGCTCTCTTTTAGTGAGTCTTTCTCTTCCTCTGAAACATGATTTCCTCAAGAACAGGGGCTTGGGCACATGAATAAGTACAGAATAATGAAAAGAACACAGGCGCTTGTGTCAAGCTGAACTTGGCTCAGAGAGGCACTGACACTCACTAGCTTTGAAAAGTTCAAGTAAGTGAGTTGTTCCATCTCTCTTAGCTCCAGTTTTTAGCCAGGAGCAATAATTCCAACCTCCTGGTTATGGGGATGAGAGCCTGTGTAAGAGTCTAGATGGAATTCGTATTCACTGAATAGTATCTGTTACTATGATGATGAACCCGAGGATAGTATTTTATTTCTTCTATGGGGACAGATTATATAAAACATTAAGTAAACACTTAGTAAACATTCACTGAAGTTTTCTAATGAAAAATTCCACCAGTGAAATTGCATCCTGAGTGGGTCAAGATTCCTAGACTGGGCTAATCGTTAGGTCCTCTCTTGACTCTAGAACATTGTTTTTACTACTTAAGTGGAATTCAGCTTCCTGGAGCCAGGGACAAGAAACACGAGCTTCTGATCAGGTGAACTGCTGCCTCCTACCCACCCTCCATTACTCCCTTCCTTTTCCAGCATCCAGATACTTCCAGTAAGAGTCAACGAAGGTCGTGATGCTGTGGTTGTGATGAGAGGAAGTAGTGTCACCAAGCTCTGTTTAATTGACTAAAGTCAGGCCATTCATTTGATGGTGGGTATTTGAATGTCTTTTAGAGTCATCATGAGAATAAAATAAGGTAATACATGTGATATACTTAGAAGATTGTACAGAAAAATTGTAAATGTTCAATATTACCAATTATTAGTAGCAGAGTAGCAATTAATTATCTATTCTATAAAATTCTGTAGATATGGTGGAGGTTGTAGGAGTACATATATACAATATTCACACAATCAGAGGGTCTTGAAATTCTGAGATCTTCCAGTCTTGACCTTCACCTAGGCCTGTGTTTGTGACTGATTTGGTTTATTTGAAGATATCTGTAGGCCATTTGCTAGTTCTGTTCCATGCTCCAGAGAAGCTACCTTCTGCCTGTCCCTCTCAAAAGAAAAAATGTGAAGATCAGATGAGACGGTGTCTATTAAATGCCTTGGTAACTGTGGGGTGTCCCACAATACCGCTGAGTGGAGGTGGGCGCTGTCCAGCCCTGTGGCCTGAGGGAAGGGTGCTGTCATCGCCAGTAGCTCCGCAGCCTGCCAGAAACTGATTTGTAATCTTTGCACCTTTCAAAGACTGCTTTCCCTTTTAAGCTGTTTCATTAATTGCTGTTTCCTGAATAGTAAAGCCTAGTCTCTGATTTCACTCATAGAACAAAGATGATTGGTGTCCTCTGAGCCCCATGAATGGTTGCATCTTCCAGCCTTAAGTCATTGGTGTTCCCTCCAGCACAGGTAGTCTCACATGATGCTTAGGTACCTTCAATATCTTTCCTAAAGGCTTTTAATTATATCCTTACAATACGTTTTTTAAATAATGAAAACCATACAGCACATCATTCCATCCCCACCCCACCACCCCCCAAAAAAGAAAGAAAAGGGCCAGTCTATTACAAATGAAGATGTTTTACTTACGTATCAAAGGCTTCTAGAATCTGATTCTGGAAAGTTAAGTCTATCTGTGCTTGAAAATAGAGTCTTATATGCAGTGTCTTCAGATGGAACGATCACAAACTCCATACGTAAAGGGAAATCAGCCTTGGCCTGTGTTACTTGGAAAATTGAAGAAAAGGGGGTTTGGAACTTGGGTTATTCAGGTAATTACCTATTCCCTTAGAGCACTCAATGCTTTTTAGACCTGACCTTCAACTCTTTTGTGATTTTTTTCCCCAGCTCTAAAACTTGAACAAATTCATCCACTTGGATTTTTTTTTTTTTCTATTTGATTCAGATATTTGTTCCCAGCCTGAGAAATTGCATGCCAACTTCCTGCCAGGAGCACCTTTCCACAGCTGTGTTATAAATATCTAGGAAAAAACAGGGGAGGATTAAATAGAAGATTGCAATACAATTCCTCCCAGTGCCAAGGTAGTCCTGGGAGGTTCAGATAATAATATCTCACATTTACAATTTAGATCTTGAGCCCACCGAGCTAGGAGTGGATCCAACTTATTATACCTTCCACAGGGCTGATGGCATTTAAAGACTTGCATGTCTATGTAATGATAACATCTATTATTAATTAAATTATTCTGTATTAGAAAGCATGGTGATTTTTAAATAACTTTATTCTTGGATCACACCTAGGTGACTGGTAAATGTGCCTTGTAATTATTTAGCATATTTTTGTCATCTGAGTTTTAGAAGTCAGAAAGTGACGATGATTCTGCCCAAGGGTTCCTGTTATGCAGAAAACAAGACTGTTCTGATTTTAATGGGTAAGCATGCAGACAATTATCATATGGTTTCACTCATTTATGGAACATAAGAAGTAGGAAGATTGGTAGGAGAAGAAAGGGAAGAAGAAAGGGGGGGGTAAACAGAAAAGGGAATGAACCATGAGAGACTATGGACTCTGGGAAACAAACTGAGGGCTTCCGAGGGGAGGGGGGTGGGGGAATGGGATAGGCTGGTGATGGGTAGTAAGGAGGGCACGTATTGCATGGTGCACTGGGTGTTATACACAAGTAATGAATCATGGAACATCGCATCAAAAACTAGGGATGTACTGTATGGTGACTAACATAATATAATAAAAAATATTATTAAAAAAATGGGTAAGCATGTAGAGTAGGGCAATTTGTATGAGCTTTTTGGATACTGCCCTGTAGGTGGTTTTTCATGAGAGGCAAGTGAGGAGGTCATGCGTGCGAGAATATGGGCAGAGTACAGTCTACGGAGGCTTCAGCAGCCCTACCGTCCAGCAACTGGGAGATCGGAGCAGGAGAGGATGAGGGCACATGGAAGAGTGTGTGAGCCCTCCGAAGAGGAAAGACAGCACAAGTGTGGGCACCACGAGTAGCCTCTTTAGTCTCTTGCCCTTTTCCAGCTTTCGATTAGGGCCAGTCTTGCAAGGACAGCAAAACTGACTTGTTTAAGAAGCTTGTTTGTGGTGAGACCAGGACTGTAGGCCAGCTCTATTGACTTCTAGACTTGAGTGATGTCGGGAGGTCAGCCTCACTGTTCCACAGAGAAAAAGAACCGATCTAATTCCAACACTTCCTCAAGGGGCAATGAATCTTTTGCCTAATCATGCAAAGTAAACCGTCTCTTCTAAAACAGATTCATTCATTCATTCATTCACTCACTCACTGTGTATTTACACAGTTACTGCCTTGGTTACTGGAAATAGCTTTGAACATAAACAATTCAAGTCCCTGTCCTTGTGGGGATGACATTCTGGCAGAGAAACAAAAATAACAAGTAGGCAAATACGTCAATGAAATTATTTCAAATAGAAGGTTATAAAGAAAGTTAAAAAATAAAGAACTGATGGGATAAAGTGGGTAGGAAATAATAGATGAACATAGTGGTAAAGAGCAGACAATAATTTAGGGATTTCCATTAACTAATAATCAAATATTAACTTCTGGCAAATGTCTTTAGATTATAAAGACCTCATGAAAAGAAGCCATGCAAATTAAAACAGTAAACTCAGGAGATGGAAGCATTAAAGAAAATATTAATTACTACTTTTCTATTGCTTTTTAAAATAACCACTCTTATTATAGAAATAGCACATTTATTGGAAATAATTAGACCATAGAGAAGACTAAGAAGGAAAAGTAAAATATGATAAAAACAACTCTTAAAATTTTGATATTTTTCTTCCAGTTTCTTCTATGCATATGAAGATATAACTTTTACATGTGCTGCTTTGAAACTGGCTTTTCTGGACTTGTGGCAAACCATGAACATCTTTTGCTATTAATTACAAAATTACATTATGCATAATTTTTATGTACTCTTGTTGGGTGATATTCCATTGAAAAGTGTACCAAATATATGAAACCAGTTCCCTGTTTTGAACAATTGTTTCTAGTTTTCACTCTTGCAAGCAATGCTTGATGAATAATTTTGTATCTACATCATTGCATGTTTTTTGAAATAATTTCTGTAGAGAAAATATCCTAAGAATGGAATCGCTAGTTCAGAAAGTCTGCAGTTTTACCAACTTTGAATTATATTGCACACATTTTTATGAGAGAGAATTTATCAATCTATACCAGCAATTGATGAGTGCTCTTTTCCCCACATTTTGGCCAATTCAGAGCAGTACGAAACATAGGAATAGGTGAAAAATGGCACACTGCTGTTTCGTTTTTAAAGATTTATTTTCTTCATTTTAGAGAGAGTACGCAAGGAGAAGGGGCAGAGGGAGAGAGAGAGAATCTCAAAACTTCTTGCCAAACACAGCCCGACACAGGGCTTGATCCCACAACCTTGAGATCATGACCTGAGCAGAAATCAAGAGTCAGATGCTTAGCTGACTGAGCCACCCAGGCGCCCCAAACCGTTATTTTAATTTGCATTTCTTATTACTAGTGAGATTTATAGTTTTTAAAATTTTTTACTATTTATATTTCTTCTTTATGACTCATATCTTTTGCTAATTTTTAACACTGAAGTGTTCATTTTTTTCCTTAGTAACTTGCAAGACATCTTTATGCCTACTATGTGCCAGGCACTGTTGCAGGATCTGGGGATAGACTGATGAGCAAGAAAATATTGGCTTTAAAAAACCTTTCCTAGTTTATTCTTTGTTTCTTCAGTTTTTGCCAGTAGAATTATTTTTAGAAGTCAAAATATCCTTATGTTCCTGTATGGTTTCATCTTGCAGTGCCATGTTTAGAAAGCCCTTTGTAACTTCAAGGTTATAAAAACTAGTCAATATATTTTCTGCTGCTATTAATTGAATAATTTATCTTTTCTCCACAGATTTAAAATGCCATCTTTATCATACACTAAATTCTTAAATATACACAGGGCTGCCTTGGGATTTTCTACTTGATTTCACCTGATATATCTATGTTGGCACGAATGTCAAATTATTCTAAGTATTGTGGTTTTATAACGCATTTGGCTATCTGCTAAGGAAAATCTCAATTCATCACTCTTTTTCAAAACATTTTGCATGTTTTTACTACCAGAATTTTATCAAACTCCAAAAAGAAATTCCATGGGATTTTCTGAAGGATCAAGTTACATTTATAGATTAATTTGCAGAGATCCTGTACGATATTCCTGTAGTAAGAATACAGCTTCTCTGTATTCAGTAATTTAAGGAGTTTTTTGTTTGTTTCTTCTTTTCCAATATGGTGGATTTTATTTGTTTTTCTTGTGTAATTTATCTAGTTAACATCTCTAGCACAATGTTGAATAGAGTGGTAAATATGGACGTTCTTGCCTTGTTCACAAACTTTGGGGATAAGCACCGAGCCTTTCTATATTCATTATGAAGTAAGCTTCTATGTGACCCTCAGCAAAGTTTATTTGTTTTCACTAAAAGGATCTTGCATATTGTTTGGGTCCAGTTTATTTCTATATATTTTATTTCTTTGGTTACTAGTGTGAATAGGATCGTTTTGCCATCATATTTTTTAGCTGATCATAATTGGTTAGTAGGAAACCTGAGTTACCTATTGATTTATTGGTAGCCTTTTAAATGATATATTTTATTACCAGCTACAACTCAAAATACTAGATCAGTGGTACAGCATGAGAACCAGCCAATCAACACAGATCCTGGGTGTGAATGGCTTACACACACATTGCATGGCATAGCAGCTGAATACCAACGTGGATGTCAGTTCTAATATTTTTTCAGATAAATCTTCTTTTCCCAATCTCTTTCATAGGTAAGCAACCATAACATCTATAATTCCTGGCTGTTTGTCTTCCACCTTTACAATATTTTATTTTTATATTTAATTGCATTAACTAGAACTGCAGGAGAATCTTTCATAGAAGTGGTAATGATGGAAATCCTTGTCTTATTCCTGATTTTATTAGAAGAATTGGTCAGGGGTCGATACTTCTGTAAATAATACTAAGGAAAAATCTATTCCATTCTATTTTAATAGTTTTTTAAAAAAATCAGAAATTGATAGTGAATTTTGTCACATACTCTACTTCCACCCTTTATCAAGATGTTTGTATGGGTTGTCTCCTTTGTCCTATTAATATAAATTCTATGAATCCATGTCCAAGTTGAACCATCATGGCATTCCCAGAATTGAGCCTCCTTGGTCATGATGCATACCCTTGTGTTATACATCAGTTATTTATTCATGTTTTATTTAGTAGTTTTGTATCCAATAGGCATAAGTATTATTGCTTATAGTGTTTTTTTTTCTTGTGCTTTGACAGGTTTTGGTAAAAGATTGTCTTCATTTCGCACATGAATTGATACATTTCCATCTTTTTATGCTTGGAAAAGTATAAAAAAGCCCTAAACAACATTATGGGCTTTTTGTGGAGATCGTGTTTTAAAATTATTTTCAATTTTTTAAAATAGTTTTGGTCTACTCAGGTTTTCTAACTGTTCTTCAGTAAGATTTTAGAATTCATATATTCTTAGAAAATAATCAATTTCATTGAGATTTTCAATGTGGTAGAATAGAGTAACATAGTTCTTTTATAATTTTAAAAATAATCATATCAGTTGCTGCATATGCTTTCTTGTCATTAATGTTTTTCATTTTTTCCCTCTTTTATCCTCAAACTAATCAGAGGTTGATTTATTTTATTGATCTTTTCAAAGAGCCCACACTTGGTTAGTAATAGCAGACATATTTTGAGTATTCACTGGGTGTTGGAGATTTCATGAAAATAGCTTTACACATATGGGGCGCCTGGGTGGCTCAGTTGGTTAAGCGTCTGCCTGCGGCTCAGGTCATGATCCCAGGGTCCTGGGACTGAGCCCCTGAATCGGGCTCCCTGCTCAGCAGGAAGTCTGCTTCTCCCTCTCCCTCTGCTTGCAGCTCCCTCTGTTTGTACTCTCTCTGTCAAACAAATACATAAAATCTTAAAACACACACACACAAAGAACTTTATATATATTATCTCACTTAATCCCCCGACAACCTTCTGGTTTTCATCACAGCACAGATAAGAACACAGAGACTCTGAGAGTTTAAGTATTACCTGAACTGAGGCTCCGTGGTTAGTATGCGTGGGACAGATGCTGAACCCAGTCTGTCTGACTCAAAAGAACGTCCTTTTAGCCTTTCATTTATCACTTTTATTTAAGAAAACCAATTTCTCAACTTCTATTTTTATCTTTATTACTTTTTCCCCCCTACTGTGCTTAACATTGGGGATGGTAGTCTTGTTATCAGTAATCTACACGTAAGTCCAATTTGAGTCTTGCACTTCATGATACATATAGAAAATAAGTTTTGTATAGCACTTTGGGAAAACAGGGTGAGGCTTCTCAAGACCAACCACTGTGAACTTGGAGGACTCAGCTGGTCCCACGCCCAGCCTGACTCCCCAGGGGACTGAGAAGACCTTCGTGTACTGCTGGACTCCAGCTGGGTAGAAGATGTTTTCCTCTTCTTTATTTGTTTATTTTATTTCAAGGTGGTCATAACCGAAAAGAGAAAGGTGTTGATTTTTAAATGTATTTTTTAATACTTTTATTGCCTTGCAGCCAGAGAATATGTTCTATTTGATTTTTGCTTCAGGAAATTTATTTTCATCATCGACCAATATATGATCACTTTTGGGGTCAATAATTCATGAGCACTGATGCAGAAGCTATATTCCCTGTCCATCCTAACCATGGGGTTCTACGTTGAATGTATATCTATTAAATCAATCCACTTCTAGACTTACTATTCAAATCCTCTACGTCTGTAAGTGCTATTTACCTTCATCTGTCAGGAAGTGAAGGAAGCATTGTAGTATGTCTGTCAATTCCTACTTTTAATTCAATTAGTTTTGCTTTATGTATTCTGATACTTTTTCATTTGGGGCCTATAATTCAGTACCATGATATCTTTATTTTACATTGTAAACTGTATAAAATAAAACGATCCTCTTTGTCCCATTCAGTGTCTTACTTTGAATTCTTCTTCTATGATACTGATATTACAACCTCCGAATTACATTTTCCTTGTATTACCACTCTATGTTTAGCCAATCTTTTATTTTTAACTTTCGTGCGTTGTCTTTGAACAGCATGGAGAAGGCTTTTATTTTTAATGCACTTTATTCTCTGTCTTAAGAGATTTAGCTCTTATGAAAGACCATCTCTTTCCTGAAAAATATCTTATATTAATTTGCATTATTAGATGGGTAGATGTGATGGTTGCTGAGACTTTCCACAATGGCTGTACTTTCAGGACAGGCATAAATAAAGTGGCAAGTTACATGAATTGTGCTGGTGAACCTGAGATGAGGAGGTTTGGGTCGACAGGCGTCAGGTAGAAGTGGTAGGCAGTCTTTGATACACCAATACCAGTGACCCCACCTCCTGGTTCATACCCTGTATAAACCCCTTTCCTATAGTGTAGGCTGGATCCAGTGATGGCTTTTAACAGAATGTGGTAAAAATGATGGGATGTCACTTCTGAGATTTGATTATAAAGAAACTGTGGCTTCCGTGTTGCACGCCCTCTCTTGCTCTCTTGCTGGCTTGCTTTGAGGAAAGCCAGCCCCATGTCATGAGCTGCCATGGAGAGGGCCCCATGGCACAGCATTTGAGGAACTCTACCCTGCCAGCAACTGCTTGAGTGAGCTTGAATGCAAATTCCTCCCCATACAAGCCTTCAGATGGGACTCTAGAGCCAGCCAACACCTTGATTTCAGCCTTGTGAGACACTGAACCAGAGACCCCATCCCGGACCCACTGAGACTGGGAGATCCTAAGTGCTTTCTGCTGTAAGCTGCTAAGTTTTGGACTAATTTGTGATTCAACAGTAGATAACTAATGTAAAAGTGGTGAGACTTCTTGAACATCTGTTAGCCCTTTCTATTTGGTTTGTACAGACAGGCATTAGGACAGGTACCTGAGTTCTGTTGTTATAGAGAAATCCATCAACAAAGACTGTTTAATAAACAAAATGGGCAAAGTGAAGGTTAGAGCCTCTTGGTAATACACACACGCACACACACGCGCACACACACACACACACACACACACACACCTGATTTGCATAATGTCAACCTTTTGTAAGTTGTTCCAAAGGGATAGAATATAATTTTAGAAATGCAAAATATTAGTGTGATCCACGGAAATGTAAAGTATCTCATGGCAGAGATGAGTATTGGGGATGGAGAGGGGGAGGCAGCCAGCACTTACAAGAGGGAAGGCCCTTCTGTTCAGTCCCATGGGGTTTCTGTTACCATGCGGATTCTCATTGCATATCCTTGCATTATTTCAGTGTATTGGATTCATTTCCCCTTTTGCTTTATTTTATTTGGGACTAAAAATTGACAAAGTTATGGCAAAAATAGAGGACCGCTTTGAAAGTGTAAGAAGATGAGTATTTAATCAAAAATGAAAATACGAAGGCACTAGAGTCTTCATTGTCCATGAATCTTATTTGGCCTATTTATTAGAGAAAAGCAGTTTGAATGATAATGTGTAAAAAGCACGAAAAATGATTTCCACCTTAAAAAACCCACAGGGCTAACAAAGCAGGATTCAGGAGGAAGAGTCACCCAAGGAAGTGGAGGATTTACTCACAATAAGGGTGGTGAACCAGAGTTTAAAAATGCATGTCACTTAGCCTAATGACCATTTAAGAAAAGTCTTAAAACGGGAACAAGAAAAAAGAAAGCGCGGTGATCTCTTGCAGAATGGGGCTGCTGACCGGTGGGTCATATGGGAACTTAAATGACAAAAAATGGGGGAGGGGTGGTGCCATGGCTAGAATAGACACAAAAGCAACAAAAGTATATGCAGGGATATTCAGAAGAAATAGAGAAGGATACTACACAGCACAGAAAGCCTTTCCATGAACGAAATCAGATTGACTTTGGAGAAAACATGTCACCAAGCGTATACATTTTCCAGAGTTGAAACCAACTCCAGGAATGAAGGCTGCAAAAGATACGCTCGGGCTTCGGGCTAACGTAGTGGGAAATTGCAAATAGAAACTGTTGTCTGTTGATCCCTCAGAAGGTCCCTGGTCATGTAAAGGCATTAGTTAGGCACATGTATTTTCAACGTATACTGAATTCACACTTGCAAGGCTTTCTTGGAAAGGACATTGATGTAATTTGCGGCATGTCTGGACAATTCTAAACCTTTCCTTGAAGGAGTTCATACCTGGCCCTGAAGGACAGTGCTCAAGGGAGGACTTCTACAGCAAGAACCCAGTTCTTGGCATGCAGGGGTCCTCACTGTGCTTTAGGCCATAAAGACCATCTTCCAGTCCACAGTATAAGAACTAGGGGGAAAAATCTAGGTTGTATATGTATTTTGAAAACAATTACTTCATCTCTCAGAGGTAGGAATTATTATCCCCATTTTATAGCTGAGGAAATCAAGGCACGGATAAGGAAGTCATTTGCCCAAGATCACACAGCTAGTGACTGATGGTGCTGGATTCAGAGGCCTGGGGGTGTGAAATCAAACCTACGTACTTGATCTCTCTGTCCTGATGTTCTCTCTACCTCTCCGCCCATACCCACCTCCCAGAGATTTAGTGGGTGCTCATTGCTTTTGATGGGAGTGAACTCTTCCGGATGGGTCTGGAATCTCCAGCATATTTAATGTGTGTTATTTGTGTCTTCCTAACTGGATCACAGGCCTCTTGAAAGTCTTGTCTCTTGTTTTTTCCCCCTCTCCCATATTCCTATATATTTCATTTTACTTTATTTTTTCCTATATATTTTAATGTAGAATACATGCCCCCACCTCATCAATTGTTTGGCTGCTTGACTACGCATGCGTTCCGGTGTTCTTTTTCGTCAGTGGCTGCGGAAGATGTCAGGCCTTTGTTAGTTTGAAGGCTGCTACTGAGCCGGTCCGCCGATATTTACAAGACGGTTTACAAGAACCCTGGAAGATTCAGGGGCTTCTGCTCAAACATAGGGAACCATGCACAAGAACTCTGGTGCACGCTCTAGGACTTGGAAAGCACATCGTTGGAGCCCTTATTTGCTGTAAGGATTGTAGAGAACTTGAAATCATCCACTGAAAATTTATGGAACGAATAAATGAACACATAAAATCCTGAATGTGTGAATGTTCAGAAAGTTGAAACATAGAAGGAAACTTTGTTTTTCTTCCTGTCTTAACTCTTGCATGCTGGTGAGAACAGAGGCAGGGAAGAGAGACAGACGGAAGAGAAATAAAATTCTTTTGCACCCAGGGCTTGCTTAATAATTTTTGACTGATGTGCCCTGCAGAATAAAAAAGGAGAATGTATTTTATCCGTTCAGCTCACAACGATCAAGGTCTTACTATGTGTGAAGTTTATATAACTTACATAGCACAGTAATCCACTGGTTCTCAAGTCTGGCTGCACACTGGAATCCTGTGAGAAAATGTAAAATTATTGACACCTGGCATTCAGCCCTGGGGACGGAGTGTGGAGTGCGACAGGGACAAAGGGTTTTTAAAAGTTCCTCAGGTGATTCTAATGTGTAGCTAACTTCGAGAACCCGCATATGACTTCTTTTGTCCAGGGTTCTCAAACTCTTTCTGTAAAAGGCCAGCTAGTAAGTATTTTAGTTTTCTCTGACTATATGGTCTCTGTCTCATTACTCAGCCTTGCTGTCCTGGCACTAACACAGCCATAGATAACATGTAAGTGAATGAGGGTAGCTGTGTTCCAATAAAACTTTATTTAGGGACACTGAAATTTGAATGCCATAAAATTTTCACATGTCACAAAATACTATGGTTGTTCTGATTTTTTTTTTCTCAACCATTTAAAAAATATAGGTTGCAGGCCCTACAGAAAAACAGGCAGCTGGCTGGATTTGGCCATAGTTTGCAGACTCCTGCTTGTTTGTTTCCTTCCTTCCTTCCTTCCTTCCTTCCTTCCTTCCTTCCTTCCTTCCTTCCTTCCTCTTTTTCTTTCTTTCTTTCTTTCTTTCTTTCTTTCTTTCTTTCTTTCTTTCTTTCTTTCTTTCTTTTAGATTTTATTTATTTGAGAGAGAGAGCTAGTGAGAGAGAACATGAGCAGGGGGAGGGGCAGAGGGAGTGGGAGAAGCAGACTCCCCACTGAGCAGGGAGCCCGATGCGATGCGGGGCTGGATCCCAGGACTCTGGGATCATAACCTGAGCTGAAGGCAGATGCTTAACCACCTGAGCCACCCAGGCGCCCCAGACTCCTGCTTTCATCTGTATAACTCCAAGGAGGCAGATATGACTCTTATTCTCATTTTTACAGCTGAGGAAAGTGAGACAAGATCTGATATCTGCTAGTGGTCGAGTCAGGATTTGACCATGATGTTAAGCTTCTCTTTTAGAAATTATCAACATTTATCCCCAAATGACACTTTTGGCTGTATTTGAGATTAGTTATGAGGATAAGTGATGTGGGGAAAGCTCTCCTTCCAAGTCGTATCATTTACAAAATAAATCGCCAACAAATTAAAACTAAAGCAGTACCTCGTTTCAATTAAAAAAAATTTTTTTTTTTTTAAACATTGCTCACTCTCTCCTTCCCACGTTGTGGGGCAGTCCTGGCCTTTTACATGTTCATTGAGGGATTTATTCAATTTAAGTGAAGTTACGGGTTTTCCTTGTTCCTCAAGTACCACCAAGTCAAGCAAATAGTGTTAAAATATTATGGTCAATTATACATATAAATCTTGCAGAGTTAATGAACATACTCTGTAGATTGCGGAACAGACTGGACACTTATCTTACTCTTTAAGATAAAATACCACATCTATATAATGCATTGCTAAGCTTTCTTCTTCCTACACATTTTGCCTAGAATCCTATTTTCCATTAAATAATAATCACTGTAATTAATAGACTGGTTATTTTATCTCCCTAATCTGGTTACAGTAATTTATCAAAGGCGTGTAAAGGAATACTAGAAAAGTAGAACACCCTTCTTTTTATAAGAAGGTAACGAATATAAACTGTAATAATTCTCTAGGGGAACGAACCTAAGAAGACGTGACTTCTTATAATTCGCTGCAGGAAAAGACACAGAATATTTACCGTTATTTTAAGGGCGTTTGATCAGTTTAACTTACACTTCTCCCAGCTAGTGATTGCGGCTATGTGGACGGGTGACTTGAATGTTTTCTGCAAATCTTCCAAAGGGCCCTGGGACGATCAGCAGGATTCCTTCCTGGCTCTGCGTCCTGCCTTCCTCAGGACCCCCCAGCTGCGATGTGCGACGCTCCCAGATGCTGCTGAGGATGATTCGGAGCCGGGATGCTCTTGAGAGGGGCTTAGAGCCCCTCACCTCACCCTGCATCTCCAGGGACGCCACGGTTCGTTACCAACCTCTCCTGCCCTGGTGCTCTGGCATGACAATTGATTCCGGCAGGAAAAAAGGAGGAGAATGAAGGGGACCCGCCAGGTAGGTAGGGGACTGGGCTCCTGTACGAGGTCTGTGGCAGTTCTAGAGTTGAGCCAATCCGCCTGACCCTTCATGCTAAGGCAGCCCCCTCCTTTGCACGCACACCTGTCCTGCCTGCCCCGCAGGGCTCTCCCAAGGCTCGGACGAGATATACCACGCATTATTAAACGTCGGTGGCCAAGGCTGGGTGGGCGCATAGTTTTAGTGTATTGAGTTTAAAGAATGAACTTGGGAGCCAGGCAGGCCTGGATTCAAATCTCAGCGACATTCCCCCTGAGCTGACAACCTTGAGGATGCTCCGAAACCTCTGGCTACCTCAGTTCCTCATGGATAAAATAAGGCTCATAAGCTTGTTGTGAGCGTTAAATCAGAAAATGCTTCAGAATCGTACCCAGACTTGGGGTGAGCCCTAGAAAAATGACGTTTATCCCCCCTCTGTTCTCCTCCTCATCTTTCCCCTTCTTTCTTTTCAATAGGCTTTAATGATTAATGTGGGACGAGGAACCGCCCGCCTTTCTCTGCAGCCACCCAGGCCTTTGGAATGTTCATTTGGAAGGCGAGGAAAAGAGTAAAGAGCAAAAAGAAAAGCCCCAAAGAGAAACAAATTCTGATCGTGTCATTATCATCCTCGTCCCTTCTGTGGCTTCTCATCGTTCGTTCTCAGGATAAAGAGCACAAAGTTTTTTGCCACTGCCTTCATGGCCCTGTGTGGTCTGGTCCCTCCCACAATGCCAGCCTTTTGTGTCACCAAGCTCGGTCACTATTCATTTCTATGCCTGCTTGCTCTGCCACTTTAAATCAACACTCATTAGTTATCTCATAGTTCGGTGGGTCCAAGTTCAGGCGCAGCACGCCTGGCTTCTCTGCTCAGGATATCACAAGGCCGAGTCCTCTTGTTGGCTAGACTGAGATCTCGTCTGGAGGCTCTGAGGAAAAATCCACTTTCTAAGCTCTATGGGTTGAATTGTGTCTCCCTTCTCCCCCTCCCCCATATTCAGAATCATAGAATGTGACCCAATACTGCAAATTAGACCCAAACCCAAACCCAGTCCCTCGGAATGTGGCTTTAGTTGGACCTGGGGTCTTTACAGAGTTAAAGTAAGGTCATAATCCTATATGACTGGTGTCCTTGTAAAAAGAAGAAATGATATCACAGAGACAGACATGTTAGAGGGAGAAAGATGAGACACAGGTAGGAGACGAACGCCATCGATAAGCCAACAAGAGAGCACTGGAGCAGGACTGTCCTTCACAGCCTTCAGAAGGAACCAACCCTGCCCATGCCTCCATCCTGGACTTCCAGCCTTCTGAAACGTGAGACGTTAAATGCCAATGTTGTGGCTACCCTAGGAAATGAACATGCAAGCTTGTTGTTGCTGTTGGCGGAATTCAGTTTCTTCCCTGTGTAGGACTGAGGCCCCGTTTCCTGGCGGGCTGCCAACCGGGGCTGCTCTCAGCTACATGAGGTCATCCACATTCCTTGTTGTGTGGCCGCCTTCATCCTCAAGACAGAAATGGTGCATTGAATTCTGCTCATGATTTGAATCTCTGCCTCTGTCTGAGTTCTAGACTCAGATTTAAAAGGCTCATGTAATTAGATCAGATGGGCTTAGGTAGTCTTTCTTTCTTAAAGTTAACTGTATTATAAAATCTATAACCTAATTATGGGAGCAAAATCCATTGTATTCACAGTCTCAGAAATTATGCTGCGTATGTGTACCCAGGGGATGATGACCTTGGGGCCTCTTAGGATTCTGCTGACTGGGGGCCCAATTTCTGGAATTTGCCCTGCTTCCTCCTCCCGCAGCACCTTGTGCCTGCTGTTTCCTCTCTAGGAATACTCTCCATTGCACCCCGTCCTCCCATGACTGACCTTTAACTCATACTTCGGATCACAGTATGTTTGTTTGTTTGTTTGCACGGATACATAACATTTTCTTCTGAAGAACTACACAGTGATCATTTTACCTTTTTGTTTCTAAGTAGCTATTTGGTTCACTTCTCTCGCATTCACCCTGTAGTCTTGAGAGCAGGAGCTGTGCTGCTTCTGGTCATCATTGTATGGCGCTAAGCCAGCACCTCACAGGCAACACAATATCCATTGAATGAACGAATAAATGATAAAAATACCCTCCCCCTTATTCTTCCAATCTCTTGCACAGGTTGAGACAATCAGTGACCCCAACTTGGGATATGGGGGGAATTTTTTTTTCAGGGCATGGTAGGAGATTCCTGAGTAAGAATTTGATATGGACCAAATGGCCCCCTGCTTGAATTATCAACCTGATGCCTGAACATTTTATGTTAATTTTCAGAGTCTAGATGATGAGAGTATAAAGGCCAATATTTTTAAATGCCACCGTCATTGTCCCTGACAACTTAACCTAGAACGACTTATGCCATTTCCAATGGCCTTGAAGGAACATGATAAAGGGCGGGTCTTCTCAATGAAAGCAGAGACAAAGGAAGAATGCACCCTATCTGGAATCCTATCTGTGATGGACATCACAGCGTGGGTTTGGGGTAGCCAGGAAGGCATTTGGGTGATCTAGGTGTGAGGCAGAAAGAAGGTGCTGCCTTCCAGCTCTGTTTAAGTGCCAGATGGACTCTTGTTGGTCCTCTGAAATCCATTAACGGGTTAAACCATGATGAGATAACAGCTTATGTTGATGTGCCTTTCTATCCAGGTTGGCTCTTCGGTGGGCGCGCAGGGGAGTGGGGGAGATGAAGATGATGGGGGAAACGTTTCTCTTCTCTGAAACATCAGAACAGTTCCCTTAATGGCCACTTATGTTGGGGTTCCAAGGTTTTCATTCAAAATGATCATAAAAAGACACCTTAAACCCACAGGGAAAGCCCATTCACATAGAGCAGCTTTGAGCCAAGCCTCTGGAGTCACCAAGCTGAAAAGAACCTGATTAATGACAGCACCTGAGATAAGTGGCACTTTAACCAACCTTAACTGTTGATGTATGATGACATAATGTCCCCTCCAATTAATGACAAGGATATAAAACACCTGTATTTAGCAGAGCAGATGCTGCTTTTATGGTTAGATGCGCAGATGAAATTGACTTCTAAAGGACCATCTATAACTTACCTCCCTATTATTTGTTTCTATATTTGTTTCATTATGTGTGTTATAGGTGGAGGAGGAAATTTAACCTTAGAATCTACACCTGTGCAGCGAAAGGGTACATGCTATACTGTAATTTACCTCCCAACTCGCAGCCCATGATTGAGCAGGTTGGCACTGGTGATCTGCCTCATTTACTGAGGGCCTTTCATGCTGTGTGAACCCCAAGTTTATACATATACATATATAAAGATGAGCAATCCTTTAATGAATCATCCAATCAATCAATATACAGAAGCCACCTGTTTAAATCCTCTATAAGATAAACAAGGTATACGTAGTTTTTAAAATAAGAACGGTTATTGCATACTAAATATATGCAAGATGCCGTTCAGGTTTTTTCGGCTTACTGAAGACTTCTTTAAGCGTTGTGATTTATCAGGGGAAGCAAGGCATATACACATGATCATAAATGCTAACTCTCAGGGAGGGCTATTGTGATACTGTGATTTACAGTAAGAAATATATATTTGTGCCCTCCTTAATACCCATCACAAAGAGGGCACATATTGCATGGTGCACTGGGTGTTATACGCAAATAATGAATCATGGAACATTGCATCAAAAACTGGGCATGTACTGTATGGTGGCTAATATAACAAAATAAAAATTATAAAAAAAAGGAATATAAAATAATAAAAAAAAAGAAATACATATTTGGTCTTCCTCCCCATTTCTGGCACAGAGCTCCTAAAACCCCTGGAATTTCCTAAGTGAAAGAGTTACCAAGGTGTCTTTTGTTGTGTTCGTGAAGTAACTTCTCAAAAGACTTAGGTTTCATAAGGATGGGGGCTGGTTGCCAGGGGGGCAATCATGTCCTGAGAGGGTTGGAACTTTGAGTCCACCACCCACCCCGCCCTGCCCCAACCTTAGAGGAGGGGAGGCTGGAGGTTGAATCAATCTCCAATGGCCCGTGACTTAATCAATCATGCCTGTACAGTGAAGCCTTCATAAAACCCATGAGGATGGGGTTCAGAGAGCTTCTGGGTTGGGGAACACATGGAGATTCTGGGAGAATGGCCCCTAGAGAGGGCTCCAAACTCTGCGCCCCTTCCCCATACTTTGCCCTGAGCCTCTCTTCAATCTGGCTCTTCCTGCGTTAGGTCCTTTTATAATAAACTGGCGATCTAGTAGCAGAAATATTTCTCTGAGATCTGTGAGCCATTCTAGCAAATTAACTGAGGCTGAGGAGGAGGTGGTGGGAAACATCAGTCTGTAGTCAGTCAGTCAGAAGCACAGGTGACAACCTGGATTGCAATTGGCATCTGAAGTGGGGTGTGGGGCAGTCTCGTGGGCCCGAGACCTTCATCTGTGGGATCTGAAATCTCCAGGTAGGTAGTGTCAGAATTAAGTTAAATTGCAGGGTCCCCAGCTGGTGTTGGAGACTGGCTTGTTGGATGTGTGGGGGAAACCTACACACTCACACATTGGCATTGGATCCAGAACCCTTTTTAGCTACCAATAATGGACATTCTATGAGTTCAGAGAAAGGAGCGTGCCGTGGGCTGAGGTTGGCTGGAGAAAGCTGCATGGAAGAGGTGGGTTGGGAGAAGGAACTACGTAAATAGGTGGGGAAGAGAGAGGACAGGTCAGATGGGAGATTATGCTTTTGAAGGAAAGGCAAAGGAATACACAGATCAAGCCAGGGTCTGGAGCCAACAAGAAAACAGCAAGTACAAAAGGTACATTGGACAAACTATAGCTCAAGGTCAAAGAGATAGTGTCAAGATCATGAATGGTGTTGAAGACCAATTTAATTTCTTCCACATGATGATTTGGGAACCTAAGGGAAAATAATGGGGAATCTTCTATCTTCTATCTCAACTTGAAGTATTTTATGTTACTGACTATGTTATTTGGGTGAGTGCCGACCTTGGAATTGGGAGACTCTAAACAGGTGTTTAAAAGGCATTGTGGGTTGAGACTGCCCGTCTTGTTGGATGCAGGAGAAAATGTAAGAATGGCAGTATGAATTGGAGAAATGGCTTCATGAGTGGTGTGGTCTCCCCAGGAGACCCTAGGCAAGAAACTGGGCCATTGGAGTGGCTGTCAAACACAGGGGTTAACAGGAGAAAGAACAGGAAAACGAGGGTGAATTTTAGTTTTAGGGACCACAAAATTCATGGTCCCTCTTTGTTTTTTCTCCAATTTCTCTTCACTACCCAAAGAAGAGTTTTTATGAACTGGTCCAGTTTTAGGACATTGAAGCGGTCACTGCCTAGAGGTCTCAGTGCCCTTGTTATGTGGAATTAGGGTCCTAGCATGCATGGGTGTGGGCTCTTCTTGATCTCTCTTGGGTTCCTGAGACCTGAGAGGACACCAGATCTTGGGCTACTGCCTAGGGGGGAAGGCCCATCAGCAGCCCCTTCTCTGCATCTCCAGGTCATTGCCAGGATGTGGGCAGCTTCCTTCCCTCCTCCCTTGTTGGGACAGGTGGCCTTCACCAGTTCTGCTTTCATTGTGAGGGCAAACGTTCTGCCTCTTTCACTTTCTCTTTTTTGCCATTAAGAATGGCAGGTGCAGCCATTCTCACATCTCAGGGTGGCCTCTGGGATGGCAGCAGCAGAATAGACATCTTGGCTGACAATCTGAGGTCACGCTTTTCTTGATAAATTTGGAGATGGAATGTAAATCCCATGAGAACAGGACTTTATTTTGTCCGTTGCTGTATCCCTAGCACCTGTGCCCTACCCACAGGGAGTGTTTAATATACATTCGTGGAATGTGTCGCTTAGCCTTGCTTTCTTTTCTGCACACATATTTTCTTTAAGGACCCAGATGGTTGATTGAGAGCAACATCACCTGTTTGGGGTCCCATTCCCCAGACTTCCATACCTGTTTATAGCTATAAAATGGGCCACCTCATTTTAATATGCCCAGTAGTAGCCACTAACATTTCAGTGAGTTTACTTCTCCTGAAGGAGCCTTTTATGGGGTCAGTAAAGCCTCCCAAAGATGGTTTTCGGTTTTCTATGCCTGTTATCTCAAGATTCCAGTCTGAGAAGTGAATCAGCTGAGACCACATGGAACCCATTCTTACTTCTTCTTTGTAAAAGGAAAAGGTACCCTTCCTTCTCTTCAAGATTATTTTTCTCCACCCCACACTCTCGTATCAAAGGAGGACCAGACTCACATTTTATACATTATTCTTCCCCATCACCTGGTATTTTCCACCTTTTACTATCAACAAGTTACTTCAAGTTATAGACATATTCATCAATCTTCAAACAAATCTGTCTTCATCCCTGTGTCCCAGTTGTTGCCAAGGACCTTCTCTCCTTTCCCTCATAGCCTAGTTCTTGGGTAAAACAAATATACACATTTATAGCCTCTACTTCCTCTCTTCCCTCTGTGGTTCCCTAACACCTTCTTGGGTGGCTGGCTCAGGACTGAGCCTGTGCTTTCTGGTCTCTCACATATTATTAAGGGCCCTTTGTGCTGAAACAGGTCCCTGGCAAACTGTGTTGGTTCATTTTTAGTGATGATCAGCCATTGAATGGGATTCTTGGAATCCTTATACCTATCCACTAATTTTATATTAAAATGATACTGGAAGAATGGGAGCCATGTACAATTTTCTTGTTTGTTCTGATACTTGTATTTTTTATGGAAGACTTTTACTTCTGGAAGAAGGGAAAACCATGGTTCCATGCTCCCTTATGTAATCTCATCAAGAATTTAAGACCACGGAATGTAAAGGAGGGGATGGGTAGGTAATGGAAGATTCTCTGTGCCCCCATCAGTTCTCCAAGAATCATAGGCTAGAACTACACTCTATGGAAGAGAAGAGACCTCAGGGACCACCACGTTGGTGAGGCAAATAGGTCAGGGGGTTGGATGTGGGCAGAGAGAAGAAGTGTAGTGTGGTGGTCAAAGCCATATTTTCTAGAATCTGATTTCCTGGATTTAAATCCCAGCTCTGCCCCTTAAGAACCAGTTGCTTTCTCTCTCAATGCCCCAGTTTCCTCAACTGCAGACTGGAACAATAATAACTGTCGTGAGTATTAAAAGAGTTCGTATTTGCAAAGGCCTTGGCACAGTACCTGGCAGATAATACACAGGTGTAAAGTGTTGCTTTTTATTATTCATTAATCAGATATTGACCATGCACTTCATGCCCCAACCTGTACTGAGTGCTGACATTATAACATGATGAAGTCATAGAAACGGACGTCATAATACAATGTGCATAAGTGACTGGGGGAATGCAGAGTCAAGGTTCCAATGGGAGCTGGGATCTGCTTACCACCAGCACCCAATTCCACATAACCTTGACAAGGAGAGCTGTGTGCCCCATTTCCCCAAGTGTTGGAACAAGGGGAATGCACCCAGGTGCGTGGGCATGTCTGCAGACACTCCTGACACATTTAGGAAAGGAGAATGTGAACTAAGGTAGCATTCAGCGGCATGCTTTTAGAAGAATTGGAATGTGCGTGGCTTGGCCAATGGAAATAATGACCTTTTTGCCTGAAACCATAAGCTTCTTTGTCCTTCTTCTTTGTCATGGATTTGTTTAGTCTTCAAAATAGCATTCAGGAATGAGTTTATTATTTCTGAGAGAAGAGCAGTAATTACTTGACCAAAAAGAGGTGTGACTTCCATGGGGGCCAAACTTTAGTTTAGTTGGAAGTGAGATACTCTGCTGTTTGCCTGTTGTGTTTGTTTGGGTATTTGTTTACTCACTTATTTATTTTTAATGGCAAAAATATATGAAAGTTGTCTCCTAAGCAGAAAATAAAAACAAAAGCCCATTCTCAGACATTTGCGCTCATAACAGAATTTTTGGTCTGTGAATCGGGTCCTGAGAGATTAAAGACAGCTGGTGCATACCACAGCAGCCGAGAAGGAGTGTGTTTCTGGGTAAGTGTGTTGAATGAAATCTAAACAATGCTAACTGGTCACAGACACTAATTAAGGAGCATGCCAGTAGCTGTGAGCTGCTCCAAATGAAACACTATCTTTTTTTCACTCTGTTGACATAGAGATACAAATAAGGTTCTGGAAAGATTGAAAAGAAGAGTGTGGGCACTGTAATCTTGTCTTCCTGGCAAATTTGCCAGCATCAGATAACACTGAGAAGGAACTGGTTCGAAGCCACCAAGAGACAGTGTTAAATGAGGGCTACATTGTTTTTTCCTTAAGAAAAAAAAAAGTCGTGAAGCTCAAATCCCTTAAATCCTCAATTCTCTGCCATCATAATTTTATATACTAATTGGAAATCGAATCATTCCACTGAGAATCGTTTGCCATGTTTTATGTAGTTTTGAGGATGACTGTTTGTTAAAAACGACACTTAAAAAATCTAGAATAAGATAAATTCCTGCAAGTGACTTAATAAGCTAGGGAGAAGAATTTAAGAAAAAAATTTTAAAAAATATTATCCATTTGCAAAACACTGTAGGCAACTTCCTCGTTTCAGAGTCGAGAGGTGTCCTTGAAGGATGAGGAGAGAGCTGTTCTCGTCGTCAGTTGGGGGAGGGCGTTTTGGCCTCTTATAGTATGCTTGCCTTTGCAGGAGCCCCTGGGAGAGACCCGTGAGTCAGGGAAGCAGAGTAAGCCAAGATGGAGTGGAGACAACTGAAATGAATATGCCATCTTCAAAACCGAGGAGCTCTCCTTTCAGGAAGACATCGCTGCTGTCCTCTGGGATTCTGAGGAGAGAGTAAGACCTATTTGATACAAAGCGATTTCAAGTGAAAAGGATGAGAAACAGGGGTGATATGTATCTTTGCACCTAAAGCTATCTTCCTATCATGAAATAGGACCTTGGTTTTGCAGTGATGGTTAGGAAGACAGTACTCCATCTAGAGTGGAGAATTTTACCTTTATGTAGACACCTATAAATAGGTAGATGAATCTGGGGGGAGTTTTATGTAAAGTATAAAGCAAATAAGAAAGGGACCCTGGCTTGAAATTTTGGACCACATCTCAACTCACTTACTCCTAAAAAGGGGGGGGGGATAAATAAAGGAAAGATGTAGGTTATCAGATAAATTACAGGCTAAATTGCTTTATTCCAACCTTGGGGTTTATAATTAAAAAAAACCCCACATATGTAGAGAAAAAATGTATTCCACGTTAAGTAGCAAGAATTACATCTTAATTAATGGAAGGTCGTCATATTTAGTAACAGCTAAGAGCCTTTGAAGCACATGATATTAAAGCCTAAGTAAATTAAACTAGTCAAAAGGCAAGATTTTATCAGTTAAGTCTGTTTGTTTTAATTGCAAGTAACCGACACTGACTTGTGTTGACACAAGCAAGGAAAATTAAAAATAATTTATTGGAAGATTATGGAGAGCTTACTGACTCTAAGAAAAAGTGAAGATTGGGCAGTATCATATTTACAGAAAACTCTCCAACAATTCATGGTCTCAAAAAAGACATTCATCACAAAATACGTTCGTGAACCAGCTTCAACCATTTTTCATACTTGGTTCACTGCCCTCTAGATTCAAGTTCCCAGGAAGTTTGATTGGCTAAGCTTGTGTCTAGTCCCACCTCTTGGCCAGGTGAGGCTGTGACGCTTTGATTGACAGAGCTACGAAGACTGTCTGCATGGGGGGGTGGGGTGGTTCTCACAGAAAAATGAGGACACTCTTAGCGGGACAAGAGGGGAGGAACGCTGGCAGGCAGAAATAACAGATGGCCTGCTACCTACATACGCACGGGGAGTAGCTCAACTTGAATCTCAAAGGATGAGCAGAAGCATAGAAAGTTGGGTTAAAAAGTACTAAGAGGGGCGCCTGGGTGGCTCAGTCGTTGGGTGTCTGCCTTCGGCTCATGGCGTGATCCCAGGGTCCTGGAATCGAGCCCCGCATCGCGCTCCTCTGCTGGGAGCCTGCTTCTTCCTCTCCCACTCCCCTGCCTGTGTTCCCTCTCTCGCTGGCTGTTTCTCTCTCTGTCAAATAAATAAAATCTTATAAAAAAAAAAGTAATAAGATCATAAGCAAGCCGGACTAGGTCATGGAAAAAGATTCCTTGTTTAATTAAATAGAACCCTATAGCTGGAGAGTCAGAAAAATCCCTTTGGTCCTTCAGTGATGGAAAAAGGCAGGGGGAGAGTAGAAAAGACAGGGGCGAGGAGGAGAATGATAATGAACTGAGGTCTGTGCCATGGCCCGCACTGGCTTTGCCCGCAGTCCTGCAAGGAGCTGCGATGCTCTTGACAAACACACTAAAGATCGTGACCAAATGAGGCCCGTGTACACACCACTGCAGGGATTTGGTGACACATTGATGTGGCAGCAGCATCGCTGGGAGCCAGGTTTCATCGGAGCAGTTTGGCTGAGCTGATAAAAACTTGGGTTTTTGATGGCAAAGAGGCTTGAAGTCAAATCTCACTTGTTTCAACTTGGGAAAGTTATGTAATCGCTGTGCCACCCCCCCCCCCGTAAATTGGGGGTTCCTACCCAATAGCGCATGGGCACGTCTCAATTACGGGAGAGCCCTGGCCGCCACCCCGCTCTGATCCCATCTTCTTCCCTGAGCTTCGCTGGCCCAGGTGCTCTCCAAACGGACCAGGTAGAATCCGATGGTGGAAACCGTGACCCAGGTAAGGAAAGTGGCCGAAGCTGGTTCATCCTGGGTCATCCGAAAAAACCAACCTGCTTCTGGGTGCCTGTTTTTCCCGGAGCCTGCGGTAGGTGAGCCTTTGGGAAGTATTCTGTAGATCCCGTTGTGGTAGATTCCTAGGGCGGCTGTACAAATTGCCGCCACGAACTTGGCGAAGACTCCCTAGGCTAAAATCAAGGTGTCGCCAGGGCTATTCACTTCCTCCTGCAGGTTCTAGGGGAGAATTTGTTTCTCTGCCTGGAAACAGTTTCTCGAGGCTGCGGTGCTCACTGGCTCATGGCCCCAATTCCCCGCCTTCAAATACAACAATGTCCGTACAAGTCCTTCTCACATTTCTGTCTCTCTGGTTCTTCTTATCTGCTTCCCTCTTGCCTATTTATTTATTTATTTATTTATTTAGAAAGATCTTATTTGTCGGAGAGAGAGAGAGATTAAGCAGGGGGAGCTGCAGGCAAAGGGAGAAGCAGGCTCCCGGCTGAGCAAGGAGCTGATGTGGGACTCCATCCCAGGACCCTGGGATCATGACCTCAGCCCAAGGCAGAAGCCCAACCAACTGAGCCACCCAGGTGTCCCCCCTCTTGCCATTTTAAAGACCGTTAATGGTGACCTTGGGCCCACCAGGAAAAACCAGGGTAATCTTCCCATTTTAAAGTCAGCTGATTGGCAACCTTAATCCTATCTGCAATTTTGATTGTCCCTGCCATGTAAACTGTCATATTCTCAGCTTCCTGGGATGGGGGCGCAGACAACCCTGGGGGACCATTATTCTGCCTAGCACAAAAATAATACCAAATTTCCATTTTTTCTTAAATTCAATAAACTCTCTAATATTCTGCCAATAAATTATCTTTATTTTCCCTGTTTATGTTAATCCAAATCCGGGGTGGTTCCGTCTGCCTATATTCTTCTTCTTCCAACATATGGCATGGCTCAGCCTCTTGCTCTCCTTGCGCTTGTTACAATGTACCTTCCCAATGAGATCTTCTGCCCCCTCCCTGCTTCACTCTAGGATTCCTGGACCCCTCTCTCCTAATCAATTATTTCTGTAGCTCTTACCACCTCCTACCTCACTATGTGATTTACTTATTCATCCTGTTGATTCTGTGTCTCCATTCCCCTGGAACAGTGCCTCAGACCCAACAGGCATACAATAAACAGATGTTTGATGAATGAATGACAAAAAAAAAGTAGGATTAAATAAAATTAACTGAGATGATTTATGTGCAACACTTAGAACACTGCGTGGCACGGAGTAAGTGCTCATGGGATGGTTACTCTTATTTTTAATTCCCCAAAGTCTCTGGCTTCTAGAATTCTTCATGGTAATGCTTCAGCCCCAACTCGAGGACACCACAAATGTTGCTAACAAGCCCTTAGAAACTTGTAGGGTTTCTGTGACTGGCAAATAAAACTTTCATTCTTTGAAAGCCACAAAAATCTTTTAAATAAGGCAGTTACCATACTGGCTTTGTCTTTGTGGGACTGTTGGAATGGAGGGACAAATCACGGACTTACGCACCCCCGGCTCAGTTTGCTTTCCCTTTAGGGTAACGGCTCTCTGCTGCTGCATGTGAGGGACACTGCCCGTCTCCCCAAGATTCCAGGCAACTGCTCCAGCTGTCGCGAACAGGGGCTGTGGCCTTGAGGAATGCGGTCAGAAAGCCACTAAGTGAAAAAAAGGCGAGAAGGAGGGCGCAGCCCTCAGTGGCGTGTGAGTAACGGGCTTTTTCAAATCAGCTTCTGAAGTACCACTTCCCTGAATGTGCCAAAAATGTGAAGCTTTGACCCTGCAAACCAGAGAAGTTCAGGTTTACGCTCTAGGTAAAGATTTCCTTAAAGCAGCCCGGCAGCTGCAGGACTCAGAAGAGAAAGAGGAAGACAATACATTTTCGCGCTCGGTCTGTGGTGGCAGGTGCACGCCAAGGGTCATGGCCTCCAGAAGGAACTGGGGCTTGGCTGGAGAACTGTCAATTAATCATCCAGGAGAATGCCCCTGACAGCAGGGAGAAAACTCCCATTCATTTCCTCAGGATTGTGCCGCAGCCGCTAAGCGCCGTGTTTCTACAGAAAGAATTCATGCGCTGCTTGGCTCCGGGAGTCGTTTGTTTGCTCCTGCGTATCGTAGGACATGCAGCGAAACGGGTCTCCGCTAAGTCCCTGCCCCACAGTTCGTGCCTTCCATCGCCGTTGTCTCTTACATGCCCCGTTTGGAACGCACTCCCCTCTTCTCTTCCTATGTAAATTCCTTAAATTCCGCCCATCCCCGATGGTCCCACCAAGTCCCAATTCCTCTCCTGGCCATTTCTGTTGCCTTTTGTAACCACTTTTTCCCCTTTTGTGAATCAAATGATCATGTATCACATTGATGATGATGATGATGATAATTAATAATAATAATAACCTGGTTCAGAAAATCCCCCCACTTTCCCTTTTACTCTCTATATAACCTAGAGCAAGTCACTTCATATCTCTTAGCCTCTGGTTCCCCACCTATAAAATGGGAAGATGGCAGGGGTAATCTGTGAAAGCTTCCTTTAGCTTGCTTTTGCAGGTAGTAATTTGCTCAGTAAATGGCAGTTGAATCTGAAAGTCCCGTCTGTCCTCTGGCTGGTCCAGATGCTAAACTACAGTGTCTGACATTGAGTATTCTGTTGATGTGCCTTTGCGGGAGTACTCAAGATTCCAGAAGTCCTCCTCCTCTCCTTCCTCCTCTCTCCCTTCCTCCACCTCTTCCTCGTTTTCTCCTGCTCCTCCTTTCCTTCTCTCTTCTTTATTCACCGTTCGGATCTTTCCCTACCATGTCAAGGCCATTTTATAGCCAATCTCTCCAACCACCATCATCCCAGTCCAACGGCATGTCTTGTTTTGAGGCGCTCACCCTGCATAGGTCTCACAACTCAGATTTCCAAGGCAGTGGCCTTGTCCCTCCTGTCAGCTCCGACAGCAGTGCAGCCGAGGTCCCCGGTCCCTGGCCATGTTGCTACTTTAAAAAAATGTGTGCATTGCAGGGGGAGCCCTTTCCTAGCCTGCGGTTTCACGCCATTCACCTGGCTCAGCTCTTTCTTTTCAGGAAGCAGATTTATCCCCCACAGGAGTTCATCTCCTGGACAACCTCACCTATTTCTAGTTCCAGAGTCTGGTGGGTTTGCTGCTTATTACTGTGTTTTCTTTTTGTGGTTTCATTTTTGATATACAGAGTATTCACCTTGTTGTTTGCTCTTTTTTTTTTTTTTTAATAATTTATTTGAGAGAGAGAGAGAGAGAGAGCAGGGGGGAGAGGCAGGGCAGAAGGAGAGCGAGAATCCCAGGCAGACTCCCTGCTGAGCATGGAGCCCGCGGTGGGGCTGGATCTCACCACCCATAAGATCATGACCTGAGCCAAAATCATGAATTGGAAGCTGAACAGACTGAGCTACCCAGGCCCCCCTCATCTTGATTTGAGGACAGCATTGCCTTTTATTATTACTTTCCCCAACTTTTTTTTGGAAAATTTTAAATCTACTGAGAAGTGGTAGGTAATAAGATTAACATCTGAGATTCACCTAGTTGCACCAAGTTTTAAGATGTTGCCAGATTTACTTTCTACCTCTTTTTTTTTTTTCTTAACCATTTGCGAGTTAATTGTAGACACTGTTACCTGGAAATTCACGCATACATCCTTTATCTAACAGGGTAGGGGGTTCTGCATGAGCTCATGACACCGTGTTTAGTGGAACCCTTGATAAGCTTTTCCTGTTGCACTCGAATTGCATTAGTCTGGTTGCATTTTTTTAAATACATTGATGAAAGTCATTTTGAAAATGTCACACCACTGTCCTCTTGAATCCAGGCCTAGCAATGAGAAATCAAATGTTGATTCCTTTTTTGTCCTTGTTCTTTTTTTTTTTTGTACAAGGAAGGTCTTTTTTTCATCCTGGACCAGTTTAGGGTGTCTCTTTATGCTTGGTGTGCTGAAATGTGTCCTCCCTTTGTCTTGGTGTGGGTAAAAGCATTTTATTCTGACCAGTCTTTCTGTTTACAACTTTCTCTTTATCGCTTTATGATATGTTTTTGAGAAATCTTTGGCTCTGCCTTTCATGTTACCCACCAAGCAAGACCTGTCATGACCCTGTCCCTCAGCCCTCCACACCCCGGTGCTGTGCTCACTTTCCTCCTTACTTTGGTCCATTTTTGATACCTTGCAAACACTTTTCCTTGCCCTTCTCTCACTTGGTTATATTTAGTTGGCAAACTCAAACCCTCATTAAACTCAATTACCAACACACTCTGCCCCTCGACCCAAACAGCTGAACATTGTTAGAGAGAAAAAACACACCTGCGGTGACAATTCTTAATAAAAATTCCCTAGGGCAGACCTCCAATGGGCACGCCGTCAGCATCCCGACGACGCTTCCGTGACGTATTGCTACACCATTCTCCAAAACAACTCCTCACCTCACTCCCGCTCTGCCTCTCCATCAGCTTGTGGCTTCAGCACCTACGTAACTCAGAACACCGACTCAAGCAGCTGGTGAGTTACCTACTAACCAACCAGAAGCCATACCATGCTTCCTCCCTTGTCCTTTCCTGCCTCAACAGCTAGACCAAGGGAGTTCCTGCTCCCATGCTGCTACCGTGTGTCTCTGTGTTCTTTCCCAGACATTCCCCCTGTGGTCATGGTCATGGCGAACTCCCCTTTCCTTCCCCATTAGCCCCCGTCCTCGCTGCTCTCCGCAAACTGCGGTTGCCAGTATCTACAATGTTAATATTGTGGAGTCCAGCTGTCATTTCTTTGTCTTATCTCAAATGTCATATATTTGAGACAGAACCCTTGCTTTTGACTCTGCGCGAGCTTGTTATTCTCTTAGACTTTAGTATTTTATGAAATGGAACCACCAACTCAGTGTCTCACGTTCGAAGCCTAGAAGTACTTCTTGTCTCCTCTCTTTCTCTCCTTCCCTTGAATCTACCATGAAAACAACCCAAATCTGTCTATTTCTCTCCATGTCTACTGCTATTGCACTGTACTTGTGACTTGCCGCCCTGGATAGACACTAGAGTTTCCTGGCCGGCCTTTATAATGTGTCTAGGTCTTACTCCAGAACAGTTAGATTGAAGTGTCTGCAGCAGGGAGCAAACCATGGTCATGCCTTACTTACAGCACAGCAGTAGACCCTTACTGGTCTCCTGGCTTCTGTTCCCCATCCTTTCTCGCCCTTTTCAATCTAGCAGCAGAGAGAGCTTTATAAGCTATGAATTATGTCACATCATTCCCCTGTTTAGAACCTGTTCAGGTCTTCCTGTGATTCTTAGAATAAAATTTAAATTCCTTATAAGAATCATGTGGTCTCCCCCCTGCTGAGCATACCGACAACATCTTAAGCAACTCTCTACCTTACTCATTCTGTGCCAAGTCTACTGACTATTCTATTCCTTGTTTACCCCATGCTCATTCCCGTCCTTGTGCTTGGAACCAGATTTTCTTTGATTCATGGCACTAGCAAACATTTTATTTTTCACTTTATTAGTTGTCTTATTATTCTGTCTGTGTTCTCAAGACTGGGACTAGGTAGGGAAGCTGGGCTTATTTATATTTGTTCCTAAACTGGGTGACCTTGAGGAAGTCACTTAACCCTGATTATATTTTCTCCCAGACTTATATATAAGCCTATAACTTTTTATGATACACAGATAATTTCTCCTCACTTATCTTTTTGTAACTCTCTGGCCTGAGAGGATCTAAAACAATATTATATCCTGCAAGTAACATTTCTTTGAAATTTTTCTGTAAGTAACATTATTTCATATATAAAATGTAAGTCTTCAGAATGGTAGGTATCTTACAAATTAATTGCTGTTATTACTCCTAATAATGGTAATGATTACACTTAGCGCTTGGCACTGAAGAATAAGCTAGAAAGATCCATGTGAAAAATGTTTATCTAATATAACCTGGCTTCAACAGTGTGTTTGTATTTTTCGTATGCTATGAAAGCTGTAAGTTTTAACTTAAATGAAGTTGCAGTGCAGACAGCAGGGTAAATGCTCCCAGGTTTACACTTTTCATTAGATGCCAACTTAACTTTGGCTCCAGGAACCCGTGGGAGAAGTGGCCTTCGGTTGCCATGTGTCATTTCAGGTTACGTAAGGTCTGACCACAGGTTCCATTTTTAGCTGCATTAATAAAAGGGATCGTTCATCATTATATCAGCTTAGCAGGCACAAGTCACACACTGGGTCGAACCTTTAGGGGAAATAAGGTGATTCATTCTATTAATTCTTGGCCTCCCAAGTCCTAATAAATCTTGTCCCTTTCACTGAGATGCAAACTTGGGCACCCAGAGATGTACCACCTCTCGCTTTGCTGACTTTGCTGTTGTAATATCATATTTAGACTTTATTTGGGCCACATTAAAAAGCTGCCATGACCATATGCCTAGAAAAACAAGAAAAAATGCTCTTGCTGTATTGTTGAGCAAAACAGGTCATTGCAAAGCCGTGCGGGTCAAAATGCAAAAAAAAAAATTATTAGAATATTTTAATGATACAGGATAATATTCACAATGTAATTTATTTTTTTAACTAAAAAGTTTTAAATTTGAGGATAGTGGACACACAATGTTGCATTAGTTTCAGGTGCACAGCATAGTGATTCCATTTCTCTCTACCTTGTGCTGTGCTCCCCACAGCTGGAGCTCCCATCCATCACCATACAGCACTATTACAGTAGCAGTCACTCTATTCGCTGTGCTGTGCTTCCTATTCCTGGACGTGTTCATGCCACCGCAGCAAGCCTGTATCTCCCACTCCCCTTCACCCACTCTGTCAACCATCAGTTTGTTCTTGGTGTTTATATATCTGATTCTGCTTTTTATTTGTTTCTTCATGGGTTTTTTCTGTTTAAGTTCCACGTATGAGTGAAATCATATGGTATTTTGTCTTTCTCAGTCTGACTTATTTCACTTAGCATAATACCCTCTAGGTCTATCCCTGTCACTGTAAATGGCAAAAACAAAACACAAACAAATAAACAACAACAACAAAATTCATCCTTTTTTATGGCTGTGTAATACTCCATTATATAGTTGTATATGTATATATATCATGTTATATATATCGTATATATACACATTTTATATATCTATCACATCTTCTTTGTCCATTCACCTATGGATGGACACTTAGGTTGTTTCCATATCTTGGCTTTTATAAATAAAGCTGTGATATGCATAAGGATACACATCTTTTCAAATTAGTGTGTTTCTTTTCTTTGAGTAAATACCCCATAGTGGAATTACTGGATCATCTGGTATTTCCATTTTTAATTTTTTGAGGAGCCTCTGTGCTGTCTTCCACAGGGGCTGTACCAGCTTACATTTCTGACAGCAGCGCTCAAGCATTCCTTTCTCTCTACATCCTTGCCAACACTTGTTATTTCTTGTTTTTTTTTATTTTAGCCATTCTAACAGGTGTGACATGATATCTCGTTGTGATTTTGATTTGCATGTCCCTGATGATGAGTGATGGGGAACATCCTTTCACGTGTCTGTTGGCCATCTAGATGTCTTCTTTGGAAAAAAATGTCTGTTTAGGTCCTTTGCCCATTTTTATTTTTTATTTTTTATTTTTATTTATTTATTTTTAAAGATTTTATTTATTTGACAGAGAGAGACACAGCAAGAGAGGGAACACAAGCAAGGGGAGTGTGAGAGGGAGAAGCAGGCATTCTGCTGAGCAAGGAGCCTGATGTGGGGCTCGATCCCAGGACCCTGGGATCATGACCTGAGCTGAAGGCAGACGCTTAACGACGGAGCCACCCAGGCGCCCCCCTCTGTCCATTTTTAAATGGGATTGTGTTGGGTTTTTTGGGCGGGGTGGGGGGGGGGAGTGTTGAGTTGTATGAATTCTCTAAATATTTTGGATTTTAACCCCTTATTTGAAATATCATTTGCAAATATCTTCTCCCATCCAGTAGGTTGCCTTTTTATTTTATTGATGGTTTTACTTGCTATGCAAAAGCTCAAAATGCAAGGATTTAAGTGCCATGGAAACCAGGCTCATATCTGTTCCAACTGCCCCAGCATACTTTTCTGGTACCTCTAGGTCGTGGAGACCAGAGTTCATAGAAGCTGAAGTGATGGCCTCTGCCCATGATAAATCCTCCTTCCCTCGTTCCAGCAGGTGGCACTGAGCATCCTGGGTATGGAGGGACTGCTGTTCCCATCAGTCTTTTGTATGCATAGTCAGGGATTTCACCCAACAGCCAGATTTGGAATGTATTTACAGACTGTTTTATGGTAGCTGAGCAATGGATGAGAGATCAAAACTCAGTCGTGGTAGATAAAAGAGTGGGAACTTGGAATGCTTAGCTGAAACTCTCCTAGGTTCATGTCTTTATAGGCTACAAACTCAACCGGATTTCTTCTAGGCAAACCAAGCCTTCTGGTCCCCAGGGTTACCCAGGCTCAAATGTCGTAGGCTCTTTCCTGTGGGATGGGGCACAGAGAGGGGCAATTTGGGGAAGGGAAGAGGGAAAAGAAGAAAGACTTGGGTGTATTTTCCAGAGCATTCTTGAGTAACAGGAGGATCTTAGTATATTACAGTATATATATAAATGCACACCTTGATTGCATTTTGCTTGTCATGCAGTATAAAAGCAGCCTCAGTGAAGTAGGAGAGATAATTGGAACCAGGAATATTAATGAATTCTAAACTCTGTAGTCAACAATGGGATACCTTGATGTGGGTTATTCACTCGATGTATTATCCACAGCATTTCTTGTGTCTTTCTCTACTTCTCAGCTACGACCCTACAAGTCAGTCCTTTGAAGTTGGGCCTAATTAAGAAGGTTGAGATGAGACATAGCTGAGATATGTGTGTGTCTAAGCTTGTAAGTGTTGAAGAAATGGAGAATCCTATGATTTGCTTTTACTGCTGAGGTAGTGAGTTATAATAGCTATGACACATCCTTGTTATATTAGCCGAGGCAAGGTTTTTTTTGTTTTGTTTTTGTTTTGTTTTGTTTTGTTTTTTCAAGGCAAGTTTTTTAATCTCTGTGAGCCTTAGTTTCCTCCCTTAAGGAAGGGGAAAAAATACTGTTCCTAAAATAGGACAATAATATTGACTTTGAAGTGTTGTGACAAATGAATATATAAAATATAATATAACATCAACAATATATAAAAAGTGCTTTCCACTTGCCTAGCATATAGTAGGTACTCAAGAAATGGTAGCTATTATACTTACCCTTAATTTGGTCGTTAGGGAAAAAGTCATTCCAGTTAATACCCATGCCATTTTACAAATACTCATTTTAATCTGATAGATTATATTCCTTTGTGTCTTTTCTTTCCCATTTTACTAATATCTGCTTTGATTTATTTTTAATATATGCATAAGGCAGCACTGCTTTATTGATAAATTGCTTTTCCTATTTTCTCATTTTAAAATTTATCAGTGGGACTGGGTTTCAAGACATAGAAGAAAGCCTTACCCACCCCTAATTCTCCAGAAATGTTTACATTTTAATGGGGCCATTTCCCAATTATTCCCACAATTTCAAGGGGAAGAAAAGAAGTTCTTTAAAGAAGCAGAACCTTGAAGAGACAGATTAAGCCAAATGAACTGAGCAATGATCTGAAGTACCGGCTGCTTTTATCTAGGGCGTGTATCTGCTTAAATTGTGCACATGATTTTTTCCCCCATTTTTGTGTCCTGATTGGATATACCCATTAGCTTCTTTGGGAGGATCTGCTTGCTCTGATCAATTATTTATTTATTTATCCAGTAAATATTTCCAATACGTATTTACTGAATGTGGATTGCTAATAAGAAACTGTGATCAATTTTGGATGCAGCAGGGGATATTAAGTTGTTTAAGATATGCATGGTACATATGTATTATAGGAGCCAAGATATGTAAATATTTATATATGGGAGAAAGTGCTAAATGCTATGAAAGAATCAGTGAGAGTTCTAGGGAGAGATCATAATTGCTCAGGATGGAGATTTGGAAGGGCTTCCTAGAAGTGGCATCTAATGGAAGTTTTGAAGGATGAAGAGAATTTGGGCATCTAGAGATGAGCTCTTGGGCAATGCAGTCAGAGAGAACAGTAGGATCAAGGCATAGAGCCAGGGGCATGCAAGGAGATATCCTGTCCTTGCCCTGCTTTACTTCCTGTCCCTGTTATGTGATCTCTTTGCTTTCAGTATAAAGATGTTTTTAAAAGTAGAAGAGCAATAAAGAAAATAAAAATTTAAAATGCAAAGTGTATTCATCTTTATCAAGCAAAGAACAGTACGTCTGAAGCTTTCCAAAATGAATGATCTGACAGCCCAGATTGGAACATCTCAGTACTGCACTAAGCCCAAAATGCTCAGCTAAGATGAATAACAGTTCCTGTGTTGAGGGGTGGACAAATTATTTCCTCTTGGTATCTGACCTATCCAACAGGTACCCAAATTCCTTCGCAGATTGGAGGTGGCAGACTTTCTCTGAAGAGGTAGCCAACTGCACCAAACCTCAAAATCCCAAAATGAAACATATATACCATAGTAGGCACTTTGCAAAACAGTACCTTGTCTATTCCAAGGCATTAGAACCAATCTATGCAACTATGCGTTGTGCTGTTTCCGGGTACGGTATTTCATGTGTATTTCGTGTTCCTCGAGAACATATCCTTCCTCCTCACTTAACATCTCGGTATGGTGTTGAGGGCCATCAGTACTCATCTATGACCTTTTACTGATGACTTCTTAAAAGAGCAGTATAACCACGCTTTATTTATTTTTTTCCAATGTTCTAGGTTTGTTTGCTTTCGCTTCATCCCAGAAAGGTAGGTTCCCTGCAGGAATAAGTATCCAATGCATGTGAGTTGACTCAAAATTAAAATAGGAGGTAGCCTAGTTTCAGGCTGCACCAGGTAAAAACAAAACTCTCTATTTTTTGTGAACTCCAGAAATACAAAACTGCCACCAGAAAAATTCATCCAATTTAATCACACTCATGGCCTTTAGTTCAAGTTGGCAAATACAGTGCATAAACCAAGAAGCCAACTTAACATGACTAGGGCAGGTAAGTAAATCCTGAGCCCTCTGAAGCTACCCATGAGGTCAACTGAAATCGGATTAGCACTTGGCTCAAGGCTTGGTCTAGGAGAAGTGAGCCATTGTGATGTCGCATAGGAGCCAGGCTGGCTCTGGGGAGAAGAATTGGTTCCTCTTGTATGGGTGGGACCATTGTGTTCTGTGGCGTGGAACTCTCACATACCCCAGGCTTTAAAACTCTAAATGAAGGTTGAACTTGGTTAGGGCCTAGAGGCTTGTGTGCCTAAAGTAACCATCCAGTGATTCTCCAGGGAAATCTTGGCTGACTCCTTGTGCTCCCAGAGGCCATCTGCTGCTTTTCTCAGAGAACTTGCAGCCAGCAGCCTGTCCTGGGAGACTTGGCAGTCAATGTGCTCCCCTTCAGTCTAAATTATCTTTGATAAAGGAAAATCCCAGCCACAGATGAAGTCGACTTTTTTCTCCTTTTGAGTTTTGGGAACATTTAATCAATCTACTATGAAGGAAGTTTCGTACGTCTGTCTTTTTTCCCTCTAAGGAGACATTTCACTCAAAATAATCCTCCTCGAAGAAGTGGGCATTGGTTGGGTACCATAGACTCAGGAGAACTGGCAAGCATAGAGGGTCTTAAGACTGCGTGTGTACTCAGAGCCTGCCAGTTCTGTGACTCATGACATGGCAGAGGCTGAGTTGGCAGCAAAGTCCTGTCCCAACCAAATGTCTCCTGCCTGCACAATCTAATTCTCTACCCACTTCTGAAGGAGTGTGGTCTCTGGAAGCACATGCAGTCTCTTCCCCATTTAGCTACCTATGTGCATTTGTAGGTGTTTATGTTTGCCAATGTATAAGATGCATTCTAAATGGCATATGCAAAGTGTGAGTTTAATTGTCACTGTCCTATTTGATGAGAGAACCTTACTCTAGTGCATGATTACAGTGCTGTTTCACACTTAGACAACTCTTCGTTAGCCTTCTCTTTATCTCTGCTCTTTACTGGGGTATAAGCAAACCTACACATTCACCTGAGTTCTAGAATATTGCTCTTTATTCCAACCATTTTTTAAAAAGATTTTATTTATTTATTTGACAGAGAGAGAGAGCACAAGAAGGGGGAGTGGCAGGCAGAGGGAGAGGGGGAAGCAGGCTCCCCACAGAGCAGGGGAGCCCAATGTGGGACTCGATCCCAGGACCCCAGGATCATGACCTGAACTGAAGGCAGTTGCTTAACTGACAGAACCACCCAGGCGCCCTGAATCTAACCATTTTTTGACACAAACACTCTGATCATAACAGAGTGACCCCTGGGTATTCCTTGCCCATTCTTATTCTCAAGCTTTTGCTCATGCAGTTCTCCTTGCTTGGAGTTCCCTTTCTCCTGTCTGCTAATCTACCCTTGGAGGCCTCTGTGGGGTTCATGATCCCAGCTTTACATGATCCTTCACTCTGTGGAATCATTATCAAGTTTGGTGGTCTGGGAAACAAAGAGAGGGTCTGCAAATCAGGCCAGGCCAGTCGTGTTACAGTTATCTTAATTATGAGAATGAACATGAGGTCAGAACTCAGGTCATCCAGCCAATCAGAGAACAATTGTGGGGTTCAGAGACTATGTACCTAGACTAAGAATAATGTGTAGAGTCCTGGGCCACTCAGAGAGCAAAAGCAGCAAAGTTCGACATAGACAAAGCATTCTAAAACAAGAAGGTATTTAGAAATCCGCTTCCATCCTTTACAGAAGACCTTGAGGACAGAGAAGTTAAGTGACATTCCGAAGATCACCGGATATTAAAAGACCAAGCCAGGACCAGAGTACAGGGATCTATAAATTTTTATCTGTGTTTCATTCAGCTACACAGGCGTGATAACATATGCAGTTTCTGACTCAATAGGTTTAAGAACCAGCTCTTTTAACAAATACCCAAAGCGTGTCTCATGCACTATAAAGTTTGAAAATGGCTGGTCTAGGTTTTCTAGCGCTTTCTCATTGTTGTGGCATATGGGCTAGACTATTTAATTTGACTCTTCTTTTTCATTTTTAATATTTTTAGGGTATGTGTGTGTAGACTATTTTTGTGTATGTCAAAGTCTGGGTGTTCAAATGGACTTTTCAAAACGGTCACAGGCTCTGTAATTATCTGAATGGCTCTTATGGAACATACCTGAAAACATACTTTCAGACCCTGGGAGATTTTTATTGTCCATGAATCCTTCTCCTTTTTGTTCTTCCCTTCCCTTCCTTCTTTTCCTTCCCCCTTCTTCTTCTTCCTCTTCTTCTGGTCTTTCGTGAGTTGATTTGTTATTTCAGAAAACTGGTGCAAATTGGTCAGAGACTGCTTTGGGAAGCAAGTTGGATGACCATGCTAGACCACATTGGATAAAATTACAGTCTGATGGCAAAATAATGAGATCAGTTTTCTACATTTATTTAGTAACTATTTATCAAGGGCCTGCTATATACACCCCCCTAACTCAGAAGCGAACAAACTCAGCTCAGTCATGAGATACAGCAAGGTAAAAAGTCAGTGCAAGGCTTACCATGGGCCTTGCTGTTAAGACGCATGGAAGAGCTTAGGGAGAACTAGAAAACACACTCCAATCCATGGCTAACGGAGAAGCTACACACTGCCTTTCTGAGGCAATTTACCAGGAGGAGCCCCAGATGCATTTTGAGTAATGGCAGGATTATTGGCATAATGCATCGTCCCTCAAGGTGAAAACCTCATTTGGAACTGTAAAATCTTGTTTTATTAAAAAATGGGTCTCTTTGTTCTATAACTATATTAAGAATGTCTAAATTTAGATAATGAGCCATTGGATTTTGCCTGAAATCGTTGGCTTAAAGATATCCTCAATGAAGCACATCTAAACCCAACTTCGGAGTCCATCTAAATGAACAGGTTTCTCCCTCGGTGCTCTGTGCTCACCAGCTCAGTGCAGAATCTCAAGAGCATCTTGGTGCATTTTTCATCCATTATTCTTATCTGATCGACCACAGAGCCTGTCAGTTTTACTTTCCAAGGATTTTTAAAATTTATTTGCTTTTCTCCATCTCCACCATCACTACCCTGATTCAAGCTACTGTTGTCTCTTCCCTGGATTTTCATAATCACCTCCAGAGTTCCCTCTCAGCTTCTACTTGTGGTCCCCTTCAGTCCACTCACCATATTACAGGGGTGGGAGGAGGGAGAGAGAATCTTAAGCAGGCTCCACACCCAGAGTGGAGCCAGACATTTAGCTTGATCTCACAACCCTGAGACCGTGACCTGGGCTGAGATCAGAAGTCGGATGCTCAACTGAATGAGCCACCCAGGCTCCCCAGCCCAAAAGATCTTTCGAAATGCCAATCAAATCATGTCACTTTCACACTTAAAACTATCCAGTTCTCTTTAGATAGAGATCAGCATCCTCCATATGGCCTAATGGCAGTGAGCAATTGGACTTCTCTTCACCCCTCAGCCAAATCAGCCCCCTTGTGTCCTCTGTTGTTTCTGTTGCAACCACACTGGCCTTTCTGTTCCTGGAACTAGCCATGCCCCCTTCCACCTTGGAGTCTTTAGTTCCCTCCTCACTTTCTTCCTCTAGGTAAATGCCCATTCAACCTTCACTTTTCAGTAGGAGTTCCCTATGCTAAACCATACTCTTCTGTTTTTGTTTCACAGTTCCCTGAGCTTTGTTTTTAGGACACACATATAATACATTTTATTACTCTTTATCCACACCATAATTTGATGAAGGTCTCTCTTCTCTACTAGACTATAAGATGTATGACATTTATCAACATTTGTATTTGTTTACTATGATTTTCGGGAACTAGTATTATGCCTGGCACCTAGTAGGTGCTCAATTAACATAGACAGCTAGAATGAATGCACTGAATCTTAGAGTGGTGCAAAAAGAAATGTAGCTCTGGAAGCACCAAGTATTATAAATAAGTTCTGATTCAATAAGATCCAAAAGAGCACAAGTAGTAAATAAATAAGGGCTATGTGTCACACTCGATTAAACAGACACACTTCTAGGTACATATCTTCACGAAACACATATATACATACACACTCTTATAAAAACTACTGACGAAGCAAGAAGTTTCACACGTGAAAATGGAGGCAAGAATTCTTTTTCTCCCTGACTTTATATCTATCATCTATCTATCTATCTGTCATCTATCTATATCTGTCTCACTATATATATGTGAATATGTATTTATAAACAAACAGGAAAATTGGAAATATTGTTTAATGAACACATGTATACCCACCACTTAGGTATACTTGTTAACGTTTTACTGTATTTGCTTCACAGCTTTCTGTGTCTGCCTGCAGCAGGATTTGAGTTAAGTCGCACGCATTGTGAAGAGATACTTTAGCAAGTATTTCCTAAGTATAAGACATTTTGCCTACATAACTACGAGATCATTATAACTTAAGAAAATAAGCAATAATCCCCTAAAGTAATCTAATAGCCGACCCAGATTTAAATTTCCCCAGTTGTCCCCAAAATGTCTTCTATCATGTCACCAAATGAGGATCCAAAGTTCATGCATCTCTTGAGGTTATTGTGTTTTGTTTTGCTTTTAGTATCATTTAATCTGTAATAGCCCCTCATTTTTTAAAGTTCACTACACTGATTTGTTTTGAAGTGACTAGACATTGTCTTGGACTATGCTGTGTTCTGGATTCGTCTGATAGTTCCCTGTTGGAATCATTTATGTTGTTCTTCTAGTTCCTGAAAACTACAGGTTAGGTCTAAAAGCTTGATGAGAACTAAATTAAAAATTATTAACAAGAAGATCTCATAGATGTTGCTGGGTATGGCCTATTGCACCTCAGAAACTCTTTGAGAAATCTACCAGTAGTGATACTATAGAAGATGGCCAGATCCCTCCTTTGTAAAGGTTTCTTTCTTTTTTTTTTCTTTGCAATTAATAAGTAATCAATGGATGACTTAGGACACCTTGGGACTAGCCTTTCCATTTTCTCTAACAGTTTTGGCTCCCACCGATGTTCCTTGTCTGAATCAATGCTTTCATGGGTGGGAATTAGATTGCAAAATGGTGATTTTTAGAATTTCTACCATTTCTTTGGCTTTAATTAGTTGATATTCATTTGCAAAAATTAGCTTTCCCACAGCAACTGGGGATAAATTAAAATTCCTTTTTTAAAGATGTTAAAATGCTTAATTCTCTGTGAGAAGTATTCCAAGTGGGCGAGTCAACACACCTTTAACGTAGCATTTTTGAGTGGTTGTTTTAAGGAGTTGGCTCACCGGCGATCTGCAGTAGTGCATATGCCCAAACCAATTATGGTGCTTTGGTCAATGATCCATGAATTTCAAATTCTAATTAAGTCTTGACACCTTAGGTTAGAATGATGCAAAAGTTCATTAAAGATTACGGAGTCTATGACACCTGTTTTAAAAATACTCTAATTATGTATTTAGTCAATTACTATCGAAGATGACCAAGTAAATTCTGTGCATTTTAAGAAGTCTCTCCATTCAATATTTACATAAACAGCCTGGAATGGGCAAAATATCAAGTAATTAATATACATTTTTAAATGCCAAAAATATCCATGTTTAGAAAGTTAATTATGTATTTATGTGATATGGATGGGTGGGCAACTGATAGGCATTTTTAAAAGTTAATTGTTTCATATCTTTGCAGAGCCTTACTATGGTTTGTAACAAGACACAATGGTAGACCCGTGTCACGTCTCCTTCTGCAGAGAGAGCAATGGATCCCTCTTTTCATCCAGACTACATCCGATGAATTTCTCATTTGGGGTTGCGCTCCTTCAAAGAGCTGAGGGAAATAAATCTATAACAGCCAACTGCATGTTAAAGGAAGTGTTATGCTTTAAACTCCCTGAATTCAACCAGGAAACAATAGAAACCCAGAGTCAAGGCTGGCAGTCTCTCTCCTGGTTGAGGATGTTGGAATTTGTAAGTGAGGCACATTCATAGAAATTATAATGAGGCTGTCAGTTCAGATGGGAATACCCAAGACGGATTTTCTTACTTTTCAGATTCTCATCATTTATTGAAAATGGACTTCTTGGGAATTTATTATTTATTTACTTTCAGATATCTCTATTGTCTTTCATCTGGAAGCATCACAATTTTTAGAAGGTTTAAAATAAAAGATCTGTGTGTCCTACAGGCTAATTTTTTTAAAAATGGGGTAAATTAGCATCAACTGCTGAAATTCCTGAGTGAAATAAGAGAAAAATTATCTCTTGAGCTGATTATGTGCTCTGTGGTGTGCTGATACCTCGAAGATGAAATAATAAGTTTATTGATACTGTTATTCATCAGAAGAAATCTGATCTTTAGAACACAACCGAAAAGAATCCTTTACAGAAGAGTTGGTTGAATTTAAGAACGTAATAAAGGCAAAAAACCATAGTCCCCTTCCTCAGTAGTTCCTGCCACATACCTTTTATGCATAATGACTCAATCAAAATTAATTTAACAGACATTTATTCAACCGTATTTGAATGACAAGCCAGACAATGCTGCAGAAACAGACAGCTCCAAAATCACAGTGGCTTAACCCAGTGCAAGTTTATGTCTTGCCTATAGTGATAGTAACTGTTTCTCAATGTTTTATCTGTATTAACTTTTTAAATCTATTTAAATGGCTTATGAGACAGACAGCATTGTCATCACTTGCATTTTACAGATGAGGAAACTGATCTTGCCCGAGATCGCACAGCTAGAAAGTGGAGGAGCTGGACATTCCACTCAGACATTCTGGCCCTAGAACCCTCTCTCTTAACCTCTGCACTGGCTTGGGCATGGGAGCCAGTGAGCAGTTTAATAAGGAGGAAAGCAACAGGCTCAGCAAGGCAGTGTGAGCGGTTCTGCAATAAGAATGACAGAGGTGTGCACATGGCTAGGTTGGAAACTTCCCTTGGCCAATTATCAGCTATGACCTTGACATTACCTGTCTGGCTTTAGTTTCATGATCTGGGAGAGAAGAGTGAAAAGAATCTATTCCAGAGTGTGTGTGTGTGTGTGTGTGTGTGTGTGTGTGTGCACGTGCACACGCAAGCACTCGTGGATATGAGAGAAAGAACAAGGGGGAGAGAGTGAGAGAGAGAGGGCGCGCGCATGTGAGCACAGAAGGTCTGACACGTAGTAAAGTTGTATCCGTTTGCAGTGGTTTCCTTTCAAATTTCCTGCAGAGCATTTTAATTGGCCTTTTGGGCTTTCAGATTATAGCTCCTGATTCCCGTATGTCCCTCCTCATTCTCTCTTCTCATTCCCCAAAGCAAGTTCCTTAAATCACTGGGAGAGCCAGGTCAGGCCTGCTCTCGGAGAAGGCGTGCTGTCACCTTGCATGGTCCAAGTCCTCAGGAAAATGATGGCGTGAGGACTAACGTATATGTTATAGAGAGAGAACTTGAGAAAATGACTCCATTTTCCTGCCATGAAATAAAGACAAACGCAGTCTACAGGTGTTCAGATTCTTGGCCATTTCAGGGACAGATGCCATCTCCAGGAAGGATTTACCCCAGAAACTCTCTTTTTCCTCTCTGTAATTTTATGATTTAATAATATTTCCTATGTTATAGAACATTCTCCATTACATATATGTTATTGTTTTATACAGTTTTAAACCTTATATACATGGCATCATATTCCAAACCTTACATTTATTTTCTTAAAATGTTCCACAAATTGACAATAAATTGACCGTGCTTCTTTACATTGCTAAATTCTTTAGACTGTTAACAATGAGAACTAAAAATATAACTCAAATCATTGATAAACATGCTGTTCCATATTCGTACAAATGACTTCTGTGACCTAGAGGAATGCTATAGAATGTTCCTGTGATCATTTAATTTTCTTCAAGAAGAGAAAATCCTGATTCTTGTTGTGATAAAATTCATTCTGGAAATTCTGTTTTCTTTTTTATCTCTTTGCTACTGTCTTTTGATTGTACCTATTTAATTTAATTTATTTAAAAAACTTGATGAGTATAATGACACACAATGTTGCTTTCATTTCAGGAATAATGGGCATTGGAAACAGAAATCGTAGAAGAGAGTTTCTATTTCCCATGCTGTTACTGAGGTGGTTTTAACTTTTTCACCAGCCTGGTAGTTGAACCTTAGAGGCAGACAGAGGGCCTCTTACTTGCCATGGGAGCCATGTTTGTAAGCCTCACACCCACCTACCACTTAGAGATCTTCCTGCCAAAAATTCTGGCTCCAACAGGTGTTTTGTCTGTTTTTTTGTTTTGTTCTGTTTTGTTTTGTTTTTTCCAGAATCAATAGAGATTTGGAGTGCCGGTGAGGTGGACACGACCGCCTTAGGACCCGACTTTGTTTCTCAGCTATCCAGGCCTACCTCCTCCCAAGTCTCACAATTGAGGGTAGAAACCTGGCTTAGACGCTGTTCGTTGTATTAGGGCAGGTTGCTGGTAGAAGGCAGTGGGAGAGCGTAGTCTCCCCTCAGGGAGCAGGCTGCTTGGATCCGCCACTTCAGGAGGGAGCGTTCATGGAAACCGGCCAGTCGTGACGGCTGGGTTTGCTTCTCAGGTAAGAGAGCAGATAAAAACACAATCTTGTTTTCATTTTTTTTTTTAAGTCAAAAATAAAGAAAAAACTTCTCTAAGTATTTGGTGAGACCATCAGGAGCACAGACACTTTCTGAGGCTTTCCCTGGTTCCTCGATCCCAGTTTGTGCGCTGACTCTCCGTCTCATCCAAGAGCCGGGGACTGATGCTTCCTGTGGGCTGTACGCTAATTGCAGCTGTACAAGGAGGTATTCAATTTGAAGGGCCCTGCACATGCTTTCAGTGGGGGTGACTTTGAGTGCAGCGGGTAAGTCAGTGTAACACTTAAAGTTACGAGAGAGTCTGAATTTGAGGACTAACTGCATACCGGATGTCTTTGAATTATATACAATGTGCGTAATGAATGTAATCCCACACCCAAACCTAGGCAGTGATGGACTGAATAGCTATGGGTCTCTCTCCATCATAACGATCTCTTTGAACAGTGATTCTGGTGACAACTTTCTTCACAAGCAAACTGAGTTGCTGAGCTAGCCTGGCACCAGGATACGCATGGTTAGAAATAGGTTTACTTTCTGCTTGGCTTAGACTGGACCTTGAAGGAAATGTGTTCTGTCGAAAGGGGAGTGGAGGATGAAGGGGTGTGTCCCAGGTAGATATGGGAACAATGGGAGAAGTAGGAACCCTCAGGCCGTTGCTTCAGTGGCTAGTGTTTGTAGGGAATGGTTAGGGGTAGATTTGGAAAAGTCAATAAGGGTCAGGTTTGATTTATAGCCGTAAAGATGTTGGACATCCCATGGGGTTGCCCATTAGAATCTTCTTGGGAGATTAACAGAGATGTCAGTAATTGGGCCCAGCTTCTAAAGATATAAAGTCTGTGGGTGGGCAATCCAGGCACCTGCGTTTTTAAGCACTCCGTCACGCTAATGGGTCAGTCTGGGTTAAGAACTGGTGTCATTAGCAAAGGGAAGCCAATGAACATGTGGGATAAGGGCTTATATGTGTAGTAGCTTAGGGCGAAACTGCAGATGTAGCCTCTTCAAGTCCTGTGACCTATCAGGGGCTGGGTAAGGCCTGTAGATGTTAGTGCAGAAAGGTTTTTAAACATTATACTCACAGTCTTTTATTACTTGCAAGGAGGTGATGAGAGATGGCTCCGTATATGAGCTGATGAATTGATTTTAAGAAACTTCTACGCTATGTATGTATGCATACAGATGCTTTCTACTCTGAACATGTTTGTTTATTGATGGGGCAGAGTATTGCAGCCATGGGAAGAAGAGTGCTACACTTGGCTCTAACCTGTTAAACTGGATTGCTTCTTCTCCTCTGACGTGTTTTTAGTCTTACACCTACACATTCATTCTCATTTTCCTTTAGGAATTTGGCATTGTGCCATGTGTCCAGGAAAGGTTCAGTAAATGTTAATTAACTTTGATTTCCAAGGAGGGAAATTCTACTGAGAATGGTGATCGGTTCTTTCCCTCTTCTGCTGGAAGTAGAACAAGAAAAATTGCAGCAGAAAATATCTATTGAGTCTGAAGTGTGCGTGTGTGTGTGTGTGTGTGCGTGTGTGTATTAGGGCCTAGGGGTAACCTCTTCCATTAATTAGAAGAGAGGGTTGGGTCATAATTGGGGAAGATTAATGAAGGAGCTCCTGGATCTTTCATGTGCCTCTCCAACTGTCAGGTGCTGGAACGGGGAACTGGATTGAAGACCACCGGAGTGGGGTTCTCTGTATGTCGTGTGTAGCGTGCAGTGTGTAGCATGTACTGTGTTGAATGTCACACCTCTCACCTCCCCTTCATGTCCTCACTTTCGTAGTTTAAACCTCCACTTCCTTAAATTACATTCTTCCTTCTTTCCAATGCAATCTGGCTTTGTCTCCCGAATTCCAAATTATTTTCTTCCTTAAAAGGTTGTTTCTTGTTTTAGAACATGACATTGCAATCTATTGACACTCAGGCTAAAGCTTGAAAGTCATCCTAATCTACTCCTTTCTCTCCGTCACCTTCTTTAGTGTCTCCCACCCTCAAGCTGCTGTGTCTAAAAGGTGTTCTCCGTTCCCACTGCCATTGCCTGTCTGAAGTCCTCCCCCTTGCATTGCCCTGCATTTGGCCTCTCCTACCTCCAGTTTACCCCCTACTCCCTTTGTGCAGGATTCCCTTTTCTCAACCACACGTAGGAAGAACTTTCTTGAAATATCTATATGCTTTCTAATCCCATCAACACCTTTTTGCCCTTCCCTTGTTGGTCTTGTAACTGTCATGACCCCATATTAGAGACTTAGCCCTGCCATATTCCCATGTGGAAAAACCCCCTGTTAATGGTCAGAACATCTGCAAACCGCATGGAGCAAGACTTGAGGCCTGGAACAGCTGGAGGAGATGCAGATCCTTTGGACAGAAAATCCCTGATGCTTCCACCGGAGTAGGGGGTTAATAGAGATAGTTTGAGATTTTTCTCTTTACTGGGTATGTGATGAAACCCATTCATGGTATGAGACCATCCAATTGTTAATATATTTGAGTTCCTCTCCTAAGTATATTTTTACTGCCCCCACAAAGAGCTTTTATTTTCCTTTAGGATCCTAGAAGAACCCGACCCTTCCTCTGGACCTCAATGTAGTAAGAACTGGGGTCTGATTTGCACCTATGCTTCCAGGATAGCCTTTCCCATATGCAAGGCTATGCATAGCGTGTGGGTAATATGTTCCCAAAGGTCCCACATTGTCAGGTGGGTGAGGCTGGGTATCAGGTGAATATCTCTTCACCTTGATTTGGGACTTGTCAGCAGTCTCCCCAGTCCCAGACGCTATTTCTGCTCCCATAGCAGTCAGGCTTCTCAGTTATCCCTAGTTTTATCTCAAATTCAGAAAAGGCTGGAGTCTCAGGGCTCTCTTTACTGAGCCCACTCTAAGTGTCTTGGGTATTCCAACCCTTGCTTTTTCAAGGCAGGCACAAAAGGCACCCTAAAATAGGGTGAAGCCTGTAATATGGGAGAGTGAAAAACGGTAGTGTGAATGGGAAAGACCTTCACCATCTCTCCTTGTAGGTGAGACTTAACAAAGCTGTCTTGAGATCTCCTTAACAGGACAGTAGTGAAACTCACCCCCAGTTTATGACTGTTACATGTGAAGACAATGTCTGAGATGCTGTTAATTTAAGTTACTCCATGGGCATATGAAGAGATCTAGATTTACCTCAACAACCTCTTCTTTGTTTTGTTTGTTTCTGTCATCATCTCAAATAGGCTCCAGATTGATAAAAGAATAGTGTATATATAGGATAGAGGTTATTAATTTTAGGCCAATAGTAGAGATGCAGATTTAGGGATTATACAGTGTTTAGTAGTTTTTACTGCATGATCATACCATTTCTATAGTTCAGAGACCTTGTTTTCCCTAGCCATTCTCCAGAAAGATTAGGAGCTACTCAGCTCTCTCCTAAATTGCTCTCTTAAGCATAATCCATACCCCATTTATGGAAACAAAGAAGTTTTTCTGTTAACTTGGAGTTTCCTTCTAAAGTTTTCTATGCCTTCGATATTAGGGAGTCCATAAAATCAACACCCTTGGATTTTAATTTGGGGAAATCTGTAGGATTCTATAGTCCTAGAAGGCAGAGGTCATGGCTTGTGTCTTTGTTCTCCATTTATCCCTTTGTAAGCATTTGTACAAGGAAAACAAACAGAAAAATCTACGTCTGCAGTGCCTATCTGCTGTCAACAGAACTGGGCAACCATTTCATACAACTGGAATTTGCTACTACTAGCCTTCAATGCATCCCTTCACTTTGGTAGAACTAAGAAAAATCTGGTAAAGGATGAATGTATGTGTTTGTACCCAGATTCATCCATTAAAATAGATTATGACTTTATATTGTGAGTGCCTTGAACTTTTGCCAAGGAGTTGGTGGCCTTCAGAACTGGCCATGAAGAATGGGTATTTTCAAATATCCATGACTGATGAGTGCAGAGAATATTGCCTTCACATGTCCTATGTGTTTTTATTAATCACCTAGACTTGTGTGATTGGCTAGATGACATAATGATTCCCCTAAGACCCAGCTGCCTTTTCCATGAGTGACTGTGAAGTGACAGTGTCCACAGGCACCTTCTGGGAGAACTGGTTGAGGTCCGACGCCCTCTCTGTTGTGTGGCAGAGGAAAATAGAAATTCTTTGTGGGATTACAAAAATGTACTGAGGACAGGGATCTAGGTGGATATATCTTGAAATACATTTATGTGATATTTTACAGAAGTGGGTTTCTCCACTGCTGTGGCTGAGGTGATATCTCAAGCTGGTCATGTTCAATCTCCAAGTCCCTCTTCTCTCCTCTAAGTTGAGATCTAAAGGTACATTCTCTTTCATAAAATATGTCCTCTTTCATAGTACTTCCTGTGGGTGTCAAGGCCTCACTTCCTATTTGAGACTTACAAATGCCCTAGAAATTTGAAGAGCGGGCTGTTCCACATAGGGGGATTTGGCTGAATTGAGCAGTCTGGAAGCCTGGGCATGTTTCACTGCTGTCTAAGTGCAGGCAGTTTTTGACAAGATGTCCTGGAGGGACAAGTAGCCTCTAGGGGCAAGCAGCATCCGTGATGTTTACTCAAATGGACACAGTCAGAAGAGGCAGCAATAGTTCCCTCAAGGTTCCCTGGCTCTGGCCATTGGAGGTGTTCACTTGGACGTTGGGTACTCTCCCAGAGACAGTTTGAGATTTTTCTCTTCCCTGGGTATGTGATGAAACCCATTCATGGTATGAAACTATCCAATTGTTAATATATTTGAATTCCCAGAGTTGATTCCCACTACCAAGTAGACTTAGGTACAGGGAACCGCCCTGGTCGCTCCACTCCGAATTTTGTAGAATGTCTATCTGGTAAACGCAGTGTTCTTCTACTTCTTCATCAGTTCTCTTGTCAATTTGTCATTTATGGATAAACTCTTTGGTCACCCCATGGGTATATTAACACTTTGAAATTTAACCCAATCATCTCTTCCTTTTTATTTTATTGTCATCTCAGAGAGACACTGATTGATAAAAGAATGGTTTATGGTACCAGAAAGTTATTGGTCTTAAGCCATATGAGTTGTGGGGATACAGATTCAGAGACTATGCAATAATTAGTAATTCTTAATTGTGTTCCCATACATTCTGCCAGCTCTACCAGGACTTTGCCTTTTGATATGCAAAACCTTTTATTCCTCTCAAAATATTGGTTCTTGAAAATTAAAAGCAGTGACTTTTGCTATTTTTTTTTTCGTAAGTTGAAAGCTGAAATGGACTCTTTCTTGTTGCTTTCTTACTATAGAATTCATAGTTCTCTCTGAAGTGGTAGGAACCTCTGACTGAATTATTATTTCCATCCATGAGAATTTGCTCAAATTGCCTCCTGTCTTCCAACTCCTTTTAGCTCCTCATTGTCTATAAGATTAAGTCCCAACTCCAGAAGAGATTCAAGAGCACTAGTGGTCTGACATCGTACTTCTCTCCAGTCTCATCTCCTGTCTCCCTCCCAGGCTCCCTTTGCTATAGTCATGCTATTTCTCAAAGATGCCTCACCCTTTAGTAACATCATACTTTTGTTTATGCTTTTCCTCCAAAATGGTACATCCTGACTCTTCTCCATTTGGTGAGCTTCTACTTAATCTTTAATGCCCAAATCCAATATTATTTCTCCTATAAATACTTATATGTTCTCTATGTGGACTTAATCTCACCTCCCTTGTCCTCCAAAAGCATACAGCTCATCACAAAACCATAGCATTTATCACATTATATAATAATGAGTTACATCCTTCTCTCACTCACTATACTGTCGACTCCTTGAGGCAGAGACTATATCCAATTAATCTTTGCAACTGTGATATCTACCATAGAGTCTAGTACAGAGTTGATTCTCAATAAAAGTTTGTTGAATTAGCTACCAGAGAATTTTTTACAATAAAACTATTTTTGGATTATGCTAATTTGGAATTTATGAGTTAGAATGTTGTTACCATTTATAAGTAAACAACTAATATACTAATTAAAAATTAATCCCTCCATTCATTAAAGTAGGTCCCCAGTGAATTTTGTTTGTCAGTATTTTGTTAGCTTGAGTTACTCTATGCATTTGAAATTTGTGAGCTTAATTTCTTTTAAAAAACCCATCATTTATAAATTGGTTACTCTTTCCATTAGTATAAGTTTAAGAGATTTTAAGATATTTCCATATGAAAATACACACTTCTAGACCTATGATTGGCCATGAAGTCTCAGGAAAACCCAATAGCTCTTATTCTGGTCACTGAACTGAGTTTCATTGGCTGTTTTTCAAATGAGAAGGGACATATGTGCCATCACATTCTGCAGAAATGTTAATGGTTCATCATTTGACTAAGTAATAATCCCTTCATGCAAGTGGATCACCTATGTGTCTACTCAGGTGTCCAGCTCATCATAAAGGGCTTCAAGCCAAAAATCATCTGAGAGGACTTTGAAGTTGTCAGTTTCTGAGATTTGGATCTGCAGTGGGAAATCTTCCATTCAAACACAAGTCAGTATTTGGTCCAATCAAAGTGCCTTTTTGGCCATTATTCTTGTTAAATATTGCCCCTCAAGTGGCTTTTATTTTCATCTAGTAGTTCCTTTGAGACACATATGTGAAAGAATGAGAGGCTTTTAATCATGACTCAAGGTGACTGTCCTACTTCTTGAAGTCACACTACAGTGAAAATAGTCAAAGACAAGAGGGTAGCCATATATGTTGACGTCATTTGTGATCATTCTGCAAAGGGAGGAACACTTCCCCTCTAATGTTACGTGCCTGCACCAGCTAAGATGTGCTCTGCATGGTCAGTGAATACTAAATGATGAGAGTAAATGTAATGTAATTATTCAAGCAGTATTTCTTTCATACTTTAAAAGTGCTAGAGAATAAAAAGTGATGGCACTTCAACATTATGTCATCCTCTATTTGAGAATCAGCCTGATTATTGTAATTGCAAAAGGGAAGCATTTGGTTCTCTAAATATTTATGGGCCATGGTCTGTACTCTTCTGGTTACCATTTGCTATTCCCAGGAGTATGAAAAATCTTGATATCATTTCTGAGTTCTGACTGCTGGGATGATTGATTTGATCTTCAGGATTCCAGATCTTGTCAGTCTTGGACTCTGACCTAAGAGTTAAATATTTCTTATTTGATGTCATAGCTTCCAAACCCTTGGATGGCTCCTGACCTTAGGTAATCGGGGAAAAGCTGACCAGGTTCTTGACTTCTTGACTTTCATACCTTGACTCACCTTGGCTCAACTCAGCACCCCCTGACTCACCTTAGCCCACCTTGACTCACATTGGCCCATCTTGGCCCACTTTGATTTACTTTGATGTTTTAACAAGGGCCATGACATCAATCCCAAGAGTGCTGATTTAGGATTTGTGTTCCCTTGTGGTTTTTCCCCGAATCTGACCCATTCTTCTGACCTTCTTCTATCCTCTGTCATTTATGTTCAATGTGATGCTTTGTTAGTTGTTGGCCTCCAGAACAAACACAGAGGTAATGGCCCATAAACCATAACTGTGATGAGCAGAGGCCTTCTTAAGTTTGAGAAGTTCAATGCAAGAAATCATATGCCTAACTATAGGGGCTCCTGGGTGGCTCAGTCGTTAAGCGTCTGCCTTCGGCTCAGGGCGTGATCCTGGAGTTCTGGGATCGAGCCCCACGTCAGGCTCTTCCACTGGGAGCCTGCTTCTTTCTCTCCCACTCCCCCTGCTTGTGTTCCCTCTCTCACTGGCTGTCTCTCTCTCTGTCCAATGAATAAATAAAATCTTTAAAAAAAAAAAAAAAAGAAATCATATGCCTAACTATAGGAGCAAATTAAGGAACAGCAATGTCTTGAGAAGACATGATACTCACAGTAAAAGTTGTTGATAATTTTGTGTGTGAAACTGTCTGGGAAATTTGGCATTTTCTTTCAAACTCTCTATTTCACCCCATCCTACTTTTTTTTTTTTAAAGATCTTATTCATTTATTTGAGAGAGAGAGAGAAAGAGAGCACAGGCAGGATGGAGGGGCAGAGGGAGAGGGAGACTCCCCACTGAGCAGGGAGCCCAACACAGGTCTCAATCCCAGGACCCCAAGACCATGACGTGAGCCAAAGGCAGACGCTCAACACACTGAGCCACCCAGGTGCCCCGCCTCATCCTACCTTTAATTGAATCATAGCAACACAACAAAGAGTAAATTCTTTAGATAAATTGTTTGCCTTTCCATCATAAAACAATGTCGATTTTAAATATTTTTGATGGAAAATTTTCTTTAATGTATTACACAAAATCCTGTCTTATTAAAGAGGGTACATTGGATGGAATTTAAATTTATTTTTAAGATTATTTATTTATTTATTTGACAGAGAGAGCCAGCAAGAGAGGGAACACAAGCAGGGGAAGTGGGAGAGGAAGAAGCAGCCTCCTAGCAGAGGAGCCTGATGTGGGGCTTGATCCCAGAACGCCGGGATCATACCCTGAGCTGAAGGCAGACGCTTAACGACTGCGCCACCCAGGTGCCCCTGGAATTTAAATTTTTAAAGGAGGATTCAAGTTCATCATTTTAAATGCCTGATCATGTAATTATTGCTGAGTTTAATGTTGCTTTTATGTCCCCTGAAACCATCACAGACTCAGTGTTCTGTTGCTGTATAACAACCGTCTCCACACGGAGTGGCTTACAACAATAATCATTTCATTACCTCTTATGATTCTGTGAGTTGACTGGGCTCAGCTGTGTGGTCCTTCTGCTTCAGGTGATGTGAGCAGCAGCTGCATCCTGGGGGCTTGATTTGGCTGGACATCCAAGATGGCTTCCTTACATGACTGGCAGTTGGTGCTGGCTTTGCTAGAAACTCAGCTGGGGCTGTTATCAGAGGGACTTTCCAGGAGATTTGGGCTTCTCACAACATCGCATCTGAGTTCCAAGAGGGAGCATTCCAAGAGGTAAAAATGAAAGCTATAAATCTCTTAAGGACCTGTTCCAATACACAATGCCACTCTGCCAAATCCTATTGGTTAAAGCAACTCACAATGCTGATCCAAATTCAACGTGGTAAGGCTGTGGTTCACCGGGTGCCATCTTTAAGGATTACTTATTAAAAATATTAAGCAATTTTCCTTCTATTAATAAAGCCCTAATTTCTGGGAGAATTACTCCAGTATGTCAGCATCTGGTTAGTCCTCCTCTTGGTTCCAGTTCTAATCCCTGGTCTCTGTGACCAAACCCTACTTAGAGATCAGATTCAGTCATTGGTCTCTGCCCCTCTTCTCCAATGTTTCCAACTGACTATAAATCATGTGATGCCAAGTTTCTTCCATACTAACTGCCTAAACTATCCTTAGATATCTTCCTCTTTCCCTATTTTTTTTCACTGCTGACTCCCTACTTGGGCCTCCTCTTATTCACTGAACAGTCTGATTTCTCCCTCTGGGACCTATTTGATTTGGACCCAAATATCAGTCTGACCTGGCTCTTTACCATTCCACTAATGCAGGAGCTTTTCTCTGAGGCTGAAGTTTCCTAGAGCCTGTGTCTACCTGTGAGGTGGTCACTATATCCGATTTATACCTAATACAGTTTAATTCTGAAGACAATACACCTAATTCTCTTTGAATTGTTGGCAAGGCCATATTTGCTATTTATTTAGCTGTGTGGACTGGTCTCCTCTCCAGGGCCCAGTTGGCCACACTGAGATAGCTACATAAGTTTATGCTCTTACCTCTGTGGCACAATTCCCTTAGCACCTTATTTATGTTGACTCTGGCATGTCAGCTTGTAAAACCAAAGAACCTTTGCAATAAAATAATCTTGCAAAGGTCAACCATACCTTTAACACTGGCCCTTTATCACAATTTTTTAGAACATCCACCATCTCAAAGAATTTTAGCGTTCTGTAACACAGCCTCCTGGGTCATGCCTATTCATCTTCTTTCATTCTCTTCCAAGAGAAACAGAACATGGGTTGGCATAAGGTGGATGTAGAATGTTTATGTAATGACATAGTTATTTTAAGATTCCTGACTAGGAAGCAGCTTGTTGCTGCTAAAAAGCTTAAAAGAACACCCCACACTGCCAGGACAGTCTATTAACAAAATGTCATTTTAGCATGCGTGATGCCTATGTGTGTACCTTTAATTACTGAAGTCACAATTTATTAATAGATTTCCTTAACCTCATGTTCTGGACATGTCCCAGTTTGAATGAGTGCATTCTTCCTGCTTAAATTTTTGAAGTCCCGGGCTAGTGAGAGCAGAATAATAGGCTAACCCTGATTTCCCATGGTCCACTCAGATAACCAATAAGTGTTTAATGGAGTATGAACTGAGCATCCACGAATGAACGTGCATTTTCTACAATAGTAATTTCATATAATAGATAATGCGTATTTATTGATTTGATTTGAATTCTAATCTGACTCAACGGTAACTCATCTCGTGTAATTTATGGCATCGTACACTAATAATAGTACAATATTTCAAGGGTTCAGTATGTGTCAGGCACTATCCCAAGTCTTTGACATGTACCACCTCATTTGATCCTCACAATGAACCTGTGAGGCAGGTTAGGTACTCTGATTATTCTTCCTTTATAGACAAGAAAACCGAAGCACGGGGGATTGTGTAACTGTATCATGTGGCACTGGCATGCCCTTGTTTTAGCAGTTGTAATTGAAAAGCAACAAAAAAACCTGAATATAAATCTCAGAGCTATCACAAGGAACTTTGTTCTTCCTTTTTAGTAGAGAGGTGGGTTTGAAGAAGCAGGAATGAAGTAGGTAGGACAGGTGACATATGAATGAAGTCTAGGAACTGTTCTTACGAACTCTCTCTGTTTGGGATAAGGCTCATAAATCACCTGAGTGTGTGTATGTGTGTATACACACCAATGCACTTGCACTTGGGTATAAGTATTATGAATGGGCCAAAAAGTCTTACCCCAAATAGGAAAATCTTTAAAGATTATAAAAACGTTCCCTAAATAAAGGAAGCTTCCTCCTAATGAATCAAATGGAGAATTATAAGGTCTTGTGTTCAAATCAGATGAGACTTGTTAAAGGTCTTGAGAAACTATCAGATCTTGATTTTATACCTCCATTAAGCTGGCCAAGCTTTATCTATGGTCCCTTTAACGTTTTTGTAAATTTTTAACTATGAAGAAAATTGAGAAGATCAGCATACCATTCTTGTCCATAGAAGACGTGTTTATCCTGTTTCTCTGAAGCAGATTCTATGGCTGGTGGTTTGAGAGAGCTCTAAATATTTTTTCCACTATGGGAAAAGCTAAAAAAGCTATACCTATTGGTTACCCTCTGTTTCTACATATGGTGCACCTGCCAATGCTATTTATATGTAGAGATGTGTTTTTTTATCTCTGTACTGACTGTGTGCGCCAACCAGCATCCATTGCCGACCCCCTCCCCCCAGATTTAGTTACTTCTTTATTGCCACTGTATACATGGTGGCCTTGTTGTCATAGCCAAACAAATCCTAAATCTGAGATCCCCTTCTTGTGTCAAATGTAAGTGGATCATTTTGTCTTAAAAATTATTCACATGAAGATGATTCCCATAAATGTTATTCCATGGTGGGGGGTAGTAGGCAATTATGAGAGTCAACCGTATCTTCTAAGCTCCTCTGTTCGAGATTCTGGGTAGAAGTTCAACTGATTTCATTTGATTGGTTTTGAGTAGAAGGAACAGAAGGCCAGTGTATCTATGCTGTTTGCGTTGGCAATATTAGGAGTTAGTACTGTTGTTTAGTTTAAAAGTCCCCCAAAACATTGACGCCAAAGCGTTAGGGCATGAACGCCTTAGAGAACGATTACATTCAAATAGCAGTCCCCATGAATGCTGAAAGCAATAATATTGCAGACTAGATAAGAATCTAATTTTTACATTGGCTTCCAAAGCAAAACGTCTCCATGTCCTTTTCTTAGCCTGCTTTCAATTCTTTGACCCATCCTCCAGAGTCTGTTGGATTAAATAGGAAATAAACAACCCAGAGTAAAGTCAAACACACTGAAATCCAAGTGCTTTCTGTGAACAAGGCTCGATTCTACTGGATTGCTAATAAGACTACTATAGTTCCTTTGTACTTTAAAAATAAACAAATATGTTTTATGGAAGCAAGAGATCTGGAAGCACTGTCAGAAATATTGAAATCTGGCCTAAAGAAAGCAGCTAGAAGTCAGCTCAAGGTTGGCTTATCTTTCCCAGGACACATTATTCTAGGCTGGGGACAGACCAAAGAGGAAAGCACAATTCCATGTTTGCTTTTGGGGCTCAGAGGGTTCACATAGAAGCCGGCACCTTTATTAGCTGCCATTGTAAAGCAGCTGGAAGTGGAGAAGGGAAAGGCTGTCATCGTGTTTTATTACCTGTCCTAGGACAAGGTGGTTGGCTCTGCCATAAGTGCACGTCTTAGGTAAGGATGTCAGGGATCAATGAACATTACACAAGTGTGTGGTCAGCCCTCCTGACAGGGAAGCCTTATCCCTTTCTCGAGCTTTGCTGAGGGTATGAATCAAGACCTCAGTGGGGAAAACTGCCATTGTTTACCAAAACACCCTCAGTACTGTTGTTTCCTGTTATTGGGTCTTGTTCTGCAATTCATGTTTTATTGTTTTAGCTGAGACAGGGCTAGTGTTGTCAAAATGTGAGTTTTTCATTAGTGGTCTGATTGTCACTCCCTTCCTGTGCTGATAAAGAAGCTGAGCCAGAGGTTAACATCTGGCTGCTCTGTAGATGTTCAACTCCCCCTGGTCTGTCCCTAGACACTCATGGTACAGGGATGGAGTTGGCACTGGCCCTCTTGCTGCTGTCCCACTGGGTTGGTTCTTTTCTTTCCACCTCTGACAGCGCTGACTAAGGAGGGACAGAGGTCACTGGGCACATTGCCAGAATACGTGTAGGGCTTTCCCACTACAATGGAATAAAGTTCACAGCGTTTGCCCTTGGTTTTCCCCATCCTCCTTTTGTAGAACCTTTAGCTTTTGGGCCCACGAGATTTTGCTGATAACAAAGGAAATCCTAAAGAAAACTCAATCCCTTGTGTGAGTAGGAAGAGAGTTTATCTAAAAAGTTATAGTCCATTTTCAGGAGTATTTACATTTTCAAGGAGGAGATCTGGAAAAAGTAAGAATTATTGCAAATGATCATTCAGTAATAATCAAATTAAAGGCATTAGAAAGGGAGATACATTTATTCAGGGGTGGGCTCCGCCCTGATTAGATGGCTGCCTACCATTTGTTTTTGTTTTTTGTTTTTTAAATCCATATGGAGCATAGGACTGTAAAGTATCATTTATTCATTTTGCGTTTTCAAGTCTGCGTCTTCATCTACCCTTCACAGCTATATTTCTGCTCTACAGAATCCAAAACAAAACAAAATTCTAAAATAATCCCCACGACCCAAAGAAACCCAAAACACGACTGGAAGCCAATGATGGGACAGAGAAACCGGGAAGACAAGAAGTAAAACTATTAAAGAAAGATAGTAAGCGCCTAAAGGCATGAGGATGACTCAGCGTTTATTGAGGAATGATCTAGACGCTTTACACCTGGACCAGAAAGAATTCAATTAATGCGGAAGGACTTGCCCAAATTATGAGAAAAAATTATAATGTAGGCCTAAGCCTACATCCTTGATGAGGAAAAACTCAACAGAACTTATCCCTAAGGGCCTACCTGTCAGCTATTTGTTCTACTTATTCCATTTAAAGATTTTTAAAGGATGAGGAAAAAAAAGACATGATCTATTTCAAAAAGCGTAATTTACACTCTCAAGGTGTCCCATATTAGCTGGCACTTTGGTGAAAAATAAGGCAACCAGTAGGAGAGGAGATGACGGTGAGGAAAAAAAAAAGGAGCATGGGCATAAATATTAAATGGGTCAAGTTAAAATTAAATTAATTCACTGGCATTATGCTCTATGTTAAACTAGAAACCTGTGAAAGTTAGATGCAGAGAAATGATCTTCAGTGTCTTTCATTCAGAGTTTTCACAATATTTTACCTGGTTAAGAACGTTAAACTTAATATGTGGGATTTTTTTTGAAAGGAAAGAAACCTGAGCCTAAAATAAAGGTTCTTTTATTTTTTTCTGAATATGAAATAATACATGCTGTTTATAGAAAGACAGAAGAATTAAAATGACAATAATCTCACTACTAAGAAATAAGCACTGTTAATATTTTTGGAAAAATATTAGAGGAAAAATTCCCTTCTAAGCATTTTCTTGCATGCATGTGCACGTGGACACACATTTTACAAAATTAAATATTTTTGTATTTGGTTTTGAAACCCTTTGTGCATTTACATAATTAAAATATCCTTACATCATTATATATTCAAACAGTAGCCCACTTAGCATTCTTCTATTACACATTGAGATCAGTTCTAAAGTTTTTAATACTATAAATAAGGCTATGATGGACATTCTGGTACAACGATTGTTGCATTAAAGGCCTTCGGAATGAGCCTACCTCACGTGGGCCACATTGGCAGGTATATTTTGGGCTGAAGACAGTCAAGGCCCAAAAGGCTCAGGAAGAGCTTTTTACCTCCCCCTTAACTGCCTCTGAGAATTTTGATAGAGGGCCTGGCCCAGGAAAGATCTATCACCAGAGATCAGTACAAAAAGTGTGGGCTAGGTGTGATAACCTAGGGGGTGGGGGGGATGGCGAGGAGAAGGCACTCAGCAGGGCCTTTTTGTTTAGATTCCTCTCTTTGTCTTATTATCTCTGCATGGCATGGCAAACATTTGCTCTTCCCTTTTTTTTTTTTTTTTTTAAGATTTTATTTATTTGACGAGAGAGACACAGCAAGAGAAGGAACACAAGCAGGGGGAGTGGGAGAGAGAGAAGCAGGCTTCCCGCTAAGTAGGGACCCCGATGCGGGGCTCGATCCCAGGACCCTGGGATCATGACTTAGGCTGAAGGCAGACGCTTAATGACTGAGCCACCCAGGCGCCCACAAACACTTGCTCTTCCTATCTTCCTGTGAATTATCTTCCTACCCTTTATAGCCCCAGACTCCTGCCCCCTTCTTAGCTTAGGATGGCATATAAACCTCAATTGTCTTTCAGCCTCATGTCTTTTGGAGCTCCCAAACATATTAAGTAAAATGTGTTTTTCTCCTCTTAATCTGTCTCATGTCCATTTTATTAATGGACCAGCCCAAAGAACCTAGAAGGGAAGGAGAAAAATTTTTCCTCTCCTGCATAGGTTTACTTATTATTTTATCAGAGTTTTTTTCTTTTAAGTATATTCTATGCAACATCTATTTTATACCCTTTCCTAATGTAGGGTGCATGTTTTTCTTGTAAAGTTGTAGTTGTTCTTTATACATTGATAATATTGCCACTTTGTAATAGTTGTTCCAAACATTTCCCCAGTTCTTTATGCATCTTTTACATTTTGTTGCTTTTACTGACATACAGAAATTGTGCCAAATTTCTTGATTTTCTTTTGGTCTTTTTTCCATGGCTTCTAGGTTTTAAAATCTTTCATCACCCCAAGATCAATAAAATATTCATCTACATTTTCTCTCCATTTTGAAAAACATGCATGAAATTGTTGCTTATTGTTTTTTAAAAGACAAAAGAGAAGTATAAAGTAAAAGTACAAGTGCCTTTGTTACCCCCTTCTTTCTGCCAATCCCAATCCACAGACACTCCTTGAGTTTTTGATGCTTTCACTTTTTACATTTCACTTTTTCACATCAGCTGGAATTTATTTTGTTGTGTGGTCTGAGGTGAAAATCTAACTTGAGAGGTTTTTTTTTTTCTTCCAGATTGTGAGCCAATTTTCCCAACACCATTTTTGAATAATTCATTCCTTCCTCCTTGGTTTGTGAAGGCCCATGTTTTTTGAGTTACAAAGACAGGAAACTCACAATGACATTATGCAACAAAAATAACCTGCTTTCAGTGCTTGACTACATGACTGGCTAAGCACATGGTTACTTATACACACACACTCTATGTGGAGGCAGAGCATGTCGCTGTAGGGCCAGTGATTGGATTGTCCATTTTTAACAGAATGTTCTAATTTGTTGAACCACACAAGTCTTTAATTTTTCAGTTCAGTTCAGTTCAATTCAACTGACTTAATTTTAACCAGTGTTTATTAAATGCTTATTATATGCATTCACTGCAGTATGTGAATATGGTTGATCCGGTTTGGGATTTCAACCCAGCCTATGAGCAACTTGTTTAATAACACGGGCAAACACCAACTAAAATGCCCCGAACAATTCTGGAAGAAAAGAAGGAGGCTTTGCTGAAATAATTTTAAATGACAATCCTCCGAGTTTGAACTGGATGCTTTTAGGGCTGCAGGGCCTTCATGTGCTCATCTCAAAAGCCGACAATAACAAATTGTCCAAGTCATTTGGACTATGCCACGGGAGCAGACTGAAAGCTCAGAAGCACACGATTGAGCAAAATAAATAAATAAAACAACATATGTAAGTCAAGGAGACACATTCCTTTCCCGGTATAAAAACATAGGAGGAAAAAGATGCCTGCCATTCTGGGAGAACTACCCATAGTTCGTCAAGTACAGAGGAGCAGGCGGAAACAACATTCTTATCACAGATGCCATATGAATATCTAAAATAATCATGTCCACAAATATTCCATTTTACTTGCATTTCTGTTGCTTATCTTTTCTTTTCATCATGTTAGTATTCATTTTTTTTCATAGAATGATATAAAAACAACCTGATGAGATTATATATTTCAGGGGTTCCTATTAGAGAAAACAAAATTATTCATATGATCCCATTAGAGTATGACAGAAAACTGCTGACAGAATGGAAATGTACCAAAGATGTGTTTCTTGTGTTTGTAGTTACACTGCCATTTTTCTTTATTACTCCTGACATGTTGCCTATCACACCAGGCACAGTACGGGAAATGAGGGAATGCTGTTTGAAAACTTCACTTCTCCAGGGAGTTCAGAAGCACCTGCTAATTGCCCAGCACCCCTTTGCATTGCTCTCTACCTCTCGGAAACTCCACGGAGCAAGGTTTCCCACAATCTACAAGACAGTCTTTCTTTCTTTCTTTCTTTCTTTCTTTCTTTCTTTCTTTCTTTCTTCTTTCTTTCTTTTTAGTTTACTCAACATCATCATTGTCTTTAAACTTGGTTCTATGAATATTTTTTTTACACAATGTGTTTTTACTTCCTAATATTCAGCATAGCTACAATTTTACATTTTACACATAAATAGTGTGACTATTTAATTGATTTTATAAGTTCAGTATGGAGAAATTATTTTCACACCAAGGCAGTCCCAGTACTTAAAACAGTGCATATAATGGAAACTCAATGAGTATTTATCGACTCAATGTTGAATGAACCAATTATAGGAAAGACATTTTGCTGGATATGAAGAGAGACACAAAGATGTGTGACATATTGTTTCTATTCTCAAAGTACTTACAGTAGAACTGGGAGCCATGACAGACAAAATTAAATAGGAAGACAAGCCAATAATACAAGAGATGTCTTTCAAAAGCATACAAAGTATCCAATTAAAGGTACCACAGTCTGTCCTTGTGTCAGAGACAGTGTTTACCAAATGAAACACTCCTACTCATTTCTCAGCCTTCCTTGCAGTTACTGGCCAAACCACTAGTGCCAGCTCCATTCTTTAAAATGTGAGTGGAGTTTTGCGTGTGTCCTCCAGGTGGAGGTTGTTAATTACCAGTGTGCCTCCTCCAACACGCTCTTCCTCTGCTGGGGCAAATTTAGAGCCCACATGTTCCTAACGACCTAGCAAGGAGATGAAAACAGCCTGGATCTCTGAGTCACCACTTGGAGGAGCGGTGCCCTGTAAAGCCACTCAACCCAAAACAGACTATGATGTGAGCCAGAGATCAACCCTTTTCTTAAGTCTTTGATTTGTCTGTGTGATGGCTTGAGTGAACTACCTTCATAAAATAATACCACCGTTTTAGGAAGTTGGAATCACAGATCGATTGTTCTTTGGTGAGGTCTTTGAAATGCAGGAACACGGAGACCTTCAGAACCACAAATTAATTGGGGTGGGAGGAAGGGACAGTGGGAGCAGCCCCCCAAGGAAATGATCCTCAGGGTAGACACATTTGCGATGCAAGAGGCTAGATTCAGAAGTAGAAACCTCTCAGTGTCCTGGGAGAATGAAAATACCCTGGCAGTCAGACCTTTACTTCAGCAGGCGATCAACTCTCTCTCTTTTTTTTTTTTTTTTACAAGACAGAAGCTGCAAGGTGTATATTCCTGTTCTCCACGGACAAGAGTGGACATACAGAACCTCTTAAAAAATTCAGAGCAAGTTTTCTCAGCTTTCACAAAGTGATTTCAATCACATGAATAGAGAAAAACATACCAGGTCATAACAGTGACATAAAAGCCTTTGAAGTTGATGAAAAATATTGTGATTGCTTTTGTTTAGGAACGGAAAATTAAAGAATTGGATGTTAGGCTCTTATCTCAGAGGAAACAAAAAAGAAGAAATCAAAAAACAGAATATTAAGAGGGAGGAGTGGAATTAGGCAACCTTTCATAATACTGGTAGAAATTGTTAAATCTTTGTAAATCTTTCTACCGAAACCAACCCATTTGAACTGAGTGGGAACCTTTAGTCTAATGGGTGTCCTATCTGGATGGCCGCACCCCCCCAACCCTGCTCACCAGAGACCTTAGTTTTCCTTTTTATAATTTTGCTTCTTGTTAATTTCAAGGTTTAGTGGAGAAGAGAAAGTGTCTAAGTTTCCTTTGTGGGAGGATTTCTAAGATACAATACTAACATTCCGAACCTTCCCCCCTCTGCTATGTGTGTGTGTGTGTGTGTGTGTGTGTGTGTGTGTGTGTAGATGGGTGAGAGCTACAGAATAGAACTAGAATTTAGGAATTTCCTCCAAAACTGCTACACTGTCACCATTCTGTCCCATCCAGGCTGCCCCATGAACTTCAAGTGATAGTCTGATTAGGTCTTAGATCGTGGATAACTAGTGCGATACTTGGCAAAGCATTTCAGCCTCAGAGTAGTTTTAGGTCAAATGAGGCCTGAGGAGCTCCAGCTTAATTTGATCCATTGCAGCAGAGAAACAACAAAAGACTTTTAGGTATTTGGTGGCATCGGTCCCACCAAAAAGTAATATTTAGCGCTCCGGTCAACTCAGTATTTAATTATATCAGTTAAGCAGGGAACTAATCGAATACAGACTTTGTGTAAATACTCTTTCTATATTTAACTCTGCATGCCCTGAACTTGCTAGATAGGAAATGTTGAGTTTAATGATGTTTAAAAGTTCCTTAGTAGAAGCACCACCTATTCCTTGATCTGCTTTTTGAGACAGAGAAGCGCTCTCAGCTCTGGAAGTTTCTGTGGAGGCTGAGCGGGCCAGGCTGGTCAGTTGCTCAGGAGATCCCGTGTGGAGATGGGAACGGTCGCTCTGCCGGGGAGGGCTCATGGAGAGGATTAGACTCGGGGGGACACACGGAATCGGCCTGTGTACTAATGGCTCTGCTGTCGTTCCTTCTCTCTGAGCATGCACGCCTCTCTCGCCGTGAGGAGCCTTTCGTGGCTCCTTTCCCGCATTGGAGTCTGCTCACGATGCTCATTGTAACCCATTTCCCTCACGGGGGAGAGGAACACACTCCCCAGGGATGCCCCAGTTTCCTGCCCCTGTAGGTGTATCTCTACCTACTCCTCACCTCAAATCTCTGAGATACTTGAGGGGACTTCAAAGTTTGGTGATTCCAAGACAGGTAAACCCTTATCGGTCTGACGGAATATTGCTGCAAAACCTTGTTTTGAACGGGTGTGTTCTGTCAGATTGATTGGAAGTTTCTGGCTGGAATGTTTAATCATCACCTAATTAAGACAGACTTGCGTTAGTCTCTTTTTTGTATGCCGTGAGGTTTGCCAGCAGCACGGTAAGTCTTGCTTGACTGACAGCTGCCAGTGGCCCATATGGAAATGGCAAATAATATGACAGGATGAAGATAAAAGTTTTCACCTCCACACTGACCTATACCAGTGTTCCTTCCTCTATTCCAGGAATTTAGGGCAGATGCTGTGGCCATGTGGTACATTGACGTGGTCATTAAAAGGTTGTGTTCTGGGCAATCACTGTAGGGACCTGTCAAACTCTTCACCCTAATTTACATGTTGAGCTGTCTCGGCTGCATGGACCATTCCACTGAACGATCCACTGGTTGGAAACAGATTCTACTCAGGAGGCCTGAGTCAATGCCCACTTAAGCCACACCTCGTGTATTGAAAATAATGTTGCATCTTTATAAGACCGAGCCAGGAGAAGTTAGAGGTCATAGCTCTATAGGATTTTATTTTAAGATCTAGTGTGTGAAGTTTACTGGTGTTTTCACAGGCCCTAGGAGGGACAGGAGTTGCCAATTCCAATTTCTTTCCTGTTCCATTCAGGCCCACTGCTGACCATGGAAGTCCAAACTCAACTTGGATTCAAGGCTGTGTAGGCATCATTATCAATCTGTCCAGTCACATCACCTTCTGCTCCCTGACAGGTGCTCCACTTCAACAAACTCTCTCCTCCCTGTCCCCTGAAGCCATCTTTCCCAATCTTATTTCCAGCCCTGACGTGGCCTTTCTTCCATTTCCTGCTCTGCTGAGTGGAGGTCTTCCAAGTATATTCACTAGACTTCTTGCCTTAACTGGAGTTTGGCTTTCTCTGGGGCTACAGATTCTTCTGGAACTCAAGAGAGCAAAGTTTGTTCATTCCCTATGCCCTAAGCAACCCAAGTCAGGAGAGGGGAAGGGATGTAGAATGCTCCTTGATCCCTTGGGCCACTCTCACTCATTATTCTTCTACCCTTGCAGAAATTCTCCCTGTTTGGATCTTTACAGCATCCCTTCAGACTATCTTCTTCACCGTAGCCTGTTGTCTCTCTCATCTGTTGAGCCCTCATGACTCTGTCCCTCAAGCCACAATAGTGTTCTCTGATCTGTGATTTTAATTTCTGCTAACCATCATAATCAGCATCTTCAACGTATGTTCAGGTAATCCATGTAATCTCCCTTCTAATCTCATTTTTTTCCTTGAAATTATTAGTTCCAATGACCTTTATAGCATTTCTGTTGCAGTGTCATACTTTTCTGGCCATCCTCAGCACGACTGCCTCCTTGAAACCTCTGATGATCTCTTGTCCTCCCAGCTGCTTTCTACCACCATTAGACTTGTTCATTGGCCTCACTGAGTCCTCCAGACTTGGGACCCTTTAATTTTCTCTTGTGTATCCAGCTCCAATCTCAATGATACACCATTTTAATTGTTCACTGGCTGATCACCCCCAATCCCTTCTCTCTGTCGTCTCCCAATACATCTACCCTTTAAGACACAGCTTCCCGATAATCCAACCATGTGTTTCCTCTGCTTTTAGAGATGAACTTCTGAGCTACTGAAGGAAAAGAAAATGTGGTCAAATAATGCTTCATAACTTGAAACAGGAACATTGTGGTCATGTCCTAAGAGTGTTTCCTTTTAGAATCTTTAACAGGAAGTTCCATTGTGGTGTAGAAGAATGAACACAATTAGGGACCTGGAGTTCTGTCTTTAATACAAGAGTAACCTTACTCAATGCCTCAGAGACCTTCCTTTCTTCCTCTTTTTCTTCCTTCCCTCCTTCCTTATTTCCCTCCTTCCTTCCTCTTTCCATTCATGCCCCCTTTTTCTCTTTGTCTTTTTCTTTCGCAAGCATTGATAAATCATCTATATTATTTGTGTTTCTGGGGACACAAACAAATGGGACGTAGGTCCTGTCCTCAGGGAACTCCTAGGAAGGCAGCCAAGGAAATCATCTACTCTGGTGTTACGGAGTAGGTACAGTCATAGTGCTCTGAACGGGGTAGTGGCACCAGAGAGGAGGGTGTTCTGCCTGGGAGAGAGAAGATGGCTCTGATCCATGTCCTCTGCACCCGCCCTCCCTGACCCTCTCCTAGCCACATACTCATTAATGTCTAGCACAGTGTTCTGCATAGGGTGAGAGCTCAAAATACTTATGTTAAATGGAGTCAAAGAGGGAACAACTAAGCATTATTTTAGGTGCCGTTGATTCAAAGTAAGGGCAACAGCATATCCGAAAAGAAAAAGAGCAATATGATTAATAAGTCAGGAACATTTCCGAGGAGGAAGAGAAAATGTGGTAGCCAAGCAGTACAGTTTCAGAACCCATTGCGTGGAAACAATAACTTAAATGGGTATGTTCTTTATTGTTGTATGAACTGAAAGGACTTTACTACATCACTATTTAACATTAGCATTTTTTTCCTGTTGTAATTTGAACTAACAGTGGCGGACTTTGAGACTCTTTTCTTTCATCCTATTTATGTAATAGATTCATGTCACAAAAGGTACTGCATCCCATTTCCACCTTAATCTGTAAGAGGTAATTTAAGACCATCTAGTCCAATGGCTACAAATATAATTGCAGTTTCAAAATCTGCTGAGGTCATTAGTGGAGGACATATTCCGTATTAAAATGATGTTTGAAGCTTATTTTGCTTTTCATTACTAGCATCGGAGCTCGTTCACCTCTGTGAACCTATGTAATAAAAAAATTGTCTGCAGTTTGAGCTGGTACTTGCAGGTGATAGTGAATCAACTTTTTAACTCAAATCTTAACTGGGTTTTTAATGTGTAAAATGAAAGGGCAAGTGGATCCATCAACCATTGTAGTTGGAGGCTCCATTAAATGTCTCTCAAAACTAAGGTCAAGCGGGGGGAAAGGTATAAGGAAACAAATAATAAAATGAATAAACTTTTGATTACATATAAACATGTATATGCATATGGATAGCAATATATTGCCAGGAAATTGAGAAAAAATTATTTTTTTCTGAGTACACATGGAACACTTACAAAAACAGGCTATGATTCAGGCCTCCAGAGAAGTCTAAATTTAGGATCGGTGGCACCAGCATCATGGTGGCGTAAGACATTCTTCCCTTTAGTCCCCTTTTAAGTCAATGAATTAGACACCCATACATGAACAAAAGCACCTTGGCGGGTCCTTTGGGCCTTAGAACTTCACTCCAACAGACTCTAGAGAAGTCTCATTCACCAGTGCAGCTGGTAAGGAAGTCTTGGTTGGAAATTTATATGTATATGAATTTATAACTTTAAATCAATAACACTTACCCAGTGTAAAAATTCAGTTCTGCACACGACATTATCCTGCTCCCCATTTTCCTCCACAGGCCTACTACCTCCTAACATACTGTATAATTCACCTATTTATTGTGTCTATTAATTATGATATGTCTTCTCCACCTAGGATATAAGTTGCAGAAGGGCAGTGCTTTCTGTCTGTTTATTGGTTGGTATACTGTCAGCTACCAAAATGGTACCCGGCACATAGGAAGCTCTCAGTAAAATTTCTTGACTGGAATGGATGAATGAGGAAGGGTTTTTTTTTTTTAAACATAAAAAAATATAAGTAAGGGTGATTACACTGATTAAAGACATCTGTTCAACACAATGGAAAAGTCAACAGACTGGTGATAGGTTGGGAAAATATATATGTAATATTTAAACCAAAGAACAAATATTTAGATTATACAGAGAACCAAACTAGGAACCCAAAGAATAATGTGTAGTCTAAAAAATGCAACTAACACAAAAACATAAAATGGAAAAAAAATAGATGCATAACACTAAGTGTTGGTGGGATACAAGGACCTTTATGCAGTGCTGAGGGCATATAGACTAATTGGCTATTCTGGACAGCAAATTAGTTGTATTTACTCAAATTATGAATGCACATATCGATTCCACTCCTGGCTCTCAATCTCAAAGAAATTCCTATATAAAGACCCCTGTATGAGGGTGTTCATTGAAACATTCTTTGTCATGCCGGGGCCTCTAGGTGACGCAGTCGGTTAAGCCTCTTTTGGTTTTGGCTCAGGTCCTAGTCTCAGGGTCACGAGATCAAGCCCTGAGACTGGCTCTGGGTTCAGCGTAGAGTCTGCTTAGGACTCTTTCTCCCTCTCCTTCTGCCTCTGCCCCATGTACTCATGCACTCTCTCTCTCTCTCTCAAATAAATAAATCTTAAAAAAAAACCAACAAAACATTTTTTGTCATGCCATGATAGGAAAAATGTCTGATGACCATCTGATGACGAATGTGATGACCACCATATTCCCCAGTCATGGAGGGCATGACTGGGGACTATATGGCAGGTGCCTAGCAAGAGCTAGGTGTACGCACGGCAACATGGATAGACCTTAAAGACGTAGTGCTGAGTGGGAAAAAGAGTAAGGAAGAGAATAAGATCTAGAACAATATAACTTTTTTATAAAGTAAAAATACAAGGACAAAATACTAGAAAAGAATGTCATTTGGCAGGGGTTTAGATGATGGGAATATAGAAAGGGGCTCTAAGGAAGTAAATAAATAAATAAAAGAAATGCTTTGTACAATGACTGTATGCTATGAACTGAAAAATAGAATAAACTGAACCTTCCAAAACTAAGATTCAACTGAAAATAAAAAAATAAAAAATAATATAATATAATATAATATAATATAATATAATATAATATAATATAACAGTTGTCCAGGATTATTTCTATGTTTCTTTATGTAACCCAGAATTTTTAGTAAATGATTATTGTATTTTCATATAGAATTAGTCTAAAGATGTTTTTTTAATACTTTGCAAATGTTTTTCAAATTCATTTTGGTGTGCATAGTGTACTGTCAATCAACATATACTTTGCATTCTAACCATTTTGCTTTAATGTCTGTCTTTGATCCTCATCTTTCCTATAAAGATGTCTTTTCATAGTTGTCCTGAATGAAATGTTCTTTCCCTTTTTACCCTACGTAAAACCTTCTTTCTAATGGAAGTTCTTGTTGATAATGAAAATAATAATTGTAGCCTTCACTGAAACCCAGCCCCCATGTCGTGTTAGGGAGGTTGTAGGGTATAGAATAGAAAACTCAAGTCCTTCACGGTATTGCGTTTGTCAGGGACAAGTATGTTTGGGGCTTAGATGCTAAAATGGCACCCGTCAACCAACTTCTACTTTTCACAGAAGATATATCTAAGGGAAACTGACAAGAAGCAGCCATGAATATTAATTAATATTCCAATGAGAGAAGAATATTAGAACACAGTAAAATGAAAGGCTAAGTCATAAACAAAACCCATGAAGAAAGGTATAAAACTACCTTCTCATATGAATTTTAAAGGCTACAATGGCTTCTCCTTAATATGCCATGATACAGTCACATTTTGTTGGAAACGAAATACTTGCATATCAAATCATTTCATTTAGTACTCGCAGTATGAATATATGTAAGTATATGCAAGATTTTTTTGAAGCCTAAATGGAATGATAGAATATGATCACTACCTGTTTTGCTCAATACCCAATGAAGAAAGACCTTTTTGTAATTCTACCCAAAGGGAGAAAAAAAAAGATGGATATTTGATGATTTCCAGATTACCTTCTCATGTTAAATTTCTGAGATAAAGGGCTAGTAAGTAAACCGGTTGCAAAGGTTGCATTCATGGGGCGCCTGGGTGGCACAGCGGTTAAGCGTCTGCCTTCGGCTCAGGGCGTGATCCTGGCGTTATGGGATCGAGCCTCACATCAGGCTCTTCTGCTATGAGCCTGCTTCTTCCTCTCCCACTCCCCCTGCTTGTGTTCCCTCTCTCGCTGGCTGTCTCTATCTCTGTCGAATAAATGAATAAAATCTTAAAAAAAAAAAAAAAGGTTGCATTCATAATTACCCTTTTGAACAGATGTTCTCTGTCTGTCGAGGCTGGCAAAGATCTGAGCTTGTGGTTTTCTGCATGAGGTCTCTGAGCTCAGGAGAGGCAGAGGGTGGGGTTTTGAGAAGGTGAAAGGAAAAGCAAAAGCAGAAGTCAAATTGTGTGCTTGCCTCTGCTGCTCTGCAGGAAATTCTTTTCTCCTCAGGCCAACTCCCGTGGTAGGGGCTGCTTTTCACTTTTTTATTTGTACTTAGAGTTGTGTGGTCCTCTACCCTTTTTAATGCTCTTAAAGCTCTTTCAAATCCCGTATCTCATTTGATCCTGGCAACCACCCCGTGAGTTAAGTAGAACTCTATTTTCACTTTACTGATGAAGTAACCAAGGCTCAGAAAAGATAAAGCGGAACTAGAACTCAGTTTGGCTAACTTTGAATATAGTGTTCTTTCTTTGAACCAAGTATTAGGTTCCCTTCCTCTCCCTTCACCCCATAACTTTCTCACCCCATGATTCTCTCACCCAGTGCCAACAGCACCATGATCAAAAACAGGGGTTTAACATTTACTTTAAAATTAAATATCATCATGCATCTCATACAAAGTTGTTATGTTAAAAAGAGAGTGAATAATAACAGCAAAAAGTAGTGGGACGGAAGAAATCCTAAAAATTATAATTTGAGAACCTATTCCTGAAATAAAGGAAGACTCAAAGCTGTACACTGAAAGGAGACATCAGGGGCGCCTGGGTGGCTCGGTCCTTAAGCGTCTGCCTTCGGCTCAGGGCGTGATCCCAGGGTCCTGGGATTGAGCCCCGCATCAGGCTCCCTGCTCCGCTGGGAGCTTGCTTCTTCCTCACCCACTCCCCCTGTTTGTGTTGCCTCTCTCGCTGGCTGTCTCTCTCTCTCTGTCAAATAAATAAATAAAATCTTTAAAAAAAATAAAAGAAAGAAAGAAAGGAGACATCGTATTTCTGGGACATCCAGCACCAAAATGCATGCTATTCAAATTAGTGGACATTAAATTTAAAAAAATCATTTGGACATCTAGGAACTGCTGTTTCCACAACCAGAACAAAAACAAATATGAACAAAAAAGGTTATTTATAAAGGAAAGAAATCATATTTTCATTAGATTTTTTGATTGTGAGGGTTGATGGTGGAAGATCGTGGAGTAACATATTTTCCTTTAGAGACTAAAGTTTAAAAAGGAGCCAAGGATTTCATACCCAGCTAAAGCAGCTTCCAAACATAAACGCTAGACAAACTGTTAGGAATATGCAAGGAAGAATTCAAGGAATATTCTCCTCATGAGCACTTCTTAAACACTTTATTCGTAAACATGCTTTACCTAAACAAAATGACCAGAAAGACACCAAGCAAACAAAAATCAACACTCTGCTGTGTAGTAAACACATATTTAAAGCCAAGAGATTTAGAAAGACTAAAATAAAAAGACAAAGATATATCAGGCAATGAATACTTAAAGGAAGCAGGGGTTACAGTCTTGCTTCTTGATAAAGTAGCGATCACGTCAAGCATTACAAGTGACAAATCAGCATAAAAGATAAAGGCTAAAATTGCAATGAAGATAAAATGTATGAATATAGAGTCAACCAATGACACAGTAGCAACTTTCATACATCAAAACTTTTAGAGATTCAAGGAGGAATATGTAAAGCTACACAAAGATTACTCCAAAATATATACTATATAGAACAATCTCTTTTATGAGTACCAATGAAAAAAGTACAGTATATAGACTATTACTAGTCAGAATCCACTAGCACATCGAAATAATGATATACCATGACTAAGTGAGATATTTTTAATAAGAGGGTTCAATATTAAATAAATTGATTACTGGGGGTGCCTGGCTTGCTCAGTTGGTAGAGCATGTGACTCTTGATCTTGGGGTCATGAGTTTGAACCCCATGTTGGGTGTAGAGATTACTTTTAAAAAATCAAAAATTAAAAAAATTGATTATTATAATCCATTATATTTATAGAGCTAGGAAGAAAATCCATATGAGATCTCCACAAATATGTAAAAATATTTGAAAATGTAACACCTATTTACAATAAAAGTACTCCATAAGGTAGAAATGGGTCACTATTTCCTTAAAGAGAGATGATAGGTAGCTTCTTAATACATAGCTTCTTAATTAATGGACAGATAGATAGATAGCTTCTTAATTAGTAGAGAAACACCAAAGCTTTTTTGCTAAATCCAAGAACAAGTAAAGGATGCTCACTGTAATGATTCTTGTCTAATCATGTATTAGAGGTATATGCAAGTACCTAAAAGATATGCAATTACATAAAAGAGCACTAAAGGCAAAAGAATTGGTAAACAAGAAGTAACAACTATCTTTTTTTGCAAGTGATTACAGATCTGGAGAAACCAAGAGTCAATGGGAAAACAGAAGTTTATAAACATGTTATAAAACAAACCTTAGAAAGACTAGCTTTTATGCACACTACAAAAAGAAGATATAAGAGACCTTTTTTTTTTAGAGACAGAATGAGAGGGGGAGGGGAGGAGGAGCAGAAGGAGAGGGAGAGAGAGAATCCTAAGCAGATGTCCCGCTCAACACAGAGCCCAACACGGGGCTTGATCTCACAACCCTGAGACCATGAACTGAGCTGAAATCAAAAGTCAGACGCTTAACTGAGCCACCCAGGCAACCCAAACCACCTTTTTTTTTTAGACAGAAAGATTCAGTATTTCAAAGATAATTTTAATTTAATATCAAGAAAAATACCATAATTTCTTTTCTTCAGCAAGACAAGTTGGTTATGAAGTTTATTTGAAAGGAAAAAGAAGCAAAAATAGCCAGTAAAATCTTGAAAAGAAGAACAATGACATGGCACATGATATTTTCCCTACTCAGTACAAGAATATAGTAATATCTCTATAATTAAAATAATGTGATACTAGCGCGTGAATAGACAGACCAATGGGACAAATCGAAAACCCAGAAATCAGTGTAATTATCTTTGGGTATTCAAGTGCTTTGGGATAACCAGATGACTGTATGGTGAAAGATAAAATTGAAACTCTTTCTGGCATTCTACATCAGGATAAATTCCAAATGGATCCCATGTTTAGATATTAAAAAGTGAAAATATACAACTACTAGAATAAAATGTGGATTATGTTTTCTGCAATATAGGAGAGAGAAAACTTTCCTAATTATGACTAAAAATCCAGAATCATTGTATTGCTTTAAAAAAAACCAGTTTTCTAATAAAAAAATTTTATCGAAGTATAATTAACATACACCATTGTATTAGTGTCAGGTGTACAACCTAATGATTTGATACTTGTTTGCACTGCAAAGTGTTCACTGTAATAAGCCTAGTAAACATCCGTCACCGTGCATAGTTCATAGTTACGGAATTTTTTTTCTTGTGTTGAGAATTTGAAGATCTACTCTCTTAGCAACTTCCAAATGTATAATAGAGTATTAGTTTTTAAAAGATTTTATGTATTTATTTGTCAGAGAGAGAGAGAGGACAAGCAGGGGGAGCCACAGGCAGAGGGAGAAGCAGGCTCCCTGCTGAGCAAGGAGCTCAATGTGGGACTCGCTCCCAGGACCCTGGGATCATGACCTGAGCTGCAGGAAGACACTTAACCAACTGAGCCACGCAGGCATCCTTAAGATAGAGCATTATTAACCTTAGTTGCTGTGCTATACTTTATATCCTCACGACTGACTTATTTTATACCTGGAAGGTTTGTACCTTTTGACCATCTCCACCTGTTTTGCTTAGCCCCACACCCCCCCTCCCCTTCTTTCCTGCCTCTGGCAACCACTAATCTGTTCTCTGTATCTAGGAGCTTGGAAAAAACCCCACAGTTTCATAGCAAAATCATCATAAACAAAGTAAAAAGACAACAAACAAATGGAGAAAATCATTTGCAACTGACATCACAAAGGGATAATGTCCCTTATATTTATAAAGTTTCTTAAATTAGAGAAGAGAAAGACCAAGAACCCTAGCAAAACGAGCTAACGAAGTGAAGAAACTGTTCAAAGAGAAAAAGATGCAGTGACTTTTGAACTTGTGCAAAGGTGTTCAATCTCCCTTCCTCATAATAAGGGAAATGGAAAATAAAATTACATCAAGATATTATCTCTTGGGGCGTCTGGGTGGCTTAGTCAGGTTAAACGTCTGCCTTCCGCTCAGGTCATGATTTTAGGGTCCTGGGATCAAGCCCCACATCAGGCCCTCTGCTCAGTGGGGAGCCTGCTTCTCCATCTCACTCTCCCTCCCTTTGTGCTCTCCTTCTCACTCTCTCTCTCTCTCTCTCAAATAAATAAAATCTTTATATTAAAAAAAAAGATATTATCTCTCATGTCTCAAATTGACAAAATTCCAAAAGGTTGACAACGCACTCTATTGGGAAGGCGGTTGGGGGAAAGGCATTTAACTGATGGGAATTTTAAAAATGGTAACTTTGAAAGGGAATTGGCAATGTCTAGCAAAATTACATACCCATAAGCTTTCACCTCCAAATCTTACTTTTAGAAATCTGTCACAAAGGTATGCTGGCAAAAATTGAAGAGGTGTATACTATAGATTACTAATTCCAGCATTATTTGTAGTAATAAAAGACAGAAAACAACCCAAATGTCCATCAATAGGGACCAAGTTGAGTAAAACATGATTCATCCTTGTAGCACGGTACTAGGTAGATCAAAACAGGAATGAGGAATATTTCTAAATGTTGATACATTATGAATTATTTGAAAAATGGAAGAATTAAAAATTTTAAAAATTTACTGGAAAAGAGGAGGAGTCACAGAAGCTTGACTTATCTGAATATGCATTTTTTGTAGTTCTGACTTTAGAAACTTGTAAATATTTTATTTAAGGATAAAACAAAATTTAAATTAAGAAAATATTTTATTTATTCATGAGAGAGAGAGAGTGAGCACAAGCAGGGGGAGGGGAAGAGGGTGAGAGAGAAGCAGGCTCCCCACCGAGCAGGGAGCCTGACAACAGGGTGCTTGGGCCTTGATTCCAGGACCCCGGGATCATGATCTGAGTGGAAGGCAGATGCTCAACTGACTGAGTCACCCAGGCGCCCCAAAACAACATTTAAATTTCAAAAGCAGTCACTGAAACATCAGAAGAAAAGTGAACCAAATGAATTGTATTTTTTCCAGGAAGCAATGTGCCCTGATAGAAAAGACTAGTCCTCAGCTTCATTTGCAGATAGCAATAGCCGATGAGATACATTTGCAAGTCATTAAGTGGGCTTCTGGAATATCTCTTTAAAGGATCCAGTTTAGTTACGAGGATTTTTTTCCCCCTGCTCTTTGCCTTCTTCCCTCCTGGAATGTCAACATGATGGCTGGATCTCTAGCAGCCTCGTTGCAACTTTAGAATGAATGCCACAAGTTATTGATGAAGGAAAAGAAATAGAGAAGGAATTTGAATCCTTTGTAAATTATGGTTTCACTATCCTAACCCTGAATTACCCAGCTTTGGAATTATTTTATGTGAAAGAACAAACTTTTAATTCTTTAACCCACTATAATTAGGTCTCTGTTGCCAGCCTTTGAAGGCAATTCCTAATCAAAACTGTGTTCTATTCATTTTTTAGCAGTCTGGAGGGATGGCAAGGGTAGGAGTCTTTAGGTGATGCCAAAGTAGTCCTTGTTAAAAGAGCTGAGTTGTGCTCAATCGGAGGTATTGTTCTTTATGAGGGTTTTAGCGACATGGTTGGCAGGTATGGACCATCACCATTAGTGTGCAGCGTGCTCTTCCAACTCTGTGTGTACCCCTGAGCCTTACTTCCACCTCAGAGAGTCAAACTCTTTTCCCATTTCTTCCCAAAGGCCATCTCCACAGGTCAGAAGAATGAAAGATGCAGATACAGATTCAATTTGCTTCTCTCCAGAACGGGGGACTATTAGAGATTTGTAGACTCACTCGTCCAGCCTGTAGAGGGTGAGAGCAGAGTCAGGAGCTGAACCATGCCTGGCCTCTTTCACACCAGAACCTTCTGCTTTCTACCCTGGCAATTAGTCTTTGATGCTTATTTCATTATGCCCTTTCTCTTCTATGAATAACCATGTCCTTTTATATTGAAGATGGGAGATTTTCTAATAGAGTTTTAATGCACTTTCTTAACCCAAAAGCCCTTTATAGCTTTTAAAGCTCTATTAAACATTGTAATACAAATTTTTTTAAAGATCAATATTGCCTTTATCTTGATTTAGTGTAGAGACGCAGTTTAATCTGTAGTACTGGAAAAAAAATCTAATTTTTAGTGTTTTTTCCACTAGGGTGGCCCCAAAATACAACATTCCGTAGAGTTCTTACCGGGAATGATCAGCTCTAATACGCGGCCAGGATGTTTTGCTACAGCTATCTTGGAAGTTTAGAGCCAGTATCTCTCTTGAGTGGTCATTTCCCTGCTATCCTGGTCCTTAGATATTTAGACTATCACACCTGTTGTTTTATAAAAAGGAGACCTGTAGAGATTGTCAAAGTACGTGTGAGAAAGGATAATTATTTAGGGGAATCAAGGGATAAAGCCAAGCAAATTCACGTCTTTGCTGCAGGATTTATTAGGGACTTTAATATGCTAAAATACTTCCCCAAGCTCCAAGTGAATGGTTTAGTGGGTGACAAGAGCTTCACAGATTTATTCAAACTCTGAGCTTCCTTAACTGGTGCATCTCTTGGGACTTGTATTCTGAAATAAACGCTGGGAAACACTTCCTTAAACATTTAAAATTTTCAATGAATTTTGAAGAATGAAGCAAATATGGCAATTATCATTCAGCAGTACGAATGCTAGACACGATATTTAGCTGCGATTTTCTTTCTTTTGCGTATCTTCAGTTTTTTTCCTCCTAGATGAAAATTTTATTTATATGCAGATTTAGGTTTCAGAATATTCTCTAATATTCAGGAAGACACTGGGTAGTATGAGAATCCATGCTTTTTCTCCTGACCCTCAAATTCGAAGAGAGCTCTCATATTTGAACTAGGGCTAAATGTATTTGCACATAAACACAGGCACAAATCCAAGACCTCGACGTCATCTGTGTGTGTCAGTCATAAAGATATCGTGAGCTTTGTGTAGAAAGTGAGTATGACTTTGATGAAATAATGTTCCTCTTGGAAACTCTGTGAAAATATAATATCAAGAAGACAGAAGGGAAGATCAGAGCGTCTTTAAAATGTGGCTGCATTTGTCTGATATCAAACATCTAAATCAGTGCCCCAAAGTTCACTATATCATCATCTCCATGACTAGAATTTTTACTTTCATCTCTTTATGTTAAACTGCTCACGACTGTTTCAGGTACTTTTGAAATTTATATTCTGATTTTTATCCCCTTCTTTTTTTGTTTTTTTTTTTTTTAAGATTTATTTATTTATTTGAGAGAGAGAGAGAGAGAGAATGTGGCGGGTGGGGGAGAGGGGGCGCAGAAGGAGAGAAAGTCTTAAGCAGACTCTGCACTGAGCTTGGAGCCCGATGCAGGACTCGATCCCACAACTCTGCGATCAGAACCTGAGCCGAAATCAAGAGTCTGACACTCACCGACTGCGCCACCGAGGCACCCGTCCTCTTAAGTTTTAAATCCTTTTCCTCAACCTGAAATTCATTTGTAAACTAACATCCCATTTTCCATGTTTCTGCCTTTCATCCTATGTTCTTGGTTGGTCATTCCTGTCTTGTCAGGGGCAGGACTCTAACAATTTTGGACCTGAATATTCTCTTACTCATTTCAGTTTTAGCAACCACTGATTTTGCTGGTTTGTTTGTTTCCTGGGGCTTGTCTTCAGTACCAGGCTCACGGCAATACAACAACGTAAGTCACAAAGACACAAAGACACAAATGAGATAAACGTCCCTGACTGACTCCATCGTGGGCAGGGGCCAAGTTTACCAACTCCGCATGGGACTTTCCCATGAAGCAAATGGGCATTTTGCAAGCTGGAGATTTATAATAATTAGATTTGCAATAATTAGATAAATGCCAGAATATTAACAATGGCAGTTTCTTTTTTTTAATTTATTTTATTTTTTTAAAGATTTTATTTATTTATTTATTTATGTGACAGAGAGACAGCCAGCAAGAGAGGGAACACAGCAGGGTAGTGGGAGAGGAAGAAGCAGGCTCATAGCGGAGGAGCCCGATGTGGGGCTCGATCCCGGAACGCCGGGATCACACCCTGAGCGGACGGCAGATGCTTAACGACTGTTCTACCCAGGTGAACAATGGCAGTTTCTTCCTGGTTGCTCTGATAAGCCTTTTGTTGTCATGGCGGTTACATTTTATCCTGGGGACTTATTTATTTTATAGCTGGAAGTTTATGTCTTTTGACCACTTTCAACCATTCTTCCCACTCCCCACCTTTTTTTTTTTTTTAATATTTGTGCTTTTCCATGTTTCATGAAATTTCTGTAAATATCATCAGAAAGAAGTCAGTAAATGTCATTGGTCTTTATGAGGACGGCACGGTGAGCTTTCTTACCTTTGGAAGGCAGAGGACATGTCCTTTCCTTCTCTCTCTTTTCCACACCTTCCTCACTGTGTCTCCTAAGTGTGGGCAACACTCTCGTTTAAGTTACATCCAGTTATTTCTCATCAAGAACCTACAAGGTATTCTTGGTTCTTTAGGAGGATTAGAAGGAGTGGAAGTGCCCAGAATAACATATTCTCCACATTCCAGGTATTTTTAACCCCCCAGGGAAGACATACATGAAATCATTCTAGAATATTACACAGCAGTAAAATTGTGGACAGAAATGGGTGGTCAATGCTGTAATTGCCTAGGCATTCAGAGAACATGACCCATCCCCTCTCCCAGTGTGTTTTTAGAACTTTCTTGATGATACAAGTTGACTGGGTTGCTTGTGACACATACAGATTCCTGGGCCCCTGCTCCAAATGTATTCATTCAGAATCTCTAGAGAAGAGGCCTGGGAATCTATGCTTCCCAGATGACTCCTGTTATCACAGATGTTTGGGAACACATGAGCGAGAACAACCAGGGAAAGTTTAAGAGTTGCTGGAACATGAGCAAAACATTAAAGGATGGGCAGACATGAGGCAGAAAAGTCAGAGGGCAACAGTTCTAGGGAAGGCTTCGTGGAAGAAACAGAATGTGAATTTAAGTCCGTATCAGCAGGAAAAGGGAAATTGATATAACCGAATGAGTCCCTCGGCTACTTGCCAAAGGGGTTTTATGGAGCTACTTAACCCTGTAGATCACAGATTTGGGGGGGGGGAGAGAATAAAAGTAACGTGGCCGTAAGTGAAATTCTCTCTCTCTCTCTCTTAAAGTAGAGCATGCCATAGTCTAACCTGCAGACCTTTCGAAGATTTATATTTAAACTCGCTTCCCAGACTTTGAAATGAATCCTGGAGCCGGGAGGGTATCATGTTAAATTCATTTGCAGAACCATGAGAAGCCATCACATACTTTTATCCATTTACATTAAATCCAAACCATCCATCCTCATACAATTTTTCTCTGCCTTCCCCATAGGATTAATATAAATCACGGGAGATAATTTGCAAAGAAGGCTATTTAAAATTGTGGCAGAGCAGTTCATTTGTTGCGATAATTCACTTTGGTGTAAAATTCAATTATTACTGACAAATAAAGGTTAGTAACTTAATCATTATAAAGAACAGACGTCTGGGTGAGGAACGAGTAAATTAGGGGATTCCCAAGCCTTTTAATCTCCACCCCCCAGTGATCCTAGAGGATTTTCAAACCTTGTAAAAGCTCTCCTAACGAAAATTCTCATCCTTCTTATCCTTGGACAGAATCTCTCCCATCCGTTTATTTTCAGAGTAATAAACGTGTAAATACATGTTTATATACTCGCAGAACTCGGAAGCATTTTTTAATCCAGCCTAACTCTTCAGAAAATTTGGTCTTGGTTTTTCCCCTCTGGCACAGACCAAAGAGACCCCGGCCCATTTGTCGGGGGCCCTGACAGCTGCTGATTTGTCAGTTTTGTTTAAAGTGGATTCACGTCTGTGAGGAAGGGGCCCGTGGAGAGGAGCCAGCGTGGAAGCAAATGAGTTCTACTCTTTCCAGTATGAAGCCCCTGATTTTGCATTAATTGCGAGAGGGCTTTGTGACCGCAGGGACTGCTTCGCACCAGGATTTGGTGAACTGGGGAGATTCCATACATCAAGATGAATCCCCGAAGGGAGGGAAGGGGGGTGTGACAGAGGCTGCAGGCCAGGTTGGCGCGCCCTTGGGGCCAAGGAGGCAGCCCTCTCCTGCCCCTGTTTGTCCTGCGCTGAGGCCCAGTTCTGATGAGCCAGCGGAAATTCTAAAGAGCTGGAATGCGTCCTCCTCATTATAGTTTCCCACTCTGGGTAGTTAGTATGCATTTAATTCATTCATATTTGTATTGGAATCCACAGCTCTATCCAGACCCCAAAGGAGGGCTCCTCAACAGTTTTCACAGCTCAGCACTTTTTTGCACTAAGGAAGAAAGCTGGACAACCAGTTTATAAAATGCTGACAGAAATACACTGTAATTTAGAGAGCGTCTACGCGCAGTCTCCAAGATTAACTGCCCTACATCTCCTATTATTGTCTCAACTCATCCTTCCGAAATGGTTTTCCACGTAGAGAAAAGCTATAAAGGTATGGTGAGCAATGAATTATTTGCAAGCCGAGTAAGAATGGTGATAAACCTTTTAAAACTTGCATCTATAGAGCGGGCACTTCAGAAAGTAAATGGGTATAATAACACATCTACGGGGTTCCCCTTCTCTGCCCATCTCTACGTGTATTTCCTTTCAGAGCGAAGAAAGCCCGACTAGGTAGCTGGCCTTTAAGCCGTCAATTAATTGAACAAAGATTTTAAAATTGTTCAATTGGTTTCATAAGGAAGTGTACAATGAAATAATAAAGTAAAACAAACGATATAAAGCCGCGCCACTAATTAGCTCTACATGATGGATGTAGCTTTGGACCAGGCATTTGATCTCAAACAAAATGCAGTTCCTTGTTAAGAGGATTTTTAATTGATGTGCAGAGAAGTATTAGATGATGTTGGAAAATAATTACTCCAAAGCTATTCATGCGTTTGGCTGAACATAACAAATGAAGTTTGGGCACCGGATCTGGCGAAGTGGACACGTGCTAATTAATAATGAGAAGAACAAGCATCTTCCAGGCATTTTTAACCCAGTATTTGCTAGGAGATTGCTGAGCAATTATATGCCATAATGAGGTTGTCACATAAACAAGATTAACATTACTCAGATGTCAGATGAGATTTCAAATTCATGCAACCCATATGTATTTCCCGGTTGTTATAGATGGTAACGCAGAGCCGACCGATCCAGGTTGCCGCTCAAAGTTCAGGTATGATTAAGGAAACATCATAATGAGATGGCAAATCTTTTCTGTCTTCTGATGGACAAATGAAGACTGTCCTCTCGGAATAAATAAGCAGATTCACTTGAGCTCATGTCAAAGCCCCAATACGTAAAAGAAAAAAGAACTTTTCTCGAAGATATGAATATTGACTAGGGTAAATATGCTCTTCATCTCTAAAAACTTGACGAGCATATGCACCGAGTTACACATAATTTGTTAAATCTTACAAGAACATTAAATTAGCATTTGGTTGGGCTCGGCCAAATTCTTTGCTCAGAAAAATGTGTGCATGTTGACATGAAATTAGAGGGACTTATGGGTGAATATCTGAAGGCGGAATTTGTCTTTCTTTGTTTTATAGAATGCTGCTTTCCACCCCCACCCGCCCCACAAATGGTAGAAGATAAAGCTAGCTTAGGGAACGTCTTCATAGTCAAAATGTAGCGCCGAGTCAAGTATTTCGATAACTTACAACTGCGATAAGGAAAGCCTGAGTTTAGTCTGAGCTGGAAGTACTGAATGATTGCTTAATAGCTCAACTCCCTTTTGTAGTGTATAAATGTGGTCTGAGGGACCAATTTAATAGCTGCCTTTTACTTTGATGAACTAATTTATTTACTATTTTACGTTTGGCTGTAGTTGACACAGCGTTGCGTGAGTTTCGGGTGCGTTACTTTAGTGATTTGACAAGTTTATATGTTATGAGTCGCTGCCTTTTTAAAAGGTTCATTTTAGTCAATTCTTCCCCAAAGATTCTTAAAGTACTGAAATCATGAAGTGTCCCCGTTCGATGGTGGGACACATGAATTAAAAACATTCTAAGGTCCTGCCAGACACAGTGTGTGTGAGTTTATGTGTAGACAGTGCACGTTTGTGTGTGGAGGGCACGTGTGGGTCGAGTGCGAGGGATCAGATTCAGGGCAGGGAGGAACTCCAGACCACTAACCACTGTCTTAGTTTCTTCGTGAAGCTTTACTGCTCATCCTAGTTGCAACACATTTGTCTTTACCTCTTCATTAGTGCGTGTGTGTGTGTGTGTGTGCGCGCGTGTGTGCACACGTGTGTTTATTTACAAAGGCTCTTTGTCTAAAAAAAATAGGTTTAAAAGCAGTCTTGTCTGTGTTTATCCTTTGTTAAAATTATCCTTGACTGTCTTGATTATTAAGATTTATTTCTTTGCTAATCAATGTTTGATTTTTTTTAAAGATTTTATTTATTTATTTGACAGAGTTAGAGACAGCCAGCGAGAGAGGGAACACAAGCAGGGGGAGTGGGAGAGGAAGAAGCAGGCTCATAGCGGAGGAGCCTGATGTGGAGCTCAATCCCATAATGCCGGGATCACACCCTGAGCCGAAGGCAGACGCCCAACCGCTGTGCCACCCAGGCGCCCCTCAATGTTTGATTTTTAAAACCTTATAGATTAATTTTCCAACAGGAACCCTCATACAATGGAGCGGTGGTTACTGCGTGATGCTCAGTGCCCTGATCATGCCTTACTTCCGTCCTGATCCCTGTTTTCGTGGGTAAATGCAGCACAAATGCAGAGGCTGGAAGACATAGGCCCTTAGCCCAGGGGTCGCTGTGCTCCCTGGGACAGTAGGGTGCATGTGAACAGGATACGTTAGCTCCCCCATGGAAGTTGCTCTCTTGTCTACATGGGGTCGGACATTGACCACGTCACCATGGCCCACAGGACTGGTAGGACTTGGGTGGGCGAATGGGAAGGTGAAGGAATTCTGGTGAGAAAAGAGGGTTTCTTCCCTGAAATAAATGAAGGAGGCATTTATAATGAGGAAATTAGTGATAAGCTGTCTTGCTGCCCAGTTCTGTGGAGACAGAAATAGGAGTGAAGGAGTGGAATGTGAAACCCAAGGAGTGAGCTGGCCTCCACCCAAAGGACAGGTCGCTGGTTTTGATCTGTGAACTTGGAGATATCTAAGTAGAGCTTGAGAAGACCCCCTCCTCTTGGGGTAAGCACTGGACCATCTGAATAAATACTGCAGAGCAAAAATGAACAAACAAAAAAGCCCCTGGAATCCAAGTGAAAGCTTGGGTCTATCTTAAATATGACCGTTGATGGTATCGTAATACTGACTGGAAGAAATGCTGTGGACATTTAAAGACTCTTCTGTATTTGAAGTCTAAGTAATTACACAGATTATTATCCTGTATAATGTTAAGTGAAAGAAGAGTTATTGACAATGTAATTACAAATTACGAGCATGTTAAATAATATGAATAGAAATGAGACTAGAAGGCAATAAACCACAATGCCAATATCAGTTTTGTTAGAGTAGTGAGATTATGGGTCATTTACCCCTTCTTTTCCAAATCGCCTGGAAATTTTTTAAATTATTTTTATAATGAACACATGTGGAAGGAAAAAAAAAGAATTTACTACAGTCACTTATGCCGGAGCAAAAGTGAGCAGGCTTCTAGCAGCGTGGTTGGTAATTCTCATTATTCCGTGTAACTGGAAACTGCAAGCGGACTGATAGCGTTCAACCACTTCTGCGGCTGCAGAGAGTCAAAGTGAGTTGTCATCCCCATTTTTGAGAGCAGTTCCTTTCACTGCAGTTGTTGGGTGAGAAGTGCACAGATCCGTTTCCACACCTCCACACAGAGCACAGGAGCTTACCTGGCAACCCAGACCTTTGGAAGAGCCGGTCTTGGCAGCAGTGACCAGCGCTGCGAAATATGCCCAAAGATTCAAAGAAAATTATTAGCAGGTGAGCATCTTTCCTCTGTCCAAGGAACATCACAAGGCTAAGTATCCTTCCTTTGAGCAAGAAAGCACTGGGAAAATGAAGTTTCTTTCTGCAATTTATTTCACATCAGACTTTAAACTTCTACAGAGTCAGGGGCTCTCAAAGTGTGGTCCAGGACCAGCAGCAGCAGCATCTCCTGGGAACTTGTTAGCAATGCCGAATCTGGGCGCCTGGGTGGCTCGGTTGGTTGGGCGTCTGCCTTTGGCTCAGCTTGTGAGCCCAGCATCCTGGGTCATGCTGCCAGCTCGGCGGGGAGTCTGCTTCTCCCTCCGTCCTTCACCCCCCCGTGCTCTCTCTGTCTCTCTGAAATAAATAAATAAAATCTTAAACAAAAAAAAAGACTCAATGAATCTGAAATTCTGGGAGCGGGACTCAACGATCTGCTTTTGTAAGACATCCAAGGGATTCTGGATTCTGCTTGCTAAGATTTGACGACCATTGACATAACTATAATGGCAAAAGGTGTGACTTTTGAATCAGCTATAGATTTCGAGCCTGGCTTTCTCACTAGTTGGGCGAACCTGAGTGCAGAGGGAAGTGAATGGGAGAAAGAGGTGCCATTTCAAGACTACCCATGGGCCTCGGCATTAAATAGGAAGAGCCCAAGTAAAGAATTTGAATTATTTTGAATTTTATTTCTTGTTAATGGTGTATATTTCTTTGATCACTCTTAGACTATTTGGAAGATAGTTTTGTAAGTTTTATATTTCCAAGAAGCTTCACAAATGAAGAGTTGTGGAATATATCTTTTATGGTTTCCACAAGTCATTGTGTTCCAACCACACAGGAGCCCTAGAAAGAGCAAACTGCACATGTAAAGGTAGGACAACAGAAAGAAAGACGATCTGGCCTTGGGATCTATCAGAAATGTAAGTAGCCATCTGGAATTGGAAAGAAATGGAAAGATTCCTGTGTCCTCACAGCTATTCAACAATCAAATGAGAAGTGAAAATTTTAAACTGTGATTTTTTAAAAAAATTTTATTTAAATTCAATTAACATATTAGGTATTATTGGCTTCAGAGGCAGAGGTCAGTGATTCACCAGTCTTATATAACACCCAATGCTCGTTACATCACATGCCCTCCTTTATGTCCATCACCCAGTTACCCCATCCCCCCACCCTTCTCCCCTCCAGTCACCCTCAGTTTGTTGATTTTTTTTTTAAAACTCTTTATCCACAGCTTTTGCCTGGGTCATGGTAGAGGGAATCCAGTATAAAATAAAAATGCAAGCATTCTTGTTCAAAAAGTAGAAAAAAATGTCCATTAAAAGTACTAATATAGAGAATTTTTTCATTTCTTCTGTCCTTTGTCTCTCAACTTATCAAGGAATTTTTATTTGTCATTTAATGTTATTCTAAGTCAAGAAAAATTAAAATTTATATTATGAATAGGAATTTTCTTATTCATCTTTTTTTTTAAATTTTTTATTATGTCATGTTAGTCACCATACAGTACATCATTAGTTTTTGATGTAGTGCTCCATGATTCATTGCTTGTGTATAACACCCAGTGTTCCATGCAATACGTGCCCTACTTACTACCCATCACTGGGCTAACCACCACCCTCCTCCCCTCCGAAGCCCTCAGTTTGTTTCCCAGAGTCCATAGTCTCTCGTGGTTCATTCCCCCTTCTGTTTACCCCCCCTTCATTCTTCCCTTCCTTCTCCTACCGATTTCCCTGCTATTCCTTATGTTCCATAAATGAGTGAAACCATATGATAGTTGTCTTTCTCTGCTTGACTTATTTCACTTAGTATAATCTCCTCCAGTCCCGTCCATGTTGCTGCAAATGTTGGGTAATCGTTCTTTCTGATGGCTGAGTAATATTCCATTGTATATATGGACCACAACTTCTTAATCCAGTCATCTGTTGAAGGGCATTTCAGCTCCTTCCACAATTTAGCTATTGTGGACAATGCTGCTATGAACATTGGGGTGCATATGGCCCTTCTCTTCACTACGTCTGTATCTTTGGGGTAAATACCCAGTAGTGCAATGGCTGGATCATAGGGTAGCTCAATTTTTAACTTTTTGAGGGACCTCCACACTGTTTTCCAAAGTGGCTGTACCAACTTGCATTCCCACCAACAGTGTAAGTGTGAGTCAAATGTTCTGATGTTAAACTGACACTATGCAATCTAAAGATGAATTAAAAAAAAGAATTTTCTTGTTCATCTTTAGATTGCATAGTGTCAGTTTAAGATCAGAACATTTGACTCACACGTGGAATCACTGAACTGACAGAGTTTTGTTTTCCGTAGCTCGTCCCTGCAACGTGCCTCAAGCTGACCAGACAGACGAAAGCAAGCTAGATGTATAACTGTTGGAAGGAGGGAGAGGGTCTCCCAAGGCACCGAGCTAGCCCGAGGACGCGCCCCCTCCTGCACAGGATACTCTTGGGGTGATTGTGGACTTTACAGGCACCTGGGGGATCCTTGCCTTGAAAGTCAGAGAAACTGAGTACACTCCAGGCAGACAAGTGCGGGACTCCCCGCTCCTGCCATGGGCAGGATTTATAAGCTGAGCGCCCCCAGAGTGGGCAGGTAAGCCAAGCATCTCCCTTCCCCATGGACTCACTGACCCAGTCCATGGCGGATGGTGACCTCCAAGCCCAAGGGGGGCACTAACTGCCAGAATGGGGGTGAGCATAACGCTCCTCTCTGCTGAGCTGCCACCGCCTGTGCTATGACCCCGTCATGCCCAACCCCGACCCTTCTAGGGCCCCTGGGTGTTGAGATGTCCAGAAGTGTTGAGATGTCCAGTCTCACCTTCTAGGAGGCGGGGAGAGTGAACCCAAGTAGGGCTGGGTGCACCAGGAGGTGGGGCCAATGCCTGCCAGGAGACTGGAGGATGTGGGACGGCCTGTGTGCTCCACTTTCCCCTCCTCGCCCCCTCCCCCCACCAGCTTTACTCTCCTACGGGACTTCACTTACAAAGCATATTCAAACATAAAGTTAACAATTTCAAGGCAGCAACTTCAGAGCATTTAATCACAAGCACGGAGCTCTTTGAACACAGGGTCCTGGATGACTACGGTGTCTCTGGCCCTGAGTAAGGAATATGGTGTGCACTCTCTTTCTCAAATAAAGAAATAAAATCTTGAAAAAAAAAAAAAAGATCCTTGAACAAGTTAGGCCACATTTAATTTAATTAAGTAAAAACTCATTTTGTAAGTCTCTAATCCTTCCCAAATAGAGAAGAAGTTCCAAATACAAATGACAAAAGTAGAGTCATCTTCTCCAAGGCCACCTGGTTCACCTGGGAGCTCACCGTGTGTGTGTGTGTGTGTGTGTGTGTGTGTGTGTGTGTGTAAATTTGTTTGAAGTAGATCTATTTTGAAGATATTCACAAACGGTCACACATATGAAACTTGTTTTAAGCTTTCCTGTCTGCCTTTGGAGACCCACCTTCAGGGCTGGGAGTGGTCCACAGCATCCAGCAGGTGCCCACCTAATATTGCCAAACGAAGTGTTGTGAGGTCATTCGACTGGTCAGTCTGTCAGGGCTCCCCAAGGAGACACTGCAGGGATCCGAGACCATGTTCACATTTCTGGCTCTGTGGGCAAACTTAGGCCAACATTTAGGTTATAATCTTTTTAATGAAGCAGCCAAAATCAAAGCCAGGTGCTTCCTTCAGTGATTTAAACCTGGAGTCAGAAGTAAGATGTACGAAGATCAAAGCCCAAACTGTCATAGAGGATGTGAAGTTGGGAGCAGGACCTGGGAGCCTTCCATTTTGATTTAAAATGTTGTCAACATTCCCTCCAACCCCCATCTTTTTTTTTTTTCCTTCTTTTTTGCAGATGCTTCATCTGTGCAAGTGACTTCAGCATTTCCAGACTTCTCAGATTCCTCACTGGTAGCAATATCATGTTGGCGTAAAGTCTACTCAATGACTAAAAAGTCAACTCTCTCCCCAGGACTTTTGATGACAGAGATGAATTCGTGTTGCCAGATACAGTACTTTTAATTGACTGGTTCCCTACACTGACTCCTACTTAGCAATTATACTTGTAAGTATAATTATACTTTGGTATAAGTTTGATTAAACTACTTTTAAAATACGTAAGCTCATTTTAAATAAGAGGCTATATGTCATCAATGGTTATCAATAAAAATTCATGCAGGCATACCAATTTCTGATTCTGTGGACCTTTCCTGAAAAAAAAAAAAAACCCACAAACCAACCCATTTGAGTGCCTGCAATGTGTGAGGAACATTGCAAATGATCTCTCCTGTATCCCTCACCGCAGCCCTCTGAGAGATGTTCTATGACTGCCCCCCAATTCCCAGAAGTGCAGGAAGTTGACCTAGTTACCTGGGGTCACATAGGTAATGGGAAGCAAAGGGAAGAGGTAAACAGTAGTCCCTGCACCCCAAAACTCCTGCTATTGTCACTCTACTCTCTCCCTTAGTATCTAACTTTTCCCCCAAGAACCAGCTTTCTGCTTCCTTTTTCACCAAGAAAGGGATTCCTTCCCTCCTCCACCCTCCGTGAGCCCTGGGGCAATATTCTCCCTTTAGGAGATTTTTCAAACTCTTCCAGACCCCTGGACCATCCCTCCCCTTTACATTCTTGGTGACTTAGCCTTCCTATTACAATATCTCTTGGGAAGAAATTTCGGGAGAGAGCCTGGGAGGGTTATAGTCACTGCCAACTAATCTTCTCTCTCCTCCAGGCTCCTTCTTCCTTTCTCTTCAGTGAGTCATTACTTTGAATAAATATCTTCTTTGCTGAGCAAGATTTCAGCAGCAATTTTTACAGCCCTATTTTTTTTTTTTTAACACAACAAGGCTCTTTTCTTTCTGGATGCGTTTAGGCTTATAGTGAACAGCATGAAACAATGCTAGAATCCTAGATTCTAGGATTTTGTCTGCATAAAATAGCTAGTGCCTAAAGAATGAGCCTTCCAGAAGGCTCTAAAGGTAAGCCTCCCATAGGTATCTTCACATGGTTGTTGAAAGTGTGTTCTCACCTGCTGCTTTCCTTTGTCCTCCAACATCAGTGTGAAATAACCGGAGTGGGTGATTATCACTCCCACGTCCCAGATTCAAGGCACCAAGACTCAAGTGTTAGAAAATTGGGGGCGGGGCAGGTGTAGAACTCAGTTCTTCCCCAGCAAGGCCCCTTCTCACCATGGGCTCTGCAGCCCCTCTCCAGGAAGGAGCTGCAGTGGTCCTTGCCCAGGCCCGGGCCCCCGGCTCTCTCCAGCCAGCCTTTGATCTGTTCTTCTCTGGACTTTCTCAGCCACATGCCTCTTTGATATAAAAGAAAAGTGAGAAAAATAAATGTGCAGCGAAAACAAATTGTACAAGTCTGAGGAAGCGCTTCTATCAATATTTGGGTCTCTTGTTTAATTATTTTTTTAATGTTTGTGCAGTTGTCTATGTGCCTTTTTGTTGTGAGCCTATATCAACATTTTTTGTTTTGGAGAGCGAATTCCTAGAGAGAGAGAGAATTGTGTCTATTTTTCTTTTCCAGCCTTAAAACTACCAAACGATGTGAATTTTTTTTTTATGTCAAATTTTCTCGCCCGAACACCCCCTCCCAATTTTGTTCTAATTATTTTAGGAAAAGAAAAATAAATTCTTTGATTCTAGGAAGAATTTATTTAAAGTATTTTTTTGTTTTGTTTTTGTTTTGAAAACTTTCAGCTGGGTCCGGTTCTGGACTTAAGCAACACTGACTCATCGGCATTTCGTTCTGCTCTTCATACCAAGAGAAATTGGGACTTATAAACTTAAAGCTAGACCTACGGAGTTAGCATTGGCTTAAAACGTGACTTTACCTGTAACATATTTGAGTGTGGGTCTTTGGTCCCTGGATATATCCGACCTTTAACTATGAAGGATGGCAGAGCAGAGAGGAAACAGTCCTTAGGGAACCCCTTGAAAGCGCAAATAAATGATATATTTACAATATAAAATGTATTGTATTAAGCTTGACAGTTATCACCAAATGGGACGGAGTGATTCCCTTCCTTCCAGACCCTTCCAGGGGCAGCCATCTATTCTCGTTTCCTCTGACTTTTAAGAAAAAACAATATCCGGTGACCTGCCTATAGGACATGGATCAAAAAGGAAAGGAATACAGTGGTCCAGATACTTGGTCTCCATGATCCGAACAGCTGGATGCTCGTGGTCTACACAGATTGGAAATGGCTTCTTTGCCACCATAGTCTGAGCCTAGCTGTGGTTGTATTTGGAGTGTCCCTTTGTTCATGCAGCCGGCAGATCTGTTAGAAGGCAGATCCCAACTTAATTTTTTTTCTAAACTTACAGAAGCCCCCCGGAGTGGGTGAGCACTCCACCTGCGTCGAGATTCCGGGCTCACCCAGGGTGGGGCTTGCTTGCTAAATGACTGATCCCTGAGAACTCCATGCCCACCCAGCGCCTCTGATACAAGGCCCTGGGGACAAACAGGTTGCCAAGCCTTCTCCAGTGGAGGGCGCGTCGTACATGAAAAGTGGCAAGCTAGCCAGATTAGCTCAAGGCTTCAGTTGGAGCTACCAACTTCTCAGGGACCAGGGAAGGAGGGACATGGTCTGGGGGAGGAGCGAGAGCACGTGCTCCTGTCCATCACTTCCGTGTCTGAGAAGCAACTGAGCTTCCAACAGGGGAGAGGAACCTCAAGGGTGGCCAGTCCCTGATCAGCCCTGTCCCGATGAAACCGTGGTTTCTGCAGAAGAAGCCAGCCAGATGAAAGGGCATTGCCCACTGCTTCCCACTAACATCTTTGCTGCTGACCAAAGAGGAAGTGACTGGGAAAAGGCAACGGTCTTCTGCTTTCCTCCTTCTTTCCCTCCATTCCCTCCCCTCTCTTCCTATAGCCTTGCATTCTTACTCAGATATTTATTGAGTAAACCTATGTGCCAGGCATGGTGCAAGGGGCTGGATAGACAGACTAACAGATACCATGCAATAAACAGAGGTGCATATGCAGTGGGACGGGGACTTAGAGTGGGTAACCAATTCTGAGCAAGTTAATTGGGCCTTACTGGGAAAATTTCCATCTAGAAAGGGGTAATTTCATCCAAGTGGTGGGAACACATGCTCCAAGCCTCAGACAATTGAACAGGCATGGACTGATCAGTAGTCCAGATTCCTTTGGTAGTAAATAACAGGATTCCACTTAAACCATCTGGGATTTTTTTTAACAAGTGGAGATTTATTATTGGGACATAGTAAAGAGGGCATGAGTGTTTATCCCTTCAAAAATATCTCTTAGATCTGCCTCGACCTTCACCTTCACTGCCTGAACCTTAGTCCAAAGGGCAGGCTATCCCGTGGAACCCCTGGAGAGGCCTCTTCCTACCTTTGTTCTTACCCCATTCTAATGACTGCTCCATTTGGCAGCCTCTAGGGTTCTTTTAAATTGCAAATTAAATCTCAGTGCTTCGCTCAGATCACTGACTTCCCAGGGCCCAGAGAACACAATCCAAATCCAAGATGGCCGGCAAAACCTTGATTCGTGGCTATCCGGTGCCACTGTCCTGTCCACTCTTTACTGGACCAAACCCTTTCCAATCTCAAAATCTACAACCCTGCTCCTCTTCGTCTCATCCTTCAAGTCTGAGTGTAAATGCCACTTTCCAGACTTTTCTGCCTCTCCAGAACCCCCAGCCTAAATCAAGCCATGCCTCTCATCTTCTCTCACGGCCCACTGTACTTTCCTAGAACGTATCGTCCTTGCCATCACATATATTTATGTGTTAGTCTGTGTAATGTCCGTCTTTTCTGCTTGCCTGTAAGCTCCCTGAGGGCATTAAATGGAAATCTATGGCAAAGAATCAGGGAAGTGGTTCTTTTGTCATTGTTTCTCAGTCCATTTACAGACTGATTTTTCCCATCTTCACAGAGTTTCCCACATGTTTTGCAGGGTTCAGGTTTTTGTGGAGAGAGGGTCAGATCATGAACAACTTCATTGTTTGGTTACATGTATTTATTAAAACTATAAATGTGGGGCCTGCCAAACAGTCCACATCTATAAGAAGAAGACATAAAAATTAATTAGAAGCAAATGAGTCAATTACTTGTTAATTCAGTCTTCTCTAGATGTTTCTGGAATGTGTATCTTTGGGAAGAGAAGGCAGGTTTTTACTTCAGTATACATTTGCTTTACAATCCACAAATATTTTTTTAAAAGATTTTATTTATTTATTTTGACAGAGAGAGAAAGAGAGAGCGAGCAAGCACGGGGAGGGGCAAAGGGAGACGGAGAGAGAATCTCAAGGCAACTCTGCACTGAGTGTGGAGCCCAACACAGGGCTCAATCGCATGACCCTGAGATCAGGACCTGAGCTAAAATCAAGAGTTGGACTCTTAACTGACTGAGCCACCCAGGCACCCCAGCAATCCATAAACATTTCAAAAAGTGAAGAAATAGAGGTGCCTGGATAGCTCAGTTGGTAAAGTGACAGACTCTTGGTTTTGGCTCGGGTGGTAATCTCAGGGTCATGAGATTGAGCCTTGCCTCAGGCTCTGCACTCAGTGGGGAGTCTGCTTAAGACTCTCTCCCTCTCCCTCTGCCCCTCCCCCATGCATGTTCACTTTCTCTCTCAAATAAATAAGTAAATCTTAAAAAAAAAAAAAAAGCGAAACAAATTTCACAAGCCTGTGATCATCAAGGTCTTGACTTTGACCATGATCATGTCTCTACTGTTTTTCCCTCCAGGCTGGTTGGTCATAGTTCCTTCTAGGGACGTCTCCCCTGATGGTCATTTCACTGATTAGTATCTGCAATTGAATTGATAGGAAGCATAAAATTAACACAAAACCTTTTGGAAGTTCTACCTCCCAAGCCTCGTAAACAGATGTGATAGCTTCCTAAATAGAATACTCAGGTGTGTTGAGAACTAAGAGTGAGGGCTCTACAGTTGGAAGGCTGGTGCTCAACTGTTAACAACTGTAGCACCCGGGGAAGTCAGAGGACCCTGGTAAACTGGGGGCAATAATAAGATCTAACGCACAGGTAATTGACAGTTAAGTGAGTTTAAACATGCAAGGTGTTTACAACAGTGCCCAGCACCTAACTAATCATTCAATAGAAGATTCTTTCTCTCTGTTCTCTTTTATTTCTTAGTTTTCAAACTCTACCAGATTTTACAGTTCTCTCCCAACTCAGCTAAGTGAAAACAAGTAAGTATATGTTTTCAGACTATAGAAATACATATACAATCAAGATGTAATTTCCTTGAAATTTGTCATTGTTGCCAAAAGTATTTTGATGCAAGGATTTTCATTAAAGTACCCTTGGAGGCACAGTTTTAAGTTTTATTTTAACTTTAATTGTTATATATGATAGAAACATTTCATGTGACTATGGACTCAGAAACAAACTGAGGGCTTCAGAGGGGAGGGGGGTGGGGGAATGGGATAGACTGGTGATGGGTAGTGAGGAGGGCACGGGTTGCATGGTTCACTGGGTGTTATACGCAACTAATGAAGCATCGTGCTTTGCATCAGAAACCAGGGATGTACTGTATGGTGACTAACATAATATAATAAAAAAAAACATTAAAATTAAAAAAAAGAAATATTTCATGTGTATTATTAAAAATAACTGCAGAATACATACAATGGAATATTATTCTGCCTTAAAAAGGAAGGCAATTTCGCCACATGTTAACCATGGAGGAACATTGAGGATGCTATGCTCAGTGAACTAAGCCATTTACAAAAGGACAAATAGCATCTCTTTACATGACCTTGTAGAAGAGGAAAAATATTTTTCCCTCTAATATTCCCAATTCCCAGCTGGGGGCCTGATAACAAAAGACAAATTGACAAGACAAAAGCATATCAATTTATTTAATATAAGTTTTGTGTGACACAGGAGCCATCATAAGGAGATGAAGACCCAAAGAAGCCGTGAAACCTGAATGTTTTTTAGACTAGCTTTGATGAGGATGGAGAGTCGTGGAAAAATGTGAAAGGACAACGGGATAGGTGGGAGCTCATCGGAGGGAACTGGGGAAGCCCCAATGCCTGCTTGTTCAGACTCTTTTTGGTGTCCCTCTGTCTTGGAGGTCAGGATGCTCCTTTCCTCCAGGTACAGAGAAGGCACATCTCACATGAGTGTCTATAACCTACTCCAGGGGAAGGTCAGGGATCCTTCCTGCACCTGCTGTTTCTCAAATTCCTTCAGCTTAAAATATTCAATATGCCAAGGGGCTTTATTTTGGGGTAGTATGTCCTGAATTCTGTCAAGTACTACGAGTAGTCACATTCATACACACAGAAAGTAGAATGGTGGTTTCCAGGGGCCGTGGCGAAAGAGAAATGGGGAGTCATTGTTAAATGCATACAGAGTTTTAGTTTGGGAAGATGAGAAGGTTCTGAGGTGGGTGGTGGTGCTGGTGGCACCTTAGTGGCTGTGTACTTAACGCCCCCAAACTATGCACTTCAAATGGTTAACATGGTAAATTTTATGTATGTTCTATCATAGTTCAATTTTTTTTTTTTAGAGAGAGAGAGAGAGCATGCACACAAGCTTGGGGGAGGGGCAGAGGATGAGGGGAGAGAGAATCTTGAGCAGGCTCCATGCCTAGTGTGGAGCCCAATGAGGGACTTGATCTCACAACCCTGAGATCATGACCTGAGCCAAAATCCAGAGTCTGACACTTAACCAACTGAGCCACCCAGGTGCCCCATAGTTTAAATTAAAATATATATATATACATATATATATATTATGGTAAAGTAAATAAAGTAAAAAATCAAAGTCTCCTTTAATTGGCTCCCTCCATTCCTTAAATTTCATTAGTCTCACTTGCAAGGAATAATTCCTGTATCAGTTTGCTTTCTTTATTTAGTTAATGTTAATATATCTTGGAGCTTTTAAAAATGGATCTAAATAGTCTGTATTCTACATAAAGCATACTATTCTTAAATTAAGTTTTTTTGTTTTAATTCCAGTATAGTTAACATACAGTGTTATATTGGTTTCGGGTGTACAATATGGGGGGTAATTCAAAACGTCCATGCATCACCGGGTGCTCATTAAGGTAAGTGTACTCTTAATCCCCATCACCCCACACCCACCTTCCCTCTGGTAACCATCAGTTCTCTATAGTTAAGAGTCTGTTTCTTGAATTGTCTCTCTCTCTTTCTCTCTCTCTTTTCCCCCTTTGCTCATTTGTTTTGTTTCTCAAATTCCACATATGCGTGAAATCATACGGTATTTGTCTTTCTCTGACTGGCTTACTTTGCTTAGCATAAAACTCTCTAGCTCCATCCGTGTCTTTGCAAATGGCAAGATTTCATTCTTTTGTACAGCTGAGTACTATCCCATTGTATCTACACACCATATCTTCCTTATCCGTTCTGTCAGTGCACAGTCGGGCTGCTTCCGTCATTTGGTTATTGTAAAAAATGCTGCAATAAACAGAGGGGTGCGTGTATCTCTTACATACAGCGTCATTTCTTTAACCATTTATTTCACTTCGGATGGGCATTGAGATTATTTCTAATTTTCCATCATTGCAAAATACCACTGCAAAAATAGCTTTGTGATGAATCTCTGATCAAGTGTGTCATTTTTCAGGGGTGCCTGGGTGGCACAGCGGTTAAGCGTCTGCCTTCGGCTCAGGGCGTGATCCCTGTGATCCGGGATCGAGCCCCACATCAGGCTCTTCTGCTGGGAGCCTGCTTCTTCCTCTCCCACTCCCCCTGCTTGTGTTCCCTCTCTCGCTGGCTGTCTCTATCTCTGTCGAATAAATAAATAAAATCTTTAAAAAAAAAAAAGTGTGTCATTTTTCTGTCGTATGGATTCCTAGCGGTTGAATTGCTGAACACATTTCAAACTATGAAAGGTGAGGCAAAAATGTCCTTAAAAACACTATCCCTTTGTAACCACATTATATGAGTGAACCCATGTCTGACAACACTGGGTGTTTTTTGGTTTCGTTTTTTTTTTTTTTTTAATTTTATTTATTTATTTGACAGAGAGAGAGAGCCAGCGAGAGATGGAACACAAGCAGGGGGAGTGGGAGAGGAAGAAGCAGCCTCCCAGTGGAGCAGGGAGCCCGATGCGGGGCTCGATCCCAGGACCCTGGGATCACGCCCTGAGATGAAGGCAGACTCTTAATGACTGAACCACCCAGGCGCTCCCAACACTGGGTGTTTTTAATCTTCAACATTTTTGTCGATCTGATGGGTGGAAATAGTATAATTGTTCTTCTAATTATAAAGTCACTCAATACTAGTGTAGTGATCATACTTTCAAGTATTTATTAGATTTACCTTTTTCTGGTATTTTGTCTGTTTTTTGTTTTTCCCCTGTTGCTTGCCTCTTCCTTATTAATTTATAATAATTCTTTATATATTAAGGATGCAAAATATTTGTCTATTATTATAGGATTCACATATATTTTCTTCTAATCTGCTGCTATGTTAACTTTGCTTATCAAGTTTTCTGTTTAAAAATGTATACTGGGTGGCAGAGTCAAATCTGTCAGTGATCTGGGTATTGTATTTTTTTAAGAATTCTTTGTTGTCCCTTTATAATTTATATAGTTCGTTTTAATGATATTTAAATATTTTATTAACTTGTATATTTGCATATATATATGAGATAGTCTCCAATAGCTGTGTAATTCCTTCAATTTCTCTCTTTAGGATGAGGCTTTGAATTTGGTCTTACCACGTGCTCAGAAAATGATCGTTCAGAATAGTCTTCGATTTAGACTTTTCTCCATTCAGGATCTGTGTCTGCATCGCCCCATCCCCCAGTGTCTGTTTCACTCAGTACCTGTTGAAATAACCTTCTGTGGCATGTTCATTTCTTCTCTTTCTACTTGAGGGTGTGTTTGTGCTTTTTGTGTTTGTTTTTATTTTTAGAAATCATTCAGGGGGGAAAAAAAAGGTGCCGCATTATCCTAGCAGATATCAGAAGAACAAAGTGTTTCTAAAAACAGCCCTTGCACTGGTGACTGCTTTGTGAAGAAATTTCATAACCAAAGGCCCGTTAACGGGACTGATTATTTAAGACAACTGTGGTTCCTGTGTCGATTTTTCGTGCAATGTGTGAACCACACTACTAATTTACTCTTTGACCAAATGCTCCTGTTCCGTAATATGCTGTACTCCCCTAAAGCTTGGGAAAACAGCTTTAAGCTTCTCACTTCTTTAGTAAAGAACTTCTCAGTTGATTTCAAGTGAAATGCCAACAGTCTCACTTTTTTTCAAACACACTTCACAGCCATGGCTGTATATCCACTTTAAAAGTGTATGTTTTGTGGGTGGGGGTGCGGTGTGCTTTGAGCAGTTGTCAGATGTTTTATTTTTGGAAAATTCCAAATAACATTTTGGAAGATAATTAAGGGTTGCTCAAGTTTCCTGCAGAATAAAAAAAAAAAAAGGTATATTTTCCCTCCTTTGTGCATTTTTGCACTCAATACTTCATTTGTCACCTCCTCCTCTATTTTATAAATCTTTTAATTAATGGTGTTTATTCTCCTCTCAGTCTGGTCTGAGTCGTGTTTTTATGATCATATTATTAGGAAGTGATAACATGTGTGGATTTTTTTCTGTATCTGGGCTTGCCAATCACTATGGAAACAAGCAAATATTTACATAGCCCAGATACTGATTAATACCTACCGGTTATTTTGACATTATAAAGTTACTGTTTGAATGTAAAGAATGTCTCCTGAATAGTAACGTGGTCTATCCTAATTTATTTACATTTGCAATTTTCCCATCAGATATTAATGCAGTAACTATTGCTCCATCAAATTAAAAACCGTTTCTGAAGGAGTCGGTTTGTTGTTTTCTGGAGTTTTTTGTTGTTGTTGTTGTTGTTGTTGTTATTTGTTGTTGCTGTTGTTTGCCAAAGAATGACTCAAAATCAAGTGCTAGATGTTCGAAAACGGTTGTTTTAAATTGTTTACAGGGACAAGTTCTGTAAAGCAAACAAACTCACCTGACATGAGTCACACAGATATGTCACCTAAGATAATAACAGTACTATACTATGGGCAAGATGGTGAAGGTCAAAAGGAGGCTTTAAGGAGACATTTTATGAAGACCCTAAAGGAATATTTATCTAGAAACGTAAGCCCTGGAATTCGGCCCCCTGAGGGCACTTCCTAATTCCCTCTGAGGACCAAATTATCTCACTCTTCCTCTTTCTTCCTTTAGGTTGCCTTCTTTTCCTAGGGCAGATCTCTCCGAGTTATTTTATTTATTTTTAGTCTTTGTTTTGTTTTGTTTTGGTTTTTTCTAGCTGAGGATCCAAAAAGTCGTAGTCCCTATAGCAGAGGAGGGGTTCTTCAGACCTGAGTGGCCATCAGCGTCCCCCGGAGGACTTGTTACGACATCGATTTCTGGGCTCTACTTCTAACCTCCGAATCAGCCCGTCTGGGTGTGGCCACAGAATCTAAGCTTCTAGCAAGTGCCCGGTAGTACTGTGGGCCCAGCAGGCATCACACTTTCCCACAGTCTCATGTTTTTTCTTCTTGTTAACCAAGTTGAGAAGATTTTGTAGACGTTGCGGAATGTTTTTAAACAGTCTTTAAAATGACTATGTAGTGTCTTTAGGAGTAGCGTTGAAACTTCATGAAATTAAAACAACATGAGTTTATTAGTCCCATAAAGCTGGGAAGTGGTACCATAGACGTCCAAGCTGAGGAGTGGTCTGGAGAGGGTGCGTCAGGAGCCCAGTAGGAGCAGAGTCATAATCTCTTCCAGGAAAGTGTTTCTCAAACCCTATGGAAGTATCTCCTTATGAATCAATCCGATTGAACTCTTAGATCAGACAATCGCATAACTGAAAGGGGTGTGGACTGGACAAGTGGAGACTGAATCTGTGGAGATTGACTATTCTTCACATCATTCATTAATATCGCCTCACATGCTTCAAAAAGACTATTTAGAGTTTACCATATTACTCAATGTGACTCCCAGCGTCTCATCTTAGCCAGCAAAATGGTCAGGGCGGCAAATCTTGGAGCAGCATGTTCTAGTAAGAAAAGACTAAGATTTGGAATCGGAAGGTCTGGATGAGTCTTGGTTCTGCTTTTCAATTATTAGAGCATCTTAGATACATTTCTTCTTTTCTCCTGATCTTAGTATCTCCACCTATAAAGAGAGGCTGGTAATATTTATTCCACTAAGTCCTCGAATGTTCACTGGATGCTTAACCAGGCATTGCGCCATGCTGCGGTGATGTTTAAGAGGGTAAGGCGTGCTTCTTACTTGTAAGGCACTATAGAACTATTTTAATGAATTAATGCGAGCATGACCATTAAGAGTTTAGGAAACTATAGAGATCTAATGTAAGAGATTCTTGCTCTCTGCATAGCACTGGCCCTAACCATGGATTGAATGAGCTTCATCTTTTCTAGGAAAGAAGTAAGACAGAGGGCAACTCCATGCTAAATGGAATCCTCTCTGGAGAAACGTTGCTACCATTGATTTTGACATCTGACTAGTGGGTTGCAATGACAACAGGTATTTTCCCTCAAAATACTTTTGACCTCTGAAGAATTCAAATTATATTTTCATTTCAAGAAAATGTTGATTTAGCTGCAAACCAGAAAATCCAAAAAAGAATGGTTGGAATATTTGCTCAATGAACAGCCTTCAGGTGTGTGATATAAAACATAAACTTAATAAAGTTTAACAGAAAAAAGCACTGAAGAAACACTCCTCGTAAAGCTTAACATCAAACGATTTAGAGACTAATCACACATGGTTGTTTTTGTTTTTGTTCATCTTGCTTTGCTTTTTAATGACTCTTTAACCTCCAGCTCAGAATCGGAGGTAGGTTTCTTCATATCGAGGGAAGCTGGGCACTGCAGTAGCCCTGGAAGCACTGGGTTTCAAATCTTACTGAATTTTGTTCTGGGTAAAGCAATTTCATTCTCAAATTGAACATGTCATTTCTTCTTTATTAAATTTCCCAGTTATTCTTTCACCTCAGGTTTTTATGTTGCCTCCTATTTATTTCTGGACCGTTCACTTGAAATGTGGGAAGGCACAAGGGTTTATATCAAGTCCCATGTACCCAGTAGCTGTCAGTTAAAAGCTAACATGAAGAGACAGAACTCACCACCAAAATGACTGCTACTGGTGAACTTGGGTGAAGTTCAGAGAGAATTTATTTGGCAAAGAGAGATGGCCCTAGTGTGTTTCCACACCTTTAGGCAGGTCTTCCTTTCAGCGCATTATACGGAAGGGATCATACAAACATGGCATCACTCCACCATTTCCTGCAAGATGCCCGATGTCTTCCTGGGAAACACCAAACAACAACTTAAAATCTATAAGAGAAAAATTGGTTGAACTAGTTGTTGAATGTGCTTTAGGTTTTGAAACAGTTCAGTTATTCTACTTTTTTTTTTCAATATAGACTTTCCTTAAGAGTTAGTTCAAGGAATTAAATATTCTTTTCTATTTCTTTCTCCTCTGTCCCCACTACTCATAACCAGCCATCATATTCAAATTTTTCCTGAATTTATTGGTGATTTCCCTATGGGCAGTCAATTCTTAACACTTCTAATTACTTCTAAAGAAGTAATCCTTGACGCCATTATTTTATTCCTTAAAACACTTTACCAAGCTCACGATCCTAACTATGGACTGCAAGGCCGGCTGTTTCTTCTCCCATACAACTTTACCTCATTTCCCCACTGGTCCCTGCTCAATACCTCTCATATAAGTTTAGCTGGTCTGCTTCCTAGAATTGCTTTCAACTGGCTGATTTTAGTCTTATTCATGTTATCCATTCCTAATAAGTTAGATCATTTTTGGCCTTCTAAATCCAGCATGTCAACTGCTTCTTCTAGAAGGACTTCAGGAGGTAGGTAGACAGACAGTCTTCTATAGTGTGCAATGTGCAATATATCAATGCAGGGAAATCCTGGTGAATAATTATCCAATTACACAGAATCACCTTGACCTCTTATTGTATTCTTGCCCTTCTCTTCCCTCCCTCCCTCTTTGCCTTCTTCTTTCTTCCTTCTCCCTCCCTCCCTCCTTCCTTCCATCATTCCTTCTTTCCTTCCTTCCTTCCTTTCTCTGTTTCTAGCTCTCTCTCTCTCTCATATCTACTTTCCTTATACTCAAAATCCCCAAAATATGTATGGAGACAGGGAGCAAGATTCAGTCATCTGTTGTTTTGATGATTTTATTCTTACTGTGGCCTAAAGATTGTTAGGAATTTTTTTTTAAATGACTAAAGTGAGCTGTATTATTCAAAATACTTGGATTTGTCGTAGACTGGGAGGATTTGCTCATCTACTTTAGTACCTCCCCATGTTATTTTTGGCCTTACTATGTAATTATTAAATGCTAGTTAAATCATATATTCAAATACAAAAACTACACAACAAAACTTTAACAACGACATTCTGTGTCTAGCAGTGGCACTGCTTTCTTCAAGAGAAGGTGGCTGTAAATACCCCTAGATCAGGACTATTCTGCTTGTACTTGGAAAAACAGTTCCGAAGGCGTTTCTGCTCAGGGTCATCATTGCACACAGGTGTGTATGCCTTGATGCTCTCTAGTCGACTCAAAGCAATTTCTGCCTAGTTTCATGATCATCAGGCATTTTTCATTCATTAAACAAAATTTTGTTGATGTCTACTAGAGTCAGGCACTGTGCTAAGCACTAAGGACACAGAAATAAAAGATACTTAGACTCAGGTTTAGTGGTAGGCAAATCGCAGTGCTGGGTAGAGAGAAAGACGAGAGCAAATGTAGAATCACAACACCAGATGATGCGTGCCCTCATAATACAAGTTCAGAGAACTACACTAGAAGAGAGAAACTTTCCTTACTGTAAAGCAGAACGTATGAGCAATATTTAAAAATGCATAAAAGCACATAAGAAAATTAGACTGAACCGTATGAAATGCTGTTCTGTAGGGCAAGATGGTAGGCTCTCAGCAATTTCATATAGTGCAACCTACTGAACTTACAGTGTTTCCACTCGGGGAAAACATCTAATAATATATTGGAATATAGTTCTCTACAACACTTTCAACGATATTACATATTCCCAGAAAACAGGCACCTATATTCCCATTTGAAGTGTGTCTTTTTCAAGTAAAAAAAAGAATTATGCTATAAATTTGTTTTTTGACTTTGTCTCATTAAAAATATTATAAGCATCTAATCAAATATAGGTTTATGTAACTTTCAATGGCTGACTACTATTCCACAGTATGAATGAGCCATGATTTATCTATTTATTACTTATCCACTTATTTATTTATTATATCCTCATCTATCTATTACATTCTCATCGCTGTACGTTTATGCTGTTTTCCAATTTTCACTCTATCTGCAATAGTCACTATATACACAATGCCAACGTGAACGTGATGATGTGGCTCTGAATTATTCTTCCTTAATGATTTAAAAAGATGGCCACAAATTAAAATAACAATTGAGTGAATTAGGTCACATTTGGCCGCCAAATGCCATATTTTATACCTGTGATTTGCACCGTATGCAGAACGTCTTGGAATGTTTAATAAAAATCGCTCTACCTGGCTGCACTTATCCTTAAGCTCCATAATTTTATTAGAAAAAAATAGACCAAGAGAGAAGGTGAGGTTACAGAGGACAGGCCCAGGATGGATCACCACTCTAAGAAAAGAAGCCAGATAAACACCGATTCCCAGTGAACAAATAGCATCGTGCCACTGTAACAATTGCCCTCCTTCCTCCCCTGAGAAGAACCAGTCACTTGCAATTGCTTGGCCCTCTTTCTGCTCCCGAGTTATTGACTTAGAGCATGACATGTTTGTATGATTGTAACTAAGTCACCAAATGGGAAATGTCTAAATCAAGTTGCAATTAATGTGTCGTAAAGTGCTGGGTAATAAGCCACACATGACCTCCAGGAGTGACTAATTTTTAGAACTAAACCCCAGCATAAGTCTGAAGCAGCAGAAGACTGGAAAGAAAGAAAAAAAAGAAAAACAATCCTTGCTAGGTTATTGTGGGGTGTGAAAGCCACACTGTTGTGGAAAGGCAGTGTGAATCCATATTATGCAGAAATCAATGGCAGCCCAATCTTTGCAGACTGCACGAGGCGCCGTGTGACAAGGGCACAGCGATTCTCCTAATCAAGCAGGTTGTGTGAAAGCAAAGAGTCCAGCTGAGCTTGATATATCCAGCTGGACTTTGTTTGCTACTTAATGGAGCAGGTCATAGTTATAACACCCCAAAGAAATCAACCAGCCTCGGCTTGAGGAGCCCACGCAAAGTGTGGGAACTCCAGCAGGTCTATGTTAAATCACTTCTATAGGTCATCTGCAGAGAAAGAACTCGGCGAAATAATAAAGGAGCGTCATTCTGCTGTCTGTGTTTATGATTCTTCCCCAGGGAAGGGAGTTGGGTGGGGAGGAAAAGCAATGTGACTGGAGAAACATTTTGTCTTTTTTATTCCATGCATTATAAAGCTCTTGGCAGGGCATCGGGCACTGAACTTAGCTCCCCCTTCTTGAAAGCCACACGTTACAGGGGCTTATAAGCCAGAGTGACAGTGATAAAAGGCCAATTCAGGGCTTGGGGACAATTTTTCCTAACAACATGCTTTTGCCTCTTTGCCTCCTTAAGCACCTGCTTCTTCCCCCAGCCCTCTCCAGCATGGCCTTCAGGGCAGCTCTGACTCTGAGCTGGGATGGGGAAGTTCAAGGTTAATGTCCTTCTCTATGGTCACTGTCAGGGGTGTGTGTGGAAGATCAGTGCCACTGTCCTCACCCTGGCATGAAAAATACTACCCTTGGAATGCGTATGGAATTCAGGAAGGGGAGATGGGTTTCTTTAACCTTCTTCGGCCCGGGACTACTTTTGCGGGAGACATTGAGATCCTTCTCCCGTTCTCAACAGAGTCCTTAAAAAGCATTCCAGCCACAGAAGGTCTTGGGATTAAAGCATGCCGTCCAAAAGGTGTCTGGTAAATGGATAAATGAATTAGATCGAGGAGGGACGAGTTTTCTGAATACGGGTCTGTTGGGGTGCGGCGGGGCAGAGGAAAGGAGTGTTCTCTCAATTTGAACACTACCTTGTCCCTTCTCACTCCTCGCCGTTGAAGAGCCAGACGTTGGCACCCAGCAGGGTTGTAGCCACTGAAATTTGGTGAAGAATCACTAGGAAAAGTGGGGAGCCCTGGTAGTTAATACTGTTATTATGTGAAACTTCATGTCTGGAAAGATTCTATCAAACCAACCAGAGTAGGTTTGCCTGCTGAACCCCTCCGCCCCCCCCCCCCAGTTCAACAGATGAGTGCTCCCTTGTTCCCTGGAGGGGCGGCGGCTTTCAGCGGGGGGGCGGGGGGGCGGAGGAAAATGGGATGGCAGAGGCACCCGCTCTCTTAGTCTGAAGTCGGGGGACACCCGCCCATTCTGATTGTTCACACGCTGTGAAAAGGGCTGAGTTTTAGGCGGAGAGCTGCTTACACCTAATGAAATCGTGTGGAAAATGTGAAACTTTCCTCCTTTTTAATTGATTGCAAAATAGAACCTTGAGTTGCTGGGTCTCGGCTGAGTGAAGCGTACGTCTTCTGTAGAAGGTACCATGGTGGAATGTAAAAGACAGGAGGCCACAAGGCAGAGATGGGTCTAAATCTTGGCTCTGCCGCCATCTTGCTAAGAGCTCCTGAGTGAGTCTCCTCACTTCTCCTGGGACTGGGCTTCCTCATCAGCACAGGGAAAAATCTGGAGCCCATGATTTTCAGAGTCCTCCCTAACATCCTGTGATTGTCCTTGGTGTAGTCATCTTAAGCCAAATTCTGCTCTCTGGACCCCGAGGCTTCCTTCCTGCTGTGGGATGGCACTAGGCAGTCTTCTGCCTTAGATCACTTCTTTCTGACAGAGCCCTGGCCATTGGAACTGTACATTGGACCAATCCCACCCCCAACCCCCATTAGAGCACAGCCTTACTGCTGTTTTGCATCTTAAATACTCCACAGTGAGAATTCACTGTTCACAGTGACGGCCCTGGGCACCAAAAATCCTTGTATAGCAAAGATTCCATATTTTTAGCATATGTACATAATTTAAGAGGCAGGAAAGTAGATTTATTTAATAGGAAAGATTTAAGAACAGCAATGGCTGAAAAAGAAGAGTTGTGTCATGGGCGGAATCATGGCCCTAAAAATACTGACATATGAACCCTCAAAACCTGTAAGTGTTATCTCCCATGGCAAGGGGATTTGGCAGCTGTGATGAAGGGTCTTGAGATGGGTAGATTATCCTGGATTGTTTGGGTGGGACCGATGTAATCTCTGTGTAAAAGGGACATGGGGAGCCAGAGTCAGGTGACAAGGTGATATAATGACAGAAGCAGAGGTGGGAGTGATATGGCCATGAACGAAGCAATATCAATAGTTCCTGGAAGCTAGAAGGGGCAGGGAAAGAAATAATTCACTCCTGGAGGTTCCAGAAGAAACCAGTCCTGCCGACAGCTTGATTTTATCCCTGTATGATTCAGTTCACTTCTGACTCTGGCCCCCGGGCTGTAAGAGAATATGTTTGTGTTGTTTTAAGCCACTACGTTGGTGGTAATTTGTTACAGCACCAAGAGGAAACTAATACAATTGGTAAAAATACAGTTAATGAGAAAGTTAAGTTTTTTTAATGCATATTCACTGGAGAGTTTGGTTAATTTGGATTTTATTTGAAAGCAGTTCTTCTAATGAATTAATACTTTTCTCAACATGTCTTTCCCCGGCAAGACCTAGGAATTCGCAACTCACATTCTTTTTGTTTCAAATTCTTCTCCATCACTTGAGGTTTATTTGCCATAAATATCCCACCATGTCATGGTGGGCAGCTCCCATCCAAGGAGCACTGGACCCACAACGGGGTCTGTTTTTTTCCATTTGAAGCAGTCAGTAGTTCCTGTCCTCAGTCCATCAGTAGCTTGGGAGAAGCAGCCTCTCCAGAAGTCTCTAAGCCCTTAATCTTCAAGCTGCAGGTAGGAACATTTGGCCTCTTCAAACTCCCAGGACCCCCTGAGAAATACAGGCATCAAGCGTTCTTAGTTCTCTGTTAAAAAGAGCAATTGTAGAGGAATGGCAGCCCAGCAAAGAGGACCACCCCCTCAGATGTCTGCTTGTTCTCCCTCCTCAACGTCACCCCCAGGCCTTTCTTTGTAAGCTATTTCTGCCAACACTTCTTTGCTACTTAATTCAGCTCCATGAAATTAAATTGAGAGAATGCACCATGTGATGTAGGGTTGAATATCCAAGGACGATGGAAAGATTGATTTTTAAAGTAACTGAAGAGAAACAAATTTAAAAACTATCCTTTCTTAAAACTTCAGAAAGGTCAGTATTCTTAATTGGAGAGGCAGGTGTTGGATAACAATTCTGCACATTCTTTGCAGATGTCAGCTTATAATTCCCCCAGAGCAATTTCCAGTTAATATGGGGCCTCGAGAGGAAATTGTTGCATCTGAAAGCCTTACTGTCGATGCTAAGTTTGCTGCTCCTCCTCAAACTTGCACGCAGATTTTCACGGTTGATCATCTGCATGGGTGAATTTTCCACTGGGAGGCTGATTTTGGAATTTGCTCTCTGTGAAAATATATACTGGACAGGGACAATAATTAATTTTAAAAGTTATATATAAACTGAAGAAATGGTTAAGATCTGCAAAGCTCTTAGCAAGTCTTGTTTACTTGCTGTAAACGTTGAGATGTATGCATCTAATTATTTTTCTCTCTTCTCTTATTCTTTTATTCTTTTTTTTTCCTCTTTTTTCTTTTCTTTCTTTCTTTCTTTTTTTTTTTTTTTACATTTATTCAGAGTCCCTTGATGTGTCGGGTATCTGGTGTTGGCTACCCCAAAACATGCTGCCTTAAAAAAATCCAACTTCCTCACGACTCTAGGATGGCTGGGGCTCAGCTAGGTGGTTCTTCTGCTGGTCTCACACAGGCTCTCTCAGATGGTTGTTGTCAAAGGACATCTGGGGGCTGGGTTAACGTAGACAGCTCTACTCATATGTCTGGAACCTTGATGAGGATGGCTTGAAGGTTGGAAACTCTCTGTTTCTGTCTCTCTCTCTCTCACTCCACCTGGCTAGTCTGGACATTTTTACATGGCAGCTGGGTTCAAAGAATGAGCCCCAATGAGCAAGGACTTTTTTTTTTTTAAGAGTTTTTATTTATTCATTTGAGAGAGAGAGAGCCAGCGAGACCATGAGCAATGGGGAGGCTCAGAGGGCGAGGAAGAAGCAGACTCCCTGCTGAGCAGGAGGCCGACAGAGGGCTCTATCCCAGGACCCCAGGATCACGACCTGAGTGGAAGGCAGATGCCTGACTGAGCCACCCAGGTGCCCCTGAACAGGGGCTTTTAAAAAATCTCCTGTATACATTGTGTTTGTTAATATCCCATTGGCCAAGCAGAGAGTCAATGTGGGAGGAGACCACACAGTCATTACTACTAAGAGGTGTGAGTCCAACATCCTGGGATTCATAGCACCATATCAGAAGAAAACCCTGTTTTTGTCCCCATATTAAACATGTATTTACAGAATTTATTGAAAATGAGGATAAATGACAAGTTTAGAGTCATTGTTCAGCCACGAAAACAGATACATCAGCTAATGAATTCATTATTTTGTTGCATTATCTCATATTCGGTTGTAGTATTTCAAAGATTGTGACATTTTGATGCTAAAGAGAGCACAAAGCAGGGGCCAGGTGTCCCACATTCACCCCTAAAGGTCCCCAAGATTCTCACTCACTCAGTTGTCAGAATTCACTTTAAGGTTCAATTGGGTGGTAATAATCACAAGTTGTTAAAGCAGGAGCCCTGGTCAAGTGCATCCAAGTTCCATAGTTTCTACCCACTTACCATGAGAAAGAATTTGCTTCTTGGTGTCTTGATCATGCCCATCCATTCTTTACGTCTACAAACACAAATCTTGGACATTATCTGTTCATCATTTCAGAGGATACCTTTGACATGTTTTTGCCTTTAGCTACATCTTACGGTTGGGCTAGCTGGCTGACAACTCACTCTAGCACCTAATGTAGCTGGCACATAGTATGTGCTCAATAAAAATTCTTGCCTGAATAAATAAAACGCTAGGCATAATAGCTCAGTATGTGTTGGCTTTTCTCACTGGTCCAACTTAGGGAGTTTTTTGGTTTTTTTTTTTAACCCATCAAACCTACTTTGACAATGTTGTATTTTGGGTAAAAACCTTTTTCTATGATGGAATGAGGCAGAACTTTGGAAAACCTCCAACCACACAATATTTCTTCCCACACAAAAATTTTCCCTTTGTCATCAGTTAATGTTATTAAAAATAATCAAGTAAAAGAATTTGCTAAAATAAAAAAAAAAAGTCACCCAAATTCAGAACCTGAAGAAAACATGGTAACTTGGTCTCTGCTGTTAACAGCCTCCTATTTAAGGTCTTTGTAAGTGGTCACTGTACAAAGAAATTGCTAACAACCATGTTTTTTACCTGTGACTCTGAAACATGCTGATAACATGCTCTCTCATTTCCTTCTCTTTCTTGGACCATTAGCATTATTCTGCCATATGTGGAGCTGAGCTTGAACAAAATCAATAAAGTCATTTATTTTAAAGAAAACAGATTTAAGAAACAACAGACTTGACTACTCTGATAAAACATAGCCAGCTCAAAGTATGAACGCAGTGTTGACTGAAGATTTGATTTATATGCCATGCAGAAAAATCCAGTAAGCAGAAATGGAAGTTTTTATTGTCTTGTCTATAAATGACTGTCCATAAATATAAAATTATTATTTATTAAAATAAATTTAGCATTTTATTATAAATATGGCCATTGTAAATAACAACCTTTTATTATCTCCTACTCACAATGCTGCCTTTTAAATTTTAATCACCTCTGTAAAGTAGCTGCCTCAGTTTGCCAAGATTTACATAAAAATAAATATCCATTTATGAGTCCAATTTATGCTTTACAAATTACTCACCATGTAAAAAGCTTTTGTTTGCAAGAGGGAAGAGTGGTAAAGGAGCATGGGGGGAAATCTCATGTCTCAAATACCATCTGGTGTCAGGAATGATCATCCTGGTTTGAGATATCAATATCTACACCGCACTGTGTCTTCTAAATGCAGAGTTATTAGGGGGCCCCTGGGTGGCTCAGTCGGTTGAGTGTCCGACTCTTGATTTTGACTCAGTTCATGATCCTAGGGTTGTGAGACTGAGCCCCATGACAGGCTCTATGCTCAGCTTGAGAGTCTCTCTTTCCCTCTCCCTCTGCCCCTCCCCTCCCCTCTCTCTAAAATAAATAATTAATTAATTAATTAATAATAAATAAAATCTTAAAAAAAATAAATGCAGAGTTATTAGCATTGCAGGTTGGGAAGAGCTTGGTTCTTTTATGGAAGGCTGGACTGTTTCCTATGAAAGACAACTAGGGATGATAGGCTCCTTCCTGCAAAATATCTGCCCTACCCTTGTACCAAGGCATTTGGGATTTTCCTTTTTTGACCTCCTTTACTTTTTTTTCCTTTTTCTTTTTTTCCCTCCTTTCCTCCTGGAAACAGAGAAAGCATGTAAATCATCCTGGGAAATAAAGCATCAAGTCAAATTAACAGTAAAGCTCTGATGAGATGTTTCCCTCCCAAGTGGAAAATCTCAAAGCCATGGCAGTAGATAGAAGCCTACAAAAGGAGGAAAGAAAAGAAAGCTCTGGAAAAATCCAAATCAGGCCACAGTAGAGAGGCCAAGATTGACAAGTTAGGCCTTCCACATGGTTTTGCCAAAGCTGACCCTGCAAACCTGCGATCACTGGGGATGCCACTTTGCTGAGGGCCAATAGCCAGACAAAGGAATGTGACACGAAAGAGTCAGTGTGAGGCACCATTCCTTAAACACTGGCATGTTTTGCTGATACACTAAGAGAAGGACTTGAGACTTTTAAGCCCTGAGCTTTGATCTCAGAGTAACTCTAAGCAACTCCAGCTGCAGCATCCATCCTTGTAGGCACAGGTGATAGGAAGGGCTCAGTTGGTGCTGGACTGACCTGGAAAGGCTCCATCAGCCGCCACATAGGACTTCCTTGTGATTAGAGCAGCAACGAAGTATTTTCTTCATAAGTCATAATTGTTAACTTTTATGAAATCACTATTAGGGAGTATCTCTTAGTTCTCAGAAGTAAATAAGCTATTAATTCTACATTGGACCATTACCTTCCTCCTCCCTTTTTCCCTCAAAGATATATATATATATATATATATATATATATATATATATATATATATATATATATACCTATATCCCTATAGCTAGATATGGATATGGGTATGGGTATAGACACAGATAGCATACATCTATCAGTATAAACTAATTATATAGACAGGTAGTATATAGATATTATGTATCTATCCGTATAAACTAACTGACTTACATGGTTTATTACTGTAACTAATACACTAACATATATGGATGGAAAATTTTCTTATTTTCTCTCTTAGCATTTGTAGTTTCTATCAGTTAGGCTTCAACCAGGAAAACAGAAGCCAATCTCAGTACATAAAACCAACGGATTTTAATATAGATAATTGGTTAACTGGTTCCAAAAGTGATAAAAGAGCTGTGAAGAGCAGGGAGGAATGCAGAGCTTAGCAGCAGGAAGTCCCTACAATTCCCATGCTGTAGGGTAGGTGGTGTTACTAGAGCCTAGGGTCTGGGATCGTCCAACTGAAGCTTGACCCTGACAGCCTGGCTATGGAGCTGGAGTCCCAAAGGAGATGAAGCTGTGGTTGGAGATGTGGCCCGATGTTAGGGGAAAGGGGAGATGCCTTGACTTCTCCCTTCCTCCCACCTTATCATTTCCCACCAGTGCTTCCCACTGAAAGGGAGCTGGGAACCCTCTGACATGGGTGCTTGGAAATATAACCTCAAAGGTCAACAGCCCCACCCCAACCTAACAGATGGAGAAAAATGGACCCAAGCATGGCACAATAAATGGTCTTTTGTGCAGTTTGTTCAGAAGTACGAAAGCTCTCGTGGACCCCACCTGAAGTTGACAGGTTGATCAGGTTCAACAGAAAAGACGTGGTAAGTGTGGAAAGAGCCTGATTTCAAACAGGACCCACAGTACACAGGCCATATCACTGAATGGTAGCTGAGTGTGCTAGCCACCTGCTGGCTGTCCTGTCCTCCACTTTCAATGTCCAATGTCCCTGCTTACCACTCAGGTAAATTCAGCACTCTGCCCATGATTTGTAAGTCGTGCTTAATGTTCCATGGTCATCTCTGGGTCCCAACACTCAATTTTCATCTCTAGAAGTGTTCCCCTCTCTATGCGCATATTTGGCCCCTCTGCTACCTGCCCCCAAGGGTGCTACCCATCCTTGACTCCTCAACTATAGTGAGATGAATAGTTTCCCCCCAAAATGCATATCACCTGGAACCTCAGACTGTGATATTTGCAAATAGGGTCTTTGCAGATGTAATTAAGATGAGGGTGGAGATGAGATCATATTGGATTTGGGTGGGCCCTAAATCCAACCAGAATGTCCTTATAAGAGACAGAAGAGGACACAGAAGCACAGAGAAGAAGGAGATGTGAAGACAGAGGGAGAGACTGAGTGGTGCAGCTAAAGCCAAGGAATGCCAGTGGACAGCTGGGAGCCACCACAAGCGGGAGGGGGCAAGAAAGGTTTCTTCCCTGGACTTCCAGAGGGTGAACAGTCCTGCTGACACCCTGGTTTCAGAACTTTAGTCTGCAGAACTGTGAGCGAATAAATTTCTGTCCTTTTAAGCTCCCCAGTTTTTGGCAATTCGTTAGGGCAGCCCTAGGAGACGATCAGGACAACAGAGTGCTAACAGAAAGCTGTGCGCCCAAAGCCCCTTTGATTGAAGGTATGGGGAGAACCAGAGGCGGATTTCCCACAAAGCTAACGAAGCTAAGGCTTCAGGGAACCTCACTTGCATTGACCTCTTTGAAGGTCCTGGCAGTGTGCTCACATCACCATATTTTTAAAATTAAATGACATTAATAATTTGAATGATTTAACATATTAAAATATCGGCTATCTTATTAGCAACTAAGACTGCTGACTCTTTCTGCTCAAGCACACTTCCCCACCAATCAGGGGGTCTCAAAGTGCCTGTGAGGGTTTTTAGATTCAAAGAAGGTGGGGTTTAGGTGGGGAGCTGAGTTTGTGTTTAGAGGAGTTTAGTGATGTGGTCCACAGGGACTCCTGGGTTTAGTTTAGTGATTGCTGGAGGCCCCAGGGTTGGACTGGTTCCCAGGGTCCTCCTACCGCCCCCCGCGGGGAGGGGCGAGTCAAAGGTTGTATGTGAAATGCGTTTATTCTACGGCACCCCCACCGCAGGGATGTGGCTGATGAAGGAGAAACAGTAAAGAGAATGAAGCCAGAAGCTTAGTCTGAGCCAAATCTCCCAATCATCAGAGGTTTATACTTGGAAGTGGAGGATTCAGTTCTCACCAATAACTGTTCAAAACAGAAGTGAACTCCTATCAGGAGTATATTCGATTACAATTGTAATTGTAACATATTTTACACGTACAACTGCAAATGTACAATTTGTACATACAAATTACAAATATACAATTACAAATGTAACATTTTTTTCTTTCTCAGTGGGAATTGTCTAAAACGGGCGGTATCATAGTAGCTGTGATGGTACAGTACAAGCGTGTGGTGGTCCTACAGAGCCCAAGTATTGTCTCTATCAGCTCATATAAGAAACTCATAGTGTTTTCCTGAATTTGACAAAAATCCTGAAAACTTACATGATGTTGTCAACAAGTTGTGAGCCTGCAAGAAACATTTAAAAATTGTCAACAATAAAAGTATATTTTAATGAACTAACCTAAAGGAATGATTTTATCTTTTACGTCCATGAAACACTGTATTAATAAGAACCTTGTTATAAGAAGTGGCAATTGAAGCAAATGCAGCCAAAAGATGTAGAAAAAAAGTATTCTAGAAGTGATTCAAGCCATTAATTAATAAAAATATTGTGTTATCTGGATTTCATGATGTCTGTGGTACTTATTGTGTTTAAAATGTGTGATTTGTTGTGATTCTTTTTGTCATTCTAAATAAATACTCACTTTTGTTAACTAGATTTTGTATTTGTCATTTTTTGGTTCTTTTTTTTAAAGAGGGCTTCCCAAATTGTCTAAGCATGAGGTCAGTCAAAGCCTGTGTCTGCCCTGGGAGGGCAGAGGAGTACCGTGTCAGTCAGGGCAATTACCGCAAGTCAATACCCGAAAGTTCCGGACCGTCTTCTCCACCTGAAAGCTCTCACTGGCCGTTATTTTCAGTAGACCACCCCATTGGCCCTGCTGTGGAGTCACCACCCTTTCTCTCCATCTCCCTTCCTTCTCAGTGGGTGGAAGCCGCTTCCCTTTGACTTGTTTTGCCAACTAACTGATTCAAACCTCAACCCATATCAGGTTCAAAGCCTATCTTTTATACCCAAGAATCCCATGGAAGAATTTTCTTATCAGAAAAACCACGTTTCTTTCATCTGCACCCCTTGAAACACACAGAATGAGCAGTCTTTGGGGTAGAGTTGAAGTAGACACCCAGCTGTTCGCCCCACAGTTATACTCCTGCTTCCATGCCACGACTTGACACTGGGACGTGGTTGCCCACCGAAGGTCTGTATTTTCTAGTATCCCACTTCCCAACGTTAGGGTTTCACTTTCACCTTTGCGGCTACAGCCTGGACCTATTCTCTGAACTCTAGGTACTTACATCCAACTACCTATTTAAAATCTCCCTGGGGGTGTCTGGGTGGCTCAGTCGGTTAAGTGTCCGACTCTTGATTTCAGCTCAGGTCATGATCTCAGGGTCATGGGATCGAGCCCCAGGTCGGGCTCCACATTCAGCGGAGAATCAGCTTGAGATTCTCTCTCTCCCTCCTCCTCTGCCCCTCCCCACAGCTCTCTCTCTCTCTTAAATAAATAAATCTTTAAAATTAATCAATCAATTAATCAATTATTAAAACTCTCCCTTTGCTGAGATATTAGACCTGGTCCATATGAGCCCTCTTCCCCCAGTCCACACACACCGTTTGTGCTCCTCCATGCTTATTTCCCTTTCTGCACTGGAGATGACCTCCAGGGAGACCTTGGAATCCACTTGTTGCAAGTGGCATCAGTCTGGGTCCTTGAACAACTATGTGGAGGTGGGTTGTTCTGCCAACCTGTTAACCTGCCCGGTGCTATTACATGATCAAGAAATCATCTGCTAGTGTGTAAAACCACTAAAATATGGGGCTTTACGTCTTAGAACAGCTAGAATGACCCTAATTTGATGGTTTTCTCTTTGGTGATGCCAAATTCCTAGATAGGACTCTTCCTTTCTCAAACACCATCTCTAGAAGTAGATGCTGGTTCATAGAATATTTATTCTCTCTCTTGATAGAACGAGCCAGAAAGGGATCAATTAGTTAATTATTTATATATTTAATATTATTAATTATTATTCTAAGCAATAATTATGATTATATTTATAATTACATAAAACAATTTGAACTAATGTCACTAATGAGTGCTTACGCTGTGCCAGGCTCTATTCTAAGTCCTTTACATGTGCTGTGTCACTGAATCCTGCAGTGGTTCCATTATAGTCTGCATTTTCCAGGTGAAGAAATTGAGGAATAGAGAAATTACATCAGCATCCTGAGTAGAGTCAGAATGTAAAGCCAGGGCCAAATCCTCACACAACCCAGTCCTGAGCCCCATATACAAAGCTCAGGTCGGTATCACATTTACAGACTTGTACTTAGATTGCATGGTGACAGGCTCCAGTCCTGTCTCCCTCAAATCTATATTCAAATGTGGCTTCTCAGCCCTCATGGGCTCCTTGGCCACATTACTATGCTGAATCACCCATGGCCCAGAGATCGCCACGGATCCCTGGTTTCTCACGTTCTTTTATTCACGTATAGCACAGAGCCCAAGGAACCTAACTCCCCTACCTCAGCAAGGAGAAGGAATGAGCTCCTGTCCTTACGGTCGTGGAGCTCCTTGGAATGTGGGGTTAGATAAATAGCTTTCTTAGTTATGCCACTTACTCTGCACCTCAGGCTTCTCATTCCACCAAACTGCACGGACAGGATACGGTCTCCCCCTGCTCATCTCTCCCACAGGCAGGCTGCCCACTTTAACTTGGACTGTGCTTCTGGAACATCAGCAGAGGGGCTGAAGCGGCTGGAGGATGGAGCTGGGAACAGGATGTAACAAAGGCACTGATTTAACAACGATGAGTTCCACTTGTCGAGCATATTAGCAGGGTTCGGCGGCAAAAGCTGAGCTCATTTCTTGCTGCTGGAGGAGCTTGAGGGACTCATATTTCCTGCAGTAGACCGCTCAGGGCAGGCCCTTTCAGGGAGGAAAAGAAAGTGGTTTCTCCATATTGTTCTCCCCTTCGAATGGAACCCATTTTACTGGGCCACAGAGTAAAGGCTTAAAAATATCTGTATCAAAATTCACTTGCTCTTAAAGCTTTTCTCTTCCTCCCCTGTCTCTGTTGAATCATGTTAAGGCCCCACAGACACTTACCTCACCAGGCACTAATGGTTCCTACACCCCGGGCCAATGGCCAATTCTGCCTCCTCCCACTCCACTGACCAGCTGCATTCCATACACTCTCTCCTGGAAACACTTCCTTCATGTCACGATTCTGCTCGTTCTCCTCTTTCTCAATGACCGCTTTGTCTCCTTCTCCTGGATTCCTCTCAGATCTATGACCTCTAAATATTGGAGGGCTCCAAGGATTCATTCCCAATCCTATTTTCTCTTCAGTCTAGAATCCCACCCTAGGTGATCTCATCCAGTACAATGGCTTTAAATGTCATATGTCATCTCTATGCCAATGACTCTCATATTTGCAGCTCCATTTTTTACTTACTCTCTGAACTCCAGACTCTTACATCCAGTCACCTATTTAACCTGTTTCCTTGGTTGAGATACACGTCTCAGACCTGTCCAAAACTGAACTCTGACTCCCATTTCCAAACCGTTCCACCCTCTGCCTTCCTCGTCTCAACATTATGCAAGCTGTTCAGGTCCCAGACCTTGGAAGTATTTTGACAGTCTCTCTCTCTCTCTTTACACTCCTTATCTAAATCCCACTGGCTCTATCCTGAAAATATCTTCAGAATGCCATAATTTCTCCCCACCTCTGCAACTAGTTCCTAAGTCTGAGTCAGTCTCACCTGGATTATTCCATTAGCCTCCTGGATCTTCTCAGCCTTCACACTGACCCCCAACAGTCCGTTCCCATCAGAGCAGCCAGAGGAATTCTTTGAAAATCTAAATTAGGTCATATCATTCTTCTGCTAGAAATCCTCCAAAGCCTTCTCAAATCATGCAGAATAAAACCCAAATTTGTGATCTAAGCTTACGATTTGTCCTGCCACCATCTCCCTGACCTCATCTCCCTCTCATTCTCTCCCTCTTGCTACAGTGGCCTCCTTAATAACCCTTAAACATGCCCAGCATGCTCTTGCCTCAGGGCCCGTGACTTATTACTTCCTCTGCCTCAAATGATCTTTCACCAGATGTCCACAGTGCTTATTCCTTCTCTTTATTCCGGCCCTTGCCAGAAAATCATCTTTTAAGAGAGGACTTCCTTGGCCACCATATCCAAAAAGCGTTCTTTCCATCAGTCTATCAATCTTTGTGCTCTTACCCTGCTTTATTTTCCTTAGCGTTTTATAATAACCTGATATATTAAGTACGTACTTATTAATTTGTGTATTATTTCTTTTCTTGAAATAAAAAATATAACTTCATTTGAAAGGGAGCTTTTTCTGCTTTCTACACCACTGTACCAACATGGGAGTCACAACAAATACATGTTGAATTAATAAATGAATTTCTTCTGATTAGTAGAAGTTAAAAACTCCGTGATGGAACTAAAATCGAAAAGAACTCTGCCTCAGTGTATGACACATTTTGCTTTCCACATCGCTTTGACAGAAGGCAAGCCCAAGGCAGAAAAGCTATGTATCAGCAAGAGTGAAAATGAAATCTCTAAATGCCTGACGCTCTTAGGAATTTCTTTACACTGAGGCCATAGATTTTGTGACTAAACAATAAGCATTTATTCAGCATCTATGAAATGAATTTTAAGTTTACAAAGCTTTAAAAAAATGGCAAAATCCCTAGTTCTCTGCATTAGGCAAACCAGAAATTCACTTAATTTGTTACTCATCGTTTTGGCCTATAAACTCAAATACTTATTAACGCTGTAAATATGCCTTTTTACTGGCTGGCTGACAGCTCCCATGCTTTCCTGTGCTGTCTCCTTAAACATTTATGAGTGTTCATGAATATGCAAATATACAATCTAATGTCTGCAAATGGTTGCAAGTACAAATGCTATGTTAATATTTCATACAGTGATGGGAGCAAATCAACAATCATAAATTTTGAACAAATATGTTGCCTCATTAATAACTAATGAAGCAGTGCATAGAGCTGAGATTCGGCATTTAATGCTAGAAGTTGTGTTTAAATAGAGCCTATCAGGCAAGGCCACTGCTTCCAAAATTTTCACTAAGATCTGATCCTTCCCGGGTGGTTTCTGTTTGGAGATGGGGGAGGTATTTGAGAAGAGAGGGCTTTATAATACTTGTTTTAAAAACTGAAATATTTTTACATGGTAGGAATAAAAATTATTCTGATGACTGAATGAATTGTCCTAGAAGTGGAACTTCTTGCACAAGAAGCGTGTTTAATTTGATGTTTCCACTTTCCTAACGTAACATCAGCCGAAGAGAGCTTAAATACTCCAAAGAAACACGGAAATGGAGGCATCAGAGGAGTTTGATGGGTTAATCCCTTGAGCTACTCAGGGGTCTGAAAGAAGTGAAGTGATTTGCCTTTGGTTGCAGGGTCTGCTGCAGTAGCCATAGCGTTTGGCTCATGATCTCAATCCTTCCAAACTTCTCCATGCTGCCCCCTCTTCTGGGGGCACCAGTTTCTTCAGAAATCCCATGTCCCAGTGAATCAAATACCAAAGTGCAAACTTGCAATCACTATACGTCTGAGAGATGATGTCACAACTTTCGAACAGATTAAAATATCAACAACATAGTCCAAAGTCACTTTATATTTCGGGGTGTCAACATACTCATTTACCAACTGGATTGAGATCCTCTCTATCTCCCCAATTTGAAAAAACCCTCGGCGGGCTCTTCCCTGGATGAGACACAAGATGTTTCAGAATTGTTCGGCTTCTCTGCATGAGCAGAAAGAGCATCGTGACAGTTTCACGGGCCTATGGGAGCAGGATGTGTAGTAGATTGGATAAACTGGGACTGGCTGCATGGCACATCCTGGAAGATTCTCTTCAAAAATAAATTCTTGATGTCAGCCTAATTATCATTTGTGTTCTCTTCATGGAAATCATCACAAGACTTTTAGGAGCCGTAGTACTTTACCATTTCTTGAGTGCTTTTTTATATATTATTTTATTCCATCTTCACAAGTTGCTCCATAAATAGGTATAATTATCCACATTTTACAGATGAAAAACTCCATCTGAGAGAAGTTAAGTCATTTGCTAAAAGAGAAGAAAAAAAATCTGGTTATCTGAATGTGTGAAAGTTGGGTTTTATTATTATATACAGCTTTATAAAATAGTCTTTTAAAAATATTCTTGACTTTTAAAAATGGGCTCCTTTGCCATTTATGTACCTGCACCGATTTACTTGAGTTTCTTTTATTCAGATCCTATTTTCAGTTAGCCTAATTCTCTTCCTTGCTCGAGTCCCTATCCAGGTAGGAAATAAAGTATTTATGGGTTGGCAGTAATTTTTTTTAGTTATACATTTTATGTTCAGTGGTAGTAATCTATTAAAACACCCCTTTGTAGGGATCTCTGTGGTGATGGCACACTTATGTGTCTTGGTTATGGTGGTGATTACAGGAGTCTATGCATGTGATAAAAGGCATAAAAGGAAACACACGCACACACACACACACACACACACACACACACACACACAGATTAGCGCAGGAAGACCAGAGATACCCAAATAAGACTGGTGGATTATATCAATGCCCATTTTCTGGCTGTGGTATGCTACTACCGTTACGCAAGGTGTTACCATTGAGGGAAACTGAGTAAAAGGTACATGGGATCGCTCTGTATCATCTCTTACAACTGCATGTTAATCTACGGTCATCTCAAAATTAAACTACAATTTAGGAAACCTCAATTAAAATACAATTAAACTATTTTCTAAAAAGCCCTTTCTGGTTAGTTAACATTGAATTGTTCACACAATTCTTTTGGACACTTTGGACCCAGAAGAACATAAAGAGTACTTCAGTATTTTTTATGCTCTGACGCTGAACTATTGTGCCCATGGAACGTGGCTGGGGGTGGTGGAGAGGCTGCTGGGGGTAGGTCCCTGGACACTAGCTGAACCCTTCTGTTCCCTAGCAATGTGATTTTGAGCAAGTCACTTCCTGCTTTGAGCCTGTTTTCTCATTTATAAAATTCTATGAGATTAGCATAGAGCTAGCTCTTAGTCCACAGGAGGGCACCTCCTTCCCCTCTCCACCAGCCTTCCAACATAACCTCACTCATCATATCCACGGTAGATATGTCTTTTACCTTCCTTCAAAAACATTTTTGATTTACCTTTTTCAAAAACAAATTTTGTATTATGGAAAAATTGAAGCATATGCAAGAAAGAATATTTTAATGATTCCTCAACAATTATCAACTCAGGGCCAATCTGGTTTTCTCTATACCTCCACCTGTTTCCTTTTCTAGCACCATATCCCACCCCTCCCCCAAACCCTAATCACTTTGAAGCAAATCTCCAACATTATAGCATTTCATCTGTAAATATTTTAGAATGTGTTTCTGAAAGAAACAAGCACAAACACATCATCGCAACACTATTACCATATCTAAAACATTAACAATTCCTTAATATCATCAAATATTCAATGTTCAAATTTCCCTGATGTCTCATGATTTTTTAAAATAGATTGTTCAAATCATTATCCGAATGAGATCACGGCAGATAGTTCTAATGTGTGTGTGTGTGTTTTTTTTGTTTCCTGCTAACCCAGCAAAGACTCCAGACTCTCTCTCAACCCAGCACTCCAAACCAGAATCACTCCATGGGTCAAAGTTGCCATGTACGGGACCTGAAACAAATCTGCTTTCTCTGGTCTAGAGTTCTGCTAAGTCCATTTAAACCAATGGTTTCTAACTGATTTTGAAATCACCGTTGAGTATCTGATAAAAAGCTAAGCTAAGTGGGGCACCTGGGTGGCTCAGTCGGTTAGCTGTCTGCCTTCTCCTCAGGTCATGATCCCAGGGTCCTGAGCCGGAGCCTGAAGAGCACTGAGGCGGGTTCCCTGCTCAGCGGGGGGCCTGCTTCTCCCTCTCGCTGCTCTGCCTCTCCCCCCCTGCTCCTGCTCTCTTGCTCGCTCTCAATCTCAAAGAAATAAATAAAGAAAATTTTTTTTTCAAAAAAAGCTAAGAGTTTTTTCTCCTGTGATTAATCCTTATTTTTTTCCAAAAAATATTAAAATTTCATAAAAATATATAATATGTATTTTATATGATTCTATATATTTTATTTGAAATATATTTTGACAATAGCAGTCACATGTGCAATTTAGGCTTCTACGCAAGTGGTTAAGATGAGCGTAGCTGGGCTCCAGCTGACCTGGGCTGAAATCAAAGCATCATCACGCACCAGCTACGTGACTTAAAACACGTCTTGATCCTCGTGAGCTTCAGCTGCTCCATCTATTATATGCAGATGAAAGAATATGTATCTCAAAGGACCGTGTGGAGATCAAATGAACTAATTTAAGTAATTGGTAATAATTATAAGCAATTAATAATAATGAAAAATAATTGGCCTAATAACCAACAAGGAGTTAGTATTTATAAATTATATTTACTATTTTATTAACTCTGTTACTTTATTTTTTTTTAAAAAGATTTTATTTATTTATTCGACAGAGATAGAGATAGCCAGCGAGAGAGGGAACACAAGCAGAGGGAGTGGGAGAGGAAGAAGCAGGCTCATAGCGGAAGAGCCTGATGTGGGGCTCGATCCCATAACGCCGGGATCACGGCCTGAGCCGAAGGCAGACGCTTAACCGCTGTGCCACCCAGGCGCCCCTTAACTCTGTTACTTTAGAACGTTGTGATAACATCATTTTTGGAATCCAGAATGCTGGGAATCTCCACTTGTCTGAAGGTCTGACTTCTGGAAACTTCAATCATTCTGAACATAGTCATTGTCCTGAAAATTATGGGGGGGGGTAATAAAAGAAGTTGACTTGCAGGGAAAACAAGTTTTTCAAGATTAAAAATGGAGCTCCCCTTACCTTGAGAAGTGTCGGAGCTGCTGATGAGAGAGAGGCCACAGGAGCTTTAGGAAAAGATGGCGTCTCAGGGCCGTTCAGAGTGGGGACAGATGGGGCTCCTATCTCCTCTGAGGGCATCTCTGTGTTACAGAGAACAAGGAAATGATGTTCCAAGGATAACCCAAGGAGATATTAAAAACATATTCAAAAACCCTGAAAAATAAGTGAATTGTCTATTACTCTTAGAACTAGAGAGTAAGCTGTAAGGTAGTTCTTCACTTAGGATTAACACACACACACACACACACACACACACACAGAGTGGAGCAACACTCCTCATATAGATAAATCTGTTTCAGAGTGTTTCAGAAACCTTTCTGCACTCCTGCCCCCGCCCCCTTTCTGGCACTTTGCCAGCAGCAGGATGCACGCGACACAGAATTTGGTGCTCTCGCGGGGTCTGCAAAGGTAAGGTTTGGCCCACATTCTGAGCTTCTATCTTTATGTCCTATTAAGAGCACTGTCCTCTTTAAATGTGGCCACTCAGCATCTTCTGTAGTTTTCCACTTCCAAAATCCTCCAGGGCAGAATCAAATGGAGTCATGCTTGGCCCACTGGCAGAGCAAAGTTATGAAAGAAAGAAAACAACACTGAGCCAGGAGAGGGCAGGAAATCCTTCTAGCGCCAAGAACACGGCTTAGTCACATAAGCCCGAAAACTGAGTCTGGGCAAATGGGTCTCACTACGCCTGAGTGGAGTAGAACAGAGAAGAGACAGAGTTTGGTGAACTTAAGACCAAACCCCCCTCTTGGACCTGAAATTGCCCAGGAATCTTGAAAACAGATTGTGTTTGGAAAGCAGGGTATCTAAGCCAAGAGCTGCCTGAACCAGCCCAGGCCAGGGAACCAGCCAAGCTGTACAAGATTTTTTCCTCCCCTGTAATGATGTTGTTTGGGACTCTGGACTGACATAAGGCCTGGTGGGTGGCAATGAGAGACGGAGGATGGGAGAGCTTTGGGATTTTTCACATCAGAGTGAGAAAGAACAAACCGTGGCCACCAAAGGTAGAGAGTGAATAGATGACAGTAACATTTCCAGAAGGCGCAGACTGGCCATTTCCCCGGATGTTGGAAATGGGATGGGGGAGTATGTTCAGAATTACCAGGGACCCTTATGAAACCACAGGGCTGAATACCACTGGTGAAGACCTTCTTCATCTCTGCCCTTCATCAGGATGAATCCTTATTTTGAAATTGTAGACCCCTGACCCCACCTCCCCTACTTTTCCCCACAGTTTTCCCAGCCGTACCGATTGTGCCTAAAGCTTAAACTGCCAGAGAAGAAAAAATAAGAGTAGGAAACAATCACCAAAAAGAGCATCTCCTTTCCCTTTGATTCTTCCTTCTGTTTCAAACCTCTTCACTTCCACAATGGGTCTCCAATTAATCTGCTCTCAATTATTCTCTGAATTGCTCAAATCTTTCCTTTACTGTGGAGGATCGACTAGTTCCTGTCCTGGAAATCCGAGAAAGTTTCCTTATGGCCAGACTAAACCTGTGTATATTTTACAGGAGTTTTTTTTTTTTTTCCTCCCTCGTAAACTAAGCAAAATAAACCAAACAATCACAGCACAAAATGATTAGAATAGAAAGTCTGAAAATTATCCCTGAGTTAGTAGCCAGGCAGCAGATAAAGAGGGATTTCCTAAGGAAAAACTATCCAGGGGGCATACACTGTTGTTTTATAAACCAGGTGGTGCCTTTTGGGGCCAAGAGGGCCCAACCTACCCCATGGTAGCTGAACGTACTATGAAGAATATTAGTGACCTAAACAACAACAACAACAACAACAACAACCACAACAACAACAACAACCACCACCACCACCACCACAACAACAACACAAAGATAGAAAGAAAAAAGAAGAAAAATCTGGATGCAACTTCCAGGGTGCTTAACTGAAAATGAAAGAATCCACAACAACATGTGAAGATTCATCTGCCTGCCTAACATGCCTTGATGTCCCCCCTCCTTCCAGCCGGGAATGCCCTCCCCCCTCTCTTTTTCCCGCTGCTTCTCCCACTGGCCATCCCATGAAGGATGACAAGCCTTTTCCAAATGTGGAATCTGACTGACCAGGGCTGGAGAATTGGCTTCTCCTCTGACAAGACTCTTTCTGTGGCTCGAGTTACTTATAGTCCCTGTGTCCACTGCCTTTTTTGGAAAATGAGATTAAAAAGGACTCCCTGAACAGGTAATTATAATTGTTAAATTGGAACATAGTAAGTGACTGACTAATAGTAACTACTATTATTTATAGCAACGATCACATTAAGACAGATTATTTAGCCCCTAATACCAACTCAGGAGTGATACTCAAAATATTTAATATAAATCAAGGTGTGGGCCCCATCCCATCAGAGCAAACAGTGGCCCCAGTCCCTAAGCAGAGGTCCTTGGTGTGCCCAACATTAGCTCCTCGTTGCTAGATTGTGGTGCCAGGGGTTGGGGGGCCTTAGGGAAGATTGGAAGGGGTCTGAATAGCAAGTGGAGATTTCAGTGGAGTTCTTAAATCACCCAGAGAAGTACTGGGATGTTTTTATTGCAAGGATCTCTATAGCAGTGAAAATGGATAAAATATTAATCTTGCATATCATTCCTTGTACTACTCCTTTTTACGTTATCTGCACATGATTTATATTCTCAAAGAGATCACAAGCTAATAACTGAATATGAAATTAATCTTGTGCTTCTGACTCTCCAGGTGATAGAACCAACTATCAGAGGTGTTCAGGAAACATTTACCAATTGATTGTTAAATAGAAGACATTATTATATATTATTTCTATGAAGCACTTACATTTCGACTATTTTTTAAAAGGGATTTATGGTGGTTTAATACACAGAACAGTGGATGCCTTGCAATCACATTAGGTCAAGGGTAACAGCACAAGATCCCAGTAATAAGATGTGGTACACCCAGCCGCGGTTGGTCTACAACAGAGCCCAGAGCTTTGTGACAACCAAAGCAAAAAGGGAAGCTAATTCGGTGCACAGATTGAATTATTTAATAAAAGGAAGCACTCAAGTGTGCAAATATTTCCCTCTAAGAGGAAATTGTTGTCCTGGTGATTAGGTGTGCATTGTCTTTGAGAACTGGCCTTCCTCTCCTTTCCATTTTTGCTCCTGAGCTCCTGACCCTCATCACCCACACACTCTATGTCGCAGCTGCTCCAGAAGTCTCGACGTGATCTTACCACTCCATGGCCTTCCACCCTCTAGAGTCTTTGCAGAGTTGGTCTCTCTGCCTGGAATTCTTGTTCCACGTTTTCTTCCTCCATCATACAGCTCAAATTCACCCCTTCTTTGACTCCTGTCCCCACTTCTCATCACCTCCACAAACTAGGCCACCTACACCCATTATACTTACTGTAGGTCAGCAGTCAATTCGGGAAATGTATTCCTTCTGCTTCCTATCTCCAGCTTCAAACCTTTGTGTTTCTATCTGGTTTCAATTTCAGTCCCTGGTATCTGGATTTTTTTTCTCTTTTAGATGGAAACTCGTGTAAAGAGTCTGCTGCCTCTTGATTTTGCTTCTCCCCAAGGAGAAGGTAGCCTTTTGGATTATTTCTCTTTGTAATACACACTGCTTCTCCAAGACGGCATCAGCTTACCCTTATGTGAATTAGAAAAAGTTGCCTAGAGGGAGTAGCCAACTTAGAGACCTCAGGGTTGTGTGGTTCTAAGTCTCCCTTTCTTTCAGGCAGATAGCACTCCTAGCCAGGGTGCATGGCTAAGGGAGTGCAGTGAAGCAGGAGTCTTTGTGTGCTGCAAAAACTTCACATCCCTGGATAAAGCCCCAAGTCCCAGATTCCTAGAGCAACTCCTCAGTCTAGGCTCACAACAGGAAGTGATACATACAAAGCCATCCTAGTTCCTCCAAGAGAATTCTGTCATTCCTTTAAGCTTAGATAATGTTCTGTTAGACATGCAACTCCATAATGTGAATCTTCAATTGCCTGTCTAACTTCCAGGATAATGAGACCTGAGTCATCTGTATATTTCTAGAGCTTTTCATTTACCTATCACTGCTCTGAAAATTTCTTTTAGATGAATCAGTGAATGAATATACAGCAGAAAGTTTCCATGGATGCCCACCATTTTCTTGATGAGCTCCATTTCACTGATAATAGTCAACAGAACTGCTGTTATGGTCGATGTGCTTCTGTTCACCATGCAAAATGTTAGATCCAGAGGCTCTGGAAAGACTTTTTTGCGGGGGGTGGGGTAGAAACTGGAGTCAAGTCTAGAGAGGATATCAGCTGATTGTTGGGTCAAATTTTGTTAAATGGGAGAGCATGTCTCTTTATTAACAAGTTAATTAGAAATAAACTGTTGTGCAAGGTTGGGGTATAGGTCCTAGGGAAGGATTTACAAAACTCCAGGTTAACTTTTCTTCTTCTTCCTGTGACTTACGTCATATCTCCAATGCTCTCCAAAATGGCAGGGCTATAAGGCCAGAGAAGTTGCTCACACTGGGCCAAACTTTGAATATAAGTGGTGCCCAAGTCTGCAGATACTGTGTGCCCCAATAGCTAGGTCAAGGCCCATTCCCTTGTATATCTGAATGTATATCTGTTAAAAAGGATTGCTTCCTTTGAGAGGAAGTTCTCTTGACAACTTTTCTAGGCTTTGTTAACCAAAGGAAAAAGGAAAGTGCAGATTGCCTAGATAAGGTACATTTCAATTTATTATCTCTCTAAAAGCTTCTCCCAGAAGTTAGCCAGACTTGAGTGTTTTGAACCACAGAGGTCATTACATGTTCAGAGGGCCCTTCCCTCTGGTTTAATCCTCCTGATCTACCAGTTTTTCCACCCCAGTTTTTTAAACAGTTAGACTATGAGAATGCATATTTAGTGGGAAAATTATCATTTGTAATCTTCACTTCTTCATCTTGGGGAGTGGTACACAGAGAAGAGATAATAATTAAACAAGAATAACCACTAACCTCTACAGAAAAATTTATATTTGAAGTGAAAGGAAAGTTGGTCCTAAACATTTCTCAATGACCAAAATGGTGTCTGGTGTATAGCATGAAATACATATGAGAAAGAATAAACCCAATGGGCTACCACTGAACAGTATTGAACAGTAACTTTCAAATAATGGGACCCAATGGCTGGCTTTAAAAAAGTAGGTCATAAAAATTAAATTCTTCCTTCTAGGTCTTATGATGAATATGCATCAGTAAATCCCTACCTCACATTTCTGAGCCTTGTGATTCTTGGTATAAGAGATTCCCATTCCAGATTAGCCTTCTGATGAATTCTCAGGCTTTTTATTGGTAGAATTATACAAAAGGAGAAATCATAGTAATGATAATGAAGGCTACACTTGAGTTCTTATTGTGCGCTTGTCCCATATAACCCTGAAATAGAGGTTTGAGTATCCACTTTTTTATGTGAGGCTAATTCAGAGTTAGGGGCTGAATCTTAATTTTAATCTCTACATACCTGGAACACAAAACCTGTGCTCTTTCCTCTGTATTTGCACCAATCAGACAAATGTTTCCTTTGAATGAGTCAAATTAAGATTGAAAGTCATAAACTTAGAGTTTGCAATCCAGGTGTCCCTTTCCTACTGATATTAACAAAATCACTGTCATCAGCCCACCTTACATCTACCAAAGGTACACTGTCCAGTCATAGAACAACAAAAAGACCACAACCAGCATTTAAAAAAAAAGCCCCTGACACCTTAAAATGCTAATTGAGAGGAAATTAGTCTCTTAAAACACAAATCTCTTATGAACAAATAGTGTCAAAGCTGTTAAGGAAGATGATCAAATTAAGATATTTCCCTTTAATTCTTTATCCTGCTTCATTCAAGAAAAAGCTTTGTTATGGAGTTTCTTCCATGGAGTCCTCAGGATCAAAACAAAATGCAATTATCTATCTTTAAAATTTAAAATTGAATGGTTCTTTGACTGCTGGTTAGCCAATACCACTCAAGTAGAACAGGTCTACATGGTCATGACTCACCAATTTTCTCATGAAGGCAAAAGTTGACAAGGAACCTGCTGATTTTAAAGGGAATTCGCTTCTCCAACTGGTGAGCATAGAATCTGCTGTGGCTAGATCAGCAGGAGAGGGATTTTGATGGCATCACACTGTACATCCTGAAGACAGAACTATTGAATCAGGAGGGTGTCAACTGGCAAAATTTATAGATGACATACAGAACCCAGCAGACTACTCATATTCAGATGTTGCTTAATGACGAAATTTGATGAAAAAATTATAAGATTTAGTAAATTCGTTCAAGCAAGAATAAGTCCAGGTTTCCTACCATGGACAACTGAATGGGTAATGCCATTAATTATACATGATAGAGCATTCATTAATGGTGAAATGAATAAAATAAAATAAATTGCAAGCTTATTCTTTAGAACAAATAAAAACAAAATTAGGTGTATGCAACAGAAGCATATCATTAAAGTCTTTCAGAAATAACTAAAATAATTGAACCATGAGCAAGTGATTAATGTGAGTTTTAATGCCAGAGGCATTTCTTTAGGATAATGGAAGGGAAAAAATTTCTTATCCTTCAGCAGGTGCCATGCTGAGCCATGTGCAATTTTTATGATCTCTTGTGCAAAGCAGACCGATCAGCATGCCTCCAGCAATTGGCTAATACTACTCCTAGGAAACCACATTTGTAACTCTTAGAAGTTCCTCTAACATCACCTCAGGTCGCAATTTAAAGATAAAACTTTTGAGAATCCCTGTATGCCCTCCGGCATTCTCTTGTTGGGTTGTTTGCTTGTTTGACAGATATTTTAGGATTTTGTGAAGGAAACTATCTATGATCTTAATTAATCAAAACCATAAGTACCATAAGTATTGGGGCTGGAAGAACCTAAGTGTTCTCTGAACTTCTGTGTGTCTAGTACTGAGGGACATTAATCTTTATAACCCTCAAAATACTTATTTTCAGCACCACACATTTTAACGTTGATCATTTGCTCTTCTTAAGGTGTTCCTGGGTTTCTCTTGGTGAAACTCTAAGCTTTATCAGCATCCCCTTTCTGTCTGTCATATTCCTTAGGCAAAGAATGAGACAAGCAAGTTGTGGAATTGGGACCGTCTATAGCTTAACACCGTTTAGAGAAATGGGAAAGATTTTCAGCAGTGTGTTTCAGAAAAAGTCGTCAAAGGAAGAAAAAGAAAAGAGAGAAGAAAGCATAAAGGTACAAGAAGTTGCCAATGGAATCATGAATATTGAAGAGCAGGGGAAAAAAGTATTCAAATGTTCATATATCATAATATTAAGAGGGAAAAGTATAACTTTGAAAGGAGTTTAGTAAAAGGGAGCTTTTAAAAAGCACTGTAAACTGCTGATGAAAAGGAATTTGGAAGAAAGTCTTGGGTACCAATCGTTTCTTCTAAAACAAGAGACAGAGCTTGTGTATTTGTATTGCAAAAATATTTATGGTAAAAAATGTCCCCAGGAAATTTCATAAATCGGAAATGGGTAAAGTATGACTTGTGTGCTTTTATGCTTTTAGAATGTGTATATTTAAAGCAATATGGGTTTTAAACAAGACAGTTGCCCCAGGCAATTCTTGAGACTGTGCCTCTATTGCAAATATCAAGTGGTAGATAAAAGCAATTATCGGGGAAATCATGTGTCTTGTATTAATAGAGCATAAACCTTTAGGGCAAGTCTTTGTAGAGTCAGAGTATGTAGTCATTGCCTTGTCCCAGTGTGGTTTAGAGGGAGTCAAAAGACTTCATCTACCCCAAAACATCTCCCTTACTGAATTGGAATCAACACCCTTGAGGACCAGTCTTTTTAATCAAAATATATTTAGAGAGCTCCTGCTAGAATGCACATCTGCTAACCAGGAGGGAAATACTACAATACAAGATTACCTGTCACTGCATTAACTTGATCTGATAAAAACTTGAGGTAGCCTGGAAATCTGGGTGCAGAATCCAGAGGGTCTAATACCAGGATAAAACCATTTTACAGAGAAAGGGTATTTACAAAGATACAGACCTGAGGGAACCACTCAGAGAGGAAAAAGCTTGGATCCTATACCTCAGATGGGGCTTCATTAGGACACAGAACATCCGAGAAAAAGAGCCCACTAGAAGGATGCAGAGTGATAAATACAAATTTTGTCTTTTTAATAATCTTCTTTAGGAGTGTTCCTGCTAGATTTTCTGGAAGCTTATTGTAAGCCTATTCACTATAACATAAGTTTTGGAATAGTTTGTTGGTCTCGGTCCTCATCCAAATGTACCGTACTACTGTAGTATCATGAAGGCTTTGAAGTAGTTCTACTAATTGGGCACTTTCTTGTAGCTACGCAATTTGAACCATCTCTGAGATCCAACATTCAGGGGGACCTAAATTCACCTCTACCCTCCCCTCCCCCCCATGCACATTCACACAAAAAGGAATAACAAAAGACCAATAACTAAAAAGATATGGTTATCCAGTGGCCAAAAACCTAACTGGTGTCACCCACAGAAGAACAGCTTTATAATGGAACATGAAGATATGGTCTAACCAGCCACGTACATTCCAAATTAGAAATGATGACAAGAAACAAAATATAGGCTTTTTCATGCTGGTGACTTCAGTAAGGGCTGCTAGTACATGGGTCCACTTCTTCAAGAAGTCAAGAAACTGTTTTTCTTCTTGAGTTTGCCTTGAATGGCTTTATCACTTTCCTCTCCACAGTGACAAAAAATAACCAACGTCTTCCTAGTATATGCCTTGGAGAAGCGTATTTGGGGAAGAGTGGTATAACCTTCCAAAGGCAAATTTGGCAGACGGTAGACTTGGGGAAGGGGAATGTGTGTTCACTGTTGGTAAGATGGACTGGACAGAAGTTTTATGGGCTCTCCAGTTCTCCCAGACTCTCAATTCCAGCAGATGAGAGTGACTATAGCAATTCAAGGCTTATGACGAACCCTTCATTGAAACATTTAAGCCAGAATGAAACTGATGAAGCCTGACCTTTGACCATGACTTAATACTTTAGTTTGATTTAGTTGAGATTCTTCTAGAATAATAACTGCAACACAGACATCCTTGGTTTGATTTGGCATTTTCTCTTTGGGGACTGTTAACTCGGATAGTGTTCTTTAGTAACCAGCCAAGTTCACTGGTAGCATCATGGCTGCCTGGAGGAGAGTCCCTGCAGGAAGAGGACGAGATAATCATGAATGTGTCTGAGGTCATCACTGCCTTGGCTAAGTCTTGACTAGGGAGGAATTTACATGATTATATTATCAATATTGAAGTAAACGTACATGCACATCTATCCCCAACTCCCTGTGAACACATAACACTTTTTATTCATCCCAGGGGATTATTTAGAAAAATAGAGACATGTAGTTTCATTTCAGGTAGCTTACCAAAAAAAAAAAAATTGTGTCTTTGGAGGGCCTGCTATGGAATGAAACTTGCTTGAAGTGAATCGATTTATTTTATTTAATTTTGCTGGAAGCTCCATAATCCCATTGTGAGAGCTCCTAACTCTTAGGAGAGATACTAAGCAGGGAAGAAGGCTGTGGGTTTTTAATCGTATGTATCCCCCTCCCTTCCCTCCTGTTGTTGAATTCTATTTGTATTGCGAGATTGAGTTCTCAGTTCAAGTACGTTCTTGTTAATAAAATAGGCGTGGGCGAGTCTTCTAAATCCCTGCATATATTCCTCGCAGATAAAAAACCAGTCTGCTTACTAAATACCCATTTTTCTTTCTTGTTGGCACTCCCTCAGCAAAGGACAGTTCACAGCAGGGTGAACTGCTGCAGTAAATGTCAGAGGAAATGGAAAGAGGTCAAGGGGATAGCTCCTTTGAACTTATTGGTTAGCTTGAATTGACCAGAGCTGCAGCGAACAATTCCATCATGAATCTTAAGGGGGAAAAAAGATGATGACAAACAGCAAGGGTTGCGTCTGGAACACATCAAAACCTAAGGATGTACTGTATGGTGACTAACATAACATAATAAAAAATCATAAAAAAAAAAAAAAACCAACACCTGTCAAAATGTCTCCCGTTTTACAGCCCAAGAGTGAAGGCTGGGAGGAGGTGTGTGAACCTTCTTCTCCAATGATCCATTTTTGTTTTCGTTTTCTTTAAAAGGAAACTCTCCCCGGCCTAACCTGATAAGATGATGGGGCTACTAATGTCCATCGTTTTCACCCCTGGACCCGTGTGTCACAGAACCAACTGGGCCTTCCTCTCGGTCATCTTTAAATTTCCTCCTTTGCATTGTCACTGGCTTTTGGCACTTGCATTTAAACGTAGTTAAAAAAAAAAAAAAAGGAAAAGGAAAGATCATTCTTTTTCCTACCTTGGTATAAAGATGAGCCAGCCAATCATTCATGGAGTACCCGGCTCACATCGATGGTACAATTTCAGAGGTTGATAATTTACTTTTGATGCTAATTAATTACAAGTAATCATAAAAACAAATTAAAACCACTATACTTATTGCAGGTCTTCTTATGCTCCTGAAATAATGCATTTTTATGCATCTGTTTACTTGCTTTGTAAAAAAATGTAATAATCTATATTCATAGAAAAACAACTTTAGTGCTCTGCGTCAAAGCTGTAAACTGTTATTGGTTATTTGGGTGTTTGGGTTTTTTTTTTCCCCTGAGATAGTAAAATGGAAGAATGATAGTGAGCTACATCAAGTGAAAGAGATTAATGCTTTTCAGGACTAAAAACTAAAACTAAAGACAGGAATTTAGGATTTCTTAAAAAAATTTCTGATTACTGTTTATAAATTTCTCTTTTTAAGGGACAAATGTATTATTTTGCTCCTGGAAATTGGTAGGGGGTTGGAGAGCCAGCTTTGGCTTGCATGCCTGGAAGAGACATAAATCTCCAGGAGACCCCTCTATATTTTCCCTTCTGGGAAAAGGGAGGGGATTCCTCTCTGGGTTCTGTTTTCTCCAACATAGAGGCCTTTTCACACCATTTGAGAAGTGCAGTGAACGGGACCACAGTGTCTCCTCTGCAGATCACTGTTATACTCTGATTTCTCATCCCACGCCCTCTCCTTCTCCCATCTCCTTACAAACTCCCCTGGGAGGCAGCAGAGAGGAAGGGAAAAATGATGGGTGGGAGTCAGGAGACTCGGCTTTCCGGTGTGGACTCCTGCCATCTCTGTCACAGGGAGCAACCCAAATGCAATGGAATACCACGCCTGGGGGTGTTCTGTAAAGTACTGCGCTCATGTCGTCATCATGACCACCATCCTATCAGGACCATCATCACAACCATCATCCCTTTAATGGCTAATAATATGGAGTGGTACAGAAAGATACCTTTAACTGTAGCATCTCACTTAGTCACCCCCACATCTCTGCAAAGGCAGATTCTCTTTACCGTAACTTTGCAAAAGTCTGTCCTATCTGTCAAGAGTAAAAAAAAAATCTGAGGAGAGAAACTCTTAGGGCCTGGTTTGCAGGTTTCAGCACAGCCTCTCCTCCAGCTTTCTGTAGAATTTCTTTTTTTTTTTTTTTTAAGATTTATTTATTTATTTATGAGAGAGAGACAGAGAGAGAGAGAGAGAGAAAATGAATGGGGGGAGGGGCAGAGGGAGAGAACCTCAAGCAGATTCCTTGCTGAGCGTGGAGCCCATTCCAGGTCTCAGTCCCATGACCCTGAGATCATGACCTGAGCCGAAACCAAGAGTCAAACACAGTGGACTGAGCCGCACTCCACAGACTGAGCCACTATGGAGTTTCTTTACACAACACACCCAGTTTGTAAGCATTACACACCCATCAGGGAAGAGCTGGTGGGCAGCATTTCTTGCTCCATGGGAGGATGTCGTAACCTTCAAAGATTTTCACTCTTTCCTAACTCAGCGTCCATTCCCTGCTTGTCTTCCCAAATACCCTTTGAATTCTGCCTTCTCAATCTTTATCTGCTCCCCTTGGGAGGCCCAGGTTACACTTGGGGATGATATTAGGTGAAGCTGGGAAGATAGTTAAATTTCTTCTGAATATATTAAGGTAGTTTAACCCAGTCACCAACCACCTTCAGGGTAAAGCCAGGATGAGATATAATTTCTATAAATGCATGTTACCCAGCTCCCACACCAAACCAGACCCAACTCAAGACATGTGTTATGTGTTAAGTGCTGGGATAAGTCTAGTTTGACCCTTGAAGAGGTCTCTGAAACCTGGTCACTTGATTTGTAAATCTTGGGACTATCATGAACCTGTTAGAAGTCAGCCACACTTTTGGAGTTTAATTTATGTGATCAATTTATTAGGTAACTAGAGCCTCAATTGTTTGTCTCAAACCATTGTTTAGAAAATTATTGCCATTTAGAATTTTAATTGATTTTCACAAAATGTGTATTTGGTTTTTCTACACAAATAATTTGCATTTATGAATGTTTGGTTTGCCCTTTTTTAGTCCCTGAAAATCCTAAAAAACAATGTGCCAAAGCATATGTTGCTAACCCTATTTCTAGACCTGTGGAAATACCGAGGAAGCCACAGACACTGAGAGGCAAGGTGGTAGAGTGCTTTGCAGGCAGGCACACCTGGTCCAACCTGGCTGCTTCATGCGTGACCTTAGTTCGTTTAACCACTATGGACCTTGGCTTCTTCACATGGAATGAGAGGGATTTAAAAAGCTTACTCTGATTCCCATGAAGTTTAAACGAGGTAAAGTTAAAAGTGCGAGCAGAATGTCTGGCACAGAATTGGCACACAATAAATGTTCCTTCCCTCTTCTTCCGCCCCCTGACTTTTAGAACATGTAGCAAAAAGAAGTATTCTCTGTTCCTACAAATCATCTTTGTCCCCAATATTCTTTAATCCGTCCATGAATTGATTTTTTCCTTTCTATTTCTTATTCCTCTTTGATTTGTGCTTCCTATAGGGAAGGAGTGAGTCAGGCCCTTAAGGTCCCCTCTGATGGGGGAGTCTCCTCCATGCTTACCCTCAAGTGTCTACCAGACCCTACTCTCTTCTCCTTGTGCCACTTTTGTCCTCTCATTCTCACCCTGGTTGGCTTGTACACTAACCACCTGCAAGTCCAATTACCTTCTTCCTGCTTCCTGCAGAGCCAAAGGGAAATGGAGGAGCAGAAGTTGGTAGGATGGAGTTGCACCTCCACTTAAGATCTGTATCGCTGGTTGGACTACTGGAAGCTTTCACATGCAGCAGGGATGTGTTGCTTTGACAACAGGATAGGATGGCTTCTAGTTGGATTCAGTGTCCTGGTTTAACATTTTGGAGGTTCCTCCTGTCTCTGTCTTTAGGGTAGGAGGTGTGTTTAAGACAGTGTGCAGCCACCCTAATGATCAAGCCATATTTCATTTCAAGCCAGAAATGGAGGAGTGCAGAGCGGGGTGGATGCATTGGGTTCCTCTCTCAAACCATGTTTCACACATTTTAGATTTAATAATACCCTAAAGGCAATCTACCCAGTGCTTTATTCCCATAATCACCAAACGTGTATTGAAAGGGAATTTAATCAACATAGGACTCATTCATTGGCTGTTAACCCATTAAAGTGTTATTTTAAGAATCCACTGCCATTAATTTTTAAAAATCACATAGAGTGACTAAATATGTCAACTGTCTCAGTGTCTAAAAAAATGGATCCATGCCTAATGACTGGCAAGGAAACCCTCTGTCCCCAGAACAGAGCAGAATAACCCATTCAACTCCACTGTCTACACCCTCTAACCCCATCACCACCAATGTACACATTCAAACACATTACCTAGATAGAATCATGCCCTGGTTTGGAATCCTCACATGAGCCTGACCAGTGAAGGGAAAATTCTCAGTGCGTTGTAAGTAGCCAGCAAGAGGCAAGATTGTCATAGTTAATATTTGAACATTATGTGCAAAGTTTTTCCATTTATAGAGCTTTTTTTCTTATACAGCATCTCAGCTAATTCTTAAAACAGCTTGTTATTGCATTTTCACCAATGAGGACAGTAAGGCTTGGGGAGTAGATCCAATGTTCCCAGTAAGAAGTTGCGGGAACTTGAATGAAGTCTCCTCTGACTCCAAACCCTGAACTTGACCATGGCACTAACATGTGACTTCAGTCATCAAAAAACGCCAGGTGGATGAGACAAATACTGATTTTGCTTAAAGCAGAGAGAGAGAAACTGTGATATACCTTCCAGCCTCAGAGACTGGGGCACGGGCACCATGCAAAATTGTGATATTTATGTTTGCAGCATATCTTCTTGTTTCAGTACTAAGTCACCACCTACTTGCTTTTCTCTCTCCTTCTTTATCCCCATTGCAGATACCTCAGAGAAGACATCAGGGAGTATGAATGGAGGAAAGAAAAACAGATAGGCTTTTCCTCACTCCTGAAATCGTATATGGCCCTCCAGGCCATTTTCATGTACCCTGCCTCTGGCTGCCTGATATTCCTGCTCAGAGAATAAAGAGTACAAACCCCACTAAATGTCGAACATCCACACAATCCGAGCAATTGCATAAAGACAAATAAAATAAGACACAGTTCCATAAATGGCCTGGCCGTGGCCAATGATCATATGCAGGTGCATGTGCTAAACAGGTGAGCGCCGGTGCTTGTGTAAGGTTGCCTAGCTGCTCTAAAACACCGGCAGACCCTCAGGCCAGACCCTCAAGGAGCGCAGTCTTCTAGAGAGTTTTCACGCCAAATGGAAAACAGATTGTAGAGATGACAACAGTAAACAAGACAACTGAGTGGGCTTAGGCCAAGAGGATAAAATTCACAGTCAAACTATTTTGGTATCAGAGCATTAGCAACCCAAGGACCTCCTGGAATTGGGCAGGTCCATTTGGGGTCCTTTTGATCCAGTATGGAACAGAAAGAGTAAGACAGATGGAGAAGTGAGAGAGAAAGGGATGTGCTCAGAACAAGCTGCTTTCTTCGCTGTTTCGCTAAAAGCCAGGCCTGCTCTAAGGACAGCCACAAACCCACAAAACAAACAAAAACTACAGCAGAAACTGTAAACCTTCAAAAGAAGAGGCCATCGTTCAGCACTGGTGACATGGTGACATTTGCTCATTTCGAGCATGGAACTCAGATGAATAAGAGAGGCTGGTCGGTGACACGAATACAAAGCAGCCTAGAGTGACAGGAGCCCGGGTGTGGGTTTGTTTTGTCTTGGACAGGCTGTGAGGAAAATCCCACAGCACAGGAGTCCGGGGAAGAACTGGTCAGAAGGCCAGGACCTAGGTAGAAACTCAGAAAGGACTGTCGTTGAGGGATCCTCCTTGGCATAAGCAGGAAAAGTTATGTAACAGTAAGGCTCGGAGAGCGGACAATCAGATCCACCTGTGGGAGTGAGTGGCCTCACTGGCTTGTGTGTTGTATGTTCAGACTGTTGGTGGCGGTGACTGTGGCTTCATTACATCCATTTAAAGGAGGGGACCCAGGACTTCTTGGAAAGCCTCATCTACGGGATGCTTTCCTGGTCTTGTAGGCTATCCTACCATGACCTGTCTCCGCAGCCTGAGTTATAAAACAGTGAAGCGAAAAGTCCTTTAGCTCTTGCATTCATCTACTCGTCTTTTTATTACCTTTTGACAAGCAATTATCGAGTAAGAGTCTCATGCCACGCTGGGTGTTTGGAATATGCACATGAGGAACCCATGGTCCCTGCCCGTCGAGAGAATGAAAGCCTTACAGTCAGAAAATTGTAAAATATTGTGATAAGTCATAGCAGAAATAGCTGGACCTCAATAGCATAGATGGTAGGAGCATAAAAGGGCCTGGAGGATCTGGAAACGGATGAGTCTTTTTCCCAAAAGGGACACGATGAAGACATATTTCAGGGACATCTAGTAATTATTTGCTGGCGATGCAATAGCCTCTTAATTTTTAATCAAGTTATGATATAGTTACAATGAATTTCACACATCTTAAGTGTCCACCTAAACTTTTATGTGCATAAACCTGTGTCATCCCCACTCAGATCAAGATGTGGAATATTTCCCTAGTTCAGAAAGCCTCCTCGCGCTGCCTCTCAGTCAATACCGTCCCCACAGAGGTAACCACTGCTCTGACTTCTGCCACCTCAGATTAGTTTTGGCTGACTTGAACTTCACAGAAATGGAACCATACAGCGTGCATTCTTCCTGTCTGTCTTTCTCTACTCACCAACTCGATAAGATTCATCCAGATTATGCAAATGTCTTTATACCAAAATGGGGTAGCAGTGGAAGTCATTCCTGGATTTTAGGATTTTCTTAAGGGGAGTTAATTGGCTGAGAAAGGGGAAACAGATGGTGGAGTGGAAAAAACATAAAAGTTTAGATTCAATGGGGGTGGGTTTCAGTTTGGAAGAGGCCACTTGCTAGCTGTGTATCTTGAGAATATCATTCTCTGAACTTCAGTTTTCTTCTCTGCAAAATGAAGAAAACACCACCACCTACTTTACGGAGCTGTTAATATGATGTATGTGAAAAAAATCACTTTTAAACTGTAAAGTGTGACACAAATAAATGTTTTAAACCTGTTTTCATTAGTGTATTGTTTGTGCACAAATTGATGTATGGGAGTATTTACAAACAGCTAAAGATATGTAAAAGACAATTTTTCTATTATGCCTTTCATAAGTACGTTCTTAGTAATCAATTGAGTTTTATTACTCAAATGCAATTCAATTAACATTCAACAATTGCCTTGTTAAATTGAAAATCTTATTCTAGTTGCATGTACTCTGAAGCTGAAACATGGGTTGGTGCTCTAAGTCTTGGGATCTTGTTGCCAAATCAAACAATACTCTGAATTTACCAGACTTGCTAGCACCTGTAATAATGCACATTAAAAAGTACCCTACCTGCAGCATCTATTTCCCTCTGCTACAAGTCTTGCATTGTAAAACAGCAAAAGCAAACATTCCACAGAAGGAAGGAAAGGTTTTAGATTTCTTCTTAGTTTTTTTTTCCCCCCTGATTTTCCATTTGTGACCACAAAGGGAAATGCAGAGATGAATGTCTCTTGAAATAAGAAGTGATAGGAGATGGCCAGAACTGAAAAGTTTCAATGTGAGTCAAGTTAGAGAAAGTAAAACGTTGAGAGAGGCTTTTGAATTTCTTGAATTAATTGGTAAATACCTTACTTGCCCTTTGGTGAGATTATGAGTTCAAAATTAGAAAATCGATTCATTCAAATTCTCCACCAACTGCTCTACATTTTCTTGTTGATGGGAAAGAGGGGGGAATTCCTTTTCTCAATGGCTACATTGCCAGCCATCATCTGGAGCACTCTGTCTATAAACATGAAACCAGAAACGTTGGCAGGAGGAGACATTAACCAATCCCCTACCAGGCTGTAAGTAATACCACATCCTCCACCTGGCACCATTAATAATCCTATTCAATGAACCCTTTATTATTAATATTACTGGTATAAAAAATGACCCCACACTTACAGGTGTAACTTAATGAGGCACATGTTGTGGCCAGATGTCTCACAAGGCTGACTCCACCACCACAGTACACATCTTTGTGCACGTTTCATAAAAAGAAACCATCTGAAAGCATTCTTTTCAAGAGCATACTCATCACGTGGTATGGTCAGTTCAGGAGTGACGCTCTTCTTCTTAAGCTTAAACAGATGGAAAAAACCTGGGAATTATATTCAACATACCTTTTTTTTTTTTTAAAGTAATTATCTGATTATAACTGCCAAATACATTTTCTTCTTTCCACTTCCTTCGTGAAAATGTTAAGGAGCTGGTAGGGCTGTCACAGCCTCCAGTTGGAAGGGATGCCTGCCATTCAACTGGCCTCCACCTGCTGGGTTTTGTGATTATATTTCTTTTCCTTCTCTGCATTTGCTCAAATGTAGAACAGATTCTTGTCAAAACTCAAGGACCATTCAGAAGTCGATTTAAATAAGTAGAAGAACGGCACCCAATCATGGCAATGTAGAATTCTTGTTTAAACTTTCTGGCCTGGGTCTTCTAGAAGAAGTAGGGTGCCATATGGGCGTAGAGGTTCTGGGATGCCCCTACCTAAGAGACAGACCTGCTTTCTGCTGCCACCTAACTGAATGGATGTCCTTGTGTCAACCAGCATTTGCAGGGATCACATCTAGGGTACGGATCTGTTGAGTTTCTAGCTCTCATTAACCCTTCTGCAGAGGATCTAAGGTTGGTGTAGCTGGTGGCTTAAATGGAACCACTGCGGACTGAAATCGATAGAATTCTACTGGTTCTTGAAAAAGCATTATGTAGAGAAGTGAGGAAGAGCCTAATCAAAGGGGCAGAAGAGAATGATCACGTAGGATCGGACATGCAGGTGTTCTTGATGGGCTGAGATAGGGGTGCTCTGGGTAGGCTTTTAATCTGCCACTCTTCCAAATTGACGTTCCCTTAATTTGTTCAGAAAAGGAAAGGAATAAGAAATAAGAAGGCAGAGGGTAAGAGGGTGAGTGGCAGCACCCAAAGTTCCTTATTCTGAGATAAATTCAGCTTTGGCTCCAAGCTCATATACTTCAATCAACACAATGAAAGCCCTGATTTCAGGATGATCCAATCCCATTTGAAGGTTATTCTAAGACCATCGGTTGAACCTCCACATGTCTCACAGGAGAATGGTGTATCTTCTGCCCCTCCAAGCAGCTTGTCAGAGAAGGCCTCCACGTGTAGGAATCTCCCTGAGAAGAGTTTTAGAAATACAATTCACTTGCGTTTCTAGTATCATTGGAATACACCTGAGGATATTCTAGTGTTGGCAAAATATCCCTAAGAATATTTTAACCCATTTACACAGTGGTGTACCATATATCTACCTGGGTGGTCTACTCCCTCGATCCAGTTCGGGGAGCTTCATATAGTTGGGCAGTGGTAAGATGAGTTGTGTAGATCAGCTGCTCTCCGAGGCTTGAGTCTCCTCTCCCACATCCTCTCCTGGTCTGGGCTAATATTCCTCCAGGGAAGGGATGCTTTGATTCCTCTTTTCCTTTTTTCTCATCTCAGTTAAAATGCCGTTCAGGCTCTCTCTCTGTCTCCCAATCTCTTCTCTTCCTCCTCCTCTTTACCTCAGCTCACTCTTCTCCCTCTGCAGACAAACCTTCTTCTTTTTCAGGGTTCACATGGCAGCATAAGCTTCCAAGGTTTACAAATTACTATCTCAGTCGTCTGGAGAAAGAACAGTTTCTCTTTCTTGGTTCTAATTCCAAAATTTCTTTTTTTTTTTTTTTTTAGAAAAAAAACCATTTTATTTTATTTTTTTTATAATAATTTTTTATTATGTTATGTTAGTCACCATACAAAATTTCCCGGGAAGGACTCCGGTGGACTCTCTTTCCCCGGTTTCCTCTCCCTAAGGAAAAATGGTTTGGATACTAATGTGGAGATCAAGCAGTAGTGGGAGCCAAAGTTCAAGTGAGGGAGTCTTGGGAGATCACTGGGGGATCATGAGGAAACAGGAGATGAAAACTAGATTCTGGAGGCTCTGAGTACAGCCAAAATATTTGACTATCATGTTTTCAGTGAAGTGTTGCTTCCAGAAGAATGATCTAGAAATAGTTGCATTCCAAACCTGATTTTGCCAAACCAAAACCAATTTTGCCAAACCAATTTTTCTCATTAAATTACTACCTAAGCCCGATTAGATAAGATGACTAATCTCTTCCTTTACCAGTAGAATTTATGGGAACTTACATGATTTGGTCAAATACATACGTGTGTGTGTGTGTGTGTGTGTGTGTGTGTATGTTTACACACACACATATATGTATGTGAATATATATATATATGTATGTATGTATGTATTTGGTCAAAATAATTGTCATTAACCTCTAGGACAAATTATATTTTTAATAATTCAAGCTAATCAAAAAATTAAAAAATCACTTGGCATGGACGACCTTCAGTATGAAACGAAACCTTTGTTTCTTTTGGAACTGAGTTGGGGGAAAACACGCTAGTGAGGAGATAGACAAAAATCAGGCTAACTTTGCCTGGGTTACTTATCTGTGGAAAAATATAGCATACGAGATTCCACTACTATCAATTTGAGCATTCTCTTGCAAGCACTAAGCTGTTTTATGGACTATTAGATGTTTGAAGGAAGTCCCACTTTAAATCATTTTTTAAAGCCAGTCTTAAGAAAAGTGGGTAAACCACAGTAAATGAGTAAATAAAGTTCAAAGAAGTTTGTGGTGGGCACTGAAACAGCTCTTTGCTGATAGAGCTCTTACAATACCTAAGTCTGTAACGTCTGCACAGAGTGATATCCTTGGTGCAATTATGCACTTGGCAAAGGCAGTGACTTTTGTGCGGTATCTTCGATCAGAGTTTGTGGAATCAGCTTACAAAGAGGCACCGCTTAATTGTGTTGCAAGAAAGAATAGTGCTATGATCTCAAAAGGACAGAGTACTTGTAAAATTTATGTAGCTCTTTAATACAATGCGCTTTGGTTTAAAGAGGTGGGGGATTTACATGTGTTAAGTGCTCCTACAAATCTACTTTACCCTTTCTTGGAAAAGGGCAACACAATAATAATAGTTAAATTTATGTGTAAGATGTCTGTATGGTAGAGCTGCTCAAATCAGTAAATATTACACAGTAGACTAACTGCTTCTGCTTTTAATCTTTAAATATCTCCAACAAAATGCTGTCTGCTGAGCGAGGGACACTTAGCCCACATTCTTTAAACCTTTGTGGTCTGGTTCTATATTATGAACAGAAGATTATAAAATCCAAACTCCAAATGGGCTTCCTGCCCACTGTTGTCTCCAGATTCTGCCCACCCTGCATATAGATGTCAGAATATTCTTTCTTAAATAACATTTTCAAAAAGTGCTTTTCTATTGAATTTTTTATCCTATCTATTTTGATCTCTCTGTCCTTACAAGCCTCCAACAACTTTTTCTTGCTTTTATGTTTCCATTGGAAAAAAACTCGTTTCTCATTTTTCTTCAGCATGAAATTTATAAGCAAACCTTCAAAGTATTAACGTGCTGGCTTGTTCATTGTACACACACACACACACGCACACAGTACATACATATCGATATAGTTTTAAAAGAAAACAATATGTATATCTATTCCTTTCTTTAGAACAGCTCCTGTGCCAACTGCAGCTGAAGGGCTGGGCCCCTCCTGCCGTATTTTGTCACGGGATTTTACTCCTCTTGGGCCACAGTTGATGGGACCAGAGCGGGACACCTGACCCATGACCTGGGCCATTCAGAGTCTCTCTCTTAAGAATTTAAACTAAGAGACAAGAGACTAGAGGTCACTGTGCTCCCTGGCCCATGAAAACTTGGTGCAGAGAGAGGCCGTCTGTTAAGAAAAGCAAGAGAATGGACCAGATGGTAGATCATGTGGCCCCAGAGAGAAAAAGGAGACTGGGAAAGTAGCTGCTTTTGCTCCTGATGGTTTTCCAGGTCCCAGTTCAGTCTTCTGGGGACTGGCTGTACTTCCTGCACTGAGGCTTTTTGTGATATCCCTGTACCGTTATAAGAAATCCCTTTGGTCTCAAATTAGGAGAGTCAGATTTCTGTTTCTTGCACCCAAACGAATACTAAGATAATGCACATGTATCCATGTGGATCGTGCATCCATATTTACTATATATATATATATATATATATATATGGCTATCATTTATATTCGTCTGTGATATATGCTATGTGCAAAGAGACTAAGTTTAAAACAGTGACAAATACTAAGACGTGGCCTCTATTTTCATGTGACTCTCAGCTTATGAAACAGTCAGTGAAAGGGACGTGCTCAGGAGAGGAAAGCACTGTAAAGGCTCTAACGAATCTGGAAGAGGGAGCTCATGTATCCTATGGACCGAGTTGGTCAGTAGAGGGAAGGACTCCTGAGAAGGAAGGTAAGAAGCAGGCCCCACATTGCAGTGAATGCCCAGGCGGGGTTTTGACAGGAATCAAATACAAGAGAGAGAAAGAAGGAAGGGGGACTAAGGAGAAAAACAACGAGGAAAAAGGCAACCAGCATGTGTTTGGGGAGTTGGCAAGTGATTAGACAGCCTTGCTTTGTGGAGGACTGAGATTGTAAATTGCTATATACATGCTTCCAGAGTTCTTTCCTTCTAGAGAGGCCCAACATGCCTGAGTTGGAAGGTCTTCATGAGCTAAAAGCTTAATTTTCTAATGCAGGATTTCAAACTGATTGAATGGGTGCTAGTTATTAACTAAGTGGACTGACTTTTCTTTATGGATACCAATATTTTGATAATTTATCAAAATAAGATTATAACATCTACAAAATACAATTGTTATTTTTTTTTTTAATTTTGAAAACCGTATTTGGTTATAAGTGATCAGCCATGATCTCCAAAGAAGATTGAACCAAATCTTTGATTTCTTTCCCTTGGAGGGAGATGCAAATTCCTTATTGTCTTTAGTGGAACTTCAATTTCACACGTGTTCATGGGCACACAAACACATCAGAGCACGTCAGAGCAGTAACGAGACAGGAGGAAGCAAAAGAGCGGGGCGGCTGAAGGTGGTAGCTGTTGGGATTCTGCGTTTTGTGGTCACAGGACCTCTTTCCTCTCATTGTGTATCTGTGGGCAGGGGACCTCAGTGACCTCAGGCATAAATGGAGATAATAAACCCCACCTCGCATGCTGCTGTTAGGATTAAGTGTGAACATGCTTGCAAGACACACAGCAAAGGTCTGGTTCACAGCAAGCATTCAAAACTGGGTACTGTTATTAGGTCAGGAGATGCCCCAGGCTCAGGCAGTTAGACACTGACGCAGCTGAGACCCGAACTCAGGCTTCCTGACTTTCAAACGAGGGTTCTTTCCATAATTTGACCTATAAGGACATTTACAATGTGCTTTGGAAGTGGCAAGGAGAATAAGAGAATGTGAAGATGGGGTACTCGGGAACTGTGCTGGACAAGTCAACTGAAGCTATCATTCCCTTGAATTCTATTTTTTTTTTCTTTTGCATTTCATGATTTGGCAATGGGAAAGCATATTGGTGTTTCGTAACCCTCCTCCCCACCCCACCCGCTTTTGTAAAACTCTCATGTCATCTCAGTTGAAATTAAAGACATGGGATTTTTGGGTACCTTGGCCACAATGGAGAGAGGGCTTGGATTGGCACATCTCCAAAGGCCAGGTCTGGTGGCAAAATACAGACAAAAGCCCAGGTACAGGAGAGTGGAGGAGAGAAGGGGCTGGATCAAGGCTCACAAAGTGGGACTCCTACAGGGTAGAAGCCAGGTCATTGCGAGAACCCACTATTTCCTATTTGGGTCTTGTTCTTACACTATGGTCAAACCTGCATGCTTCATTCTGGTCCCTTTCAGAGTCAGAAATAGGCATCTAGGACATGTCTTGAATCTGAGGATTTGTATTTATCATGTACACAGGAGAATTCTCAGCCATTGTCTCTTCAAATATTCTATTGCTCCAACTATTCTATTCTCCCTTTCTAGAGCTCATCATAGATAGATACATAATTTCTTGCAAATTTCATAACCTCTGTATCACATTTTCCACTTCTTTGTCTCTATGTTACTGTTATATTCTTGAAAATTGTCCCTGTTCTACCTTCTAGTTCATGAATTCTCTCTTTAGCAGTATCTAATCTGCAGGTTGATTAATTTAGATTTTAATTTCAATGACTAAAATTTTTATTTCTAGAATTTCCATTTGGCTCTTTATCAACTATTTCCTTTCTTTCCCCCATAGTATCTTTTTGTTTTTTTGGTTTTTTGGTATGGGTTGCTTATTTTTTTTCTTCAGTCATTTAAGCCTTTATTTTTTGCTCTCTATAAAATTTGTGCTACCTGATGTTTTCAGGGTTCTAATCCCAATGCTTCTTATTGACTCACCCTCATATTGAATTGTTTATTATTTTTTTTAAAGATTGTATTTATCTATTTGACACACAGAGACAGAGAGAGACAGAGAGAGAGAGAGATCTCAAGCAGAGGGGAGGGGCAGAGGCAGAGGGAGAAGCAGACTCCCTGCTGAGCAGGGAGCCCCATGTGGGGCTTGATCCCAGGACCCTGGGATCATGACCTGACTGAAGGCAGATGCTTAATTGACTGAGCCACCCAGGTGCCCCGAATTGTTTCTTTATTTTCATAATTTTGAATTATGAGTTTTTCTTCAGCAGATATTTATCTGTGGCCTGGTTAGGTGGTGAAATTTTTAAATCTGGAGGAATTTCAAACTCACTTCTGCTTGCTGTCCCAGAAATACTACCAGTCTGTCTGCATTTTATGTTAATTCCTTAGCTTGTGTCAAACTTTAAGGTTATTAAGTTCAATACCTCTAGCAGTCATTCCCTTCAAAAACTCTAGTTTTCAATTTCTTCTGCATTTCAGCAGCTTTCCTTCCCCTTCACCTCTTTCCTCCCCTTCTCTCCCTCCTTCTCTCCTTCCCTCTTTTCTTTTCTTTTCCTTTTCTTTTCTCTTTTCTCTTCTCTTTTCCTCCCTCCCTCTTTTCCTTCCTTCCTTCTTTCTTCTTCTTTTATAGAGGGTTTTTTTCTTTAGGTAATATACTCTTCTTTGTTGTTTGAAGCAATTATCTCCTATGTATGTCCACTACCATTTTAGTCTCCCTGGTACACAACTACACTTCACGACCTCCTCAAATGGATCCTTTACTACTCTCATACAATCCCCTGTGCTCCAACTTTACTGTTCTCTAGATTTTTCCTTGAATACGTCCCCTGCCATCCTGCTTCAGAGGCTTTATTCAGGCTGCTCTTCCTGCTTAATTTGGTCTTATCTACTTATCCTCATCTGTTAAAAATTCTACCCTCCCACGAAGTCCACTCTAAGTGCCTCCTTCATCAAACCAACACCTACTCTATGAAGCAGGTATAAATTCTCCTCTGTAAATGACTCTGACTGCCCCTTGTACTCATCTCTACTGTAGTACTTAGAGTAGCTTATTCGTGCATTTGCTTTATTCTACAACTAATGTTTTTTAATTGCTTGACAGCAGAAACTAGAGTATTATACCTCTATATTCCCTATAGTACACTGAATACTGTCTGGTGTTAGGTGTTCAAAGAAAATAAATGTTTGCTTTTTTTTAATTCAATCTATCTGAGTAAAAAGTATAATAGAGCAAAGACTTACAGGAAGTTGGATGCTCTTTTGAAGTATCTCTTTTATCTACTTGCTGTGTTTGAAATTTCCTCATGCTACATTGAAAGATAAAGTTTAAAACTAAAAACATTCCTGGGAGGGAGAGCTCCATTAATTTAAATATATCACAGGCTAAAAAAAAAAAAAAGCGTGCTAGTAATTCCTTTCAGAAAGTGTAAGGGGGACAGAGTTGATCTTATTCTCTTCCTTTTTGATGGAGTTTGACGTGAGGGGGTTGATGTTGGGTGGAGGAAGCATTTTCAATGGCAAAAGCAGGCATGAAGAGAAAGGTGAGCTTCTTGGAGGCACATTTTTCTGCATCCCCAGTTCTGCCACAGACTAGCCTTGAGCAGGATCTCCAAGGACATGGCCTGTGCCCCTGGACGATGGTATCTCAGTAAACTTTCCTTGGGGATCTGGGAGAGGCGGTTTTTACTTTTTTACTTGTTTTAATCCACATCCTAAGGTTAAAATTCTACCAACACTGTTAATGGACTGGTATAGATTCTTCTGGACTTATTTCTATACAAGAATAGCATAATTTACTCTAAAATAGGATTATGTTATGTGCACTGGTTTACAATTTTTCTTTTGCTTTTAATGAACAATATAACATGGATATCATTTCCATATCAGTATGCTTTAATGTAACTACATAAAAAAAATCCATTGCACATACACCCCAATGTTTGTAGCACCATTACCTACAATAGCCAAACCATGGAAACAACTCAAGTGTCCATTGACTGATGAATGGATAAAGAAGATGTGATATATATATATATAATGGAATATTACTCAGCCATTAAAAGGATAACATCATAACCATTTGCAATGACATGGATGGAGTTAGAGAGTAGTATGCTAAGTGAAATGTCAGTCAGAGAAAAACAAATGCCATATGCTTTCACTCATATGTGGAATTCAAAAAACAAAACAAATAGCAGAGAGAGAGAGAGAGGCACACCAAGAAACAGACTCTTAACTATAGAGAACAAATTGATGGTTACCAGAGAGGAGATGGGTGGGGGATGGGTGAAATAGGTGAAGGGGACTAAGGAGGGCACTTGTGATGAGCACCAGGTATTGTAGGGAAGTTTTGAATCATTCTATTATACACCTGAAACTAACATTACACTGTATGTTAACCAACTGGAATTTAAGTAAAAATTTTTTTAAAAGAAACATCATCAAAAAAAAAAAAATAGGAAACAAAGACAATTCCATTGCAGAGTGGTACATAACTTATTTTAACAATCTGAAATTTACTCTATACGTTTCAAGCTCTACGGTTCTTATTAGTCCATTTCTTTTAAGGATTTTGCTCAAGAATAGAGGAGTAAGTAACACCCCCAACCACCACGCACACACCAGTTTTCCCTTGGAACTGCAAGGGAGAGACCCTGGAGCCAGAAGACAGGAGAGGATATGAGTCCACTCTCAGGATTTTCCAGGTGCATTGGCTGCCTCTCTGGGCACCTCTGCAGGTGGTCCTGTGAGCCCACACTTTATTGTGACAGAAAGCTGAAGGAAACTGGGTCACTCCTGCCAGGCAGAAGTCACCTGACAGAGGTGGTATAGGGATTGAAGTTAAACCACCTGGGTTTAAAGTCTACCCCACCACCTACCAATTGTATAACATAGGAAAAAAATTATTCAGCCTCCGGTGCCTCAGTTTTCTCATCTTTAAAATGGAGATAACAATAGAAACTACTTTATAAAATTGTTACAAGGACTGAATGACTTAAAACCTGTAAAATGCTTGTAAGATCCTGGCACATAATAAGTGCCTAATTAAAGGTTAGCAAAACCTTGACATGTGCCTGATACTACGCAGTGGAAAGCGGAGGTTCAGTCAACAGCTGAGTGCAGGGGGTTAGGGAGCAACTGAGAATTCCAGCGGTGAAACAAAGGGGCTCCTTGGCCCATCCAAGCACTCTGACGGTTTCAGTCCTCCCAGGACTGCAGCACGACCTCGGAACTTCACTGAGTTGCTCTAGCGAGAAACAATGCCACCACGGTATAGGGTATGCACGTGTGGCCTCTGCCGTCCTGTCATTTGGGTCTGGATAATTCTGCGTTGTATGTGGCTGCCCAGTGCATTGTAGGCTGTTTAGCAGCAACCCTGGCCTCTACCCACTAGATGCCAGTAGCACACCCTCAGCTGAAACAACCAAAAATGTCTCCAGACGTTGCCAAAGGTCCCCTGGGAGGCAAAATTGCCCCTGATTGAGAACCACTGATGTAACCCCATACCGATATGAAGATTGCATTACCTAGCTCTTTCCGGTGTGTACATCTATCTGTTTTACTAGACTATAAGAATCTGCAGGCAGGGCCCACCCTTCTATCCCACCCACCAACCAGCACGGAGCTGGATATCCCAGACTCCACTCAAATGCTTACTGCTTCACTCAAAAAAGGCAATCAAGCTAGTTGGTTAACATTTTAATTTCTGATTTGTACTAAGATTGATTTAAATAGAGGTGACATCAAGACTAATTATTCCTGCTAACTCTTGAAATGTCAATTACTTCAAAACACATCCTTCCCATATAGTACGTAACACAACTCAAGCTGGGGCTTTGTCTTTTCTCTGATCACAATTCCGTACATAATTCACACAATAGCTGGGATATATAAAGTTTGGTTTTAATTGCTGTCTATTCATTGCTTTCTTTACAATGAACTGGAAATATCTCAGATGCACTGAAGACGTCTTTCTTGAAATCCCTTTGTCATTGGTGTCACGACGTCTGAATTTTAAATCACTAGAGATGTTCAGCCAAAGAGGAGGCAAGGGGGGTTCTGCTCTGTGCCTCACACATGGCCTGGCAGGCAGGAATGCTCGAGGAGACTGTTTGTTCCCTTGATACGCTTATTATCCTGACATCTATCCCACTCTGATAAACACAGATTCCACACTTCTAGTTTTGCTGCTCTTTCATATTTTAAACTTCTTTTTGTCTTGCAAATGGAGGCACACATGTGAATATAAATACCAATATGTACCTGTGGAAGTAAATATGTATTGCTACGTTCATCCCTTGCTGAAAACTGCAGCTCATTGTACTGAAGACAGGAAGCTGGGGGTGAGAAACATACCTGGTCTGACTTTCTACTGCGGGAAATGAAACCTTTACGTGAGGGAGTGTAAAGGAGTGTGTACGCAGGGTCCAAGACATAGAGGTGTGTCATGGGCAGGCATCAGAGGCACCTTTGAGAGGCCCCAAGAGGGGGCATTTACATCATGAACTTGCCATGGGATTGGGTGTGGCCCTTGACTTTGGGGTTGCAATCACACCGACGATGGGCAGTTCCGAGGACACACTCACATGAGGACGGTTCCTGAGATTATGTCCAATCAGAATGCCACTAACTGGTTTGCATTAAGAAGTGTAGCTGTTAAGCTGTGCTCACGTTGCTAGGGCTGTGTCTTATCCCCCTAGAGGCACTGCCACGATAGGGCAGGTAGACGACAGAAGGAAGTTTAATGGGCTCGCGGTGAGCACAGAGGGACAGGGCTATATAGTGTAAAGACAAAGTACTCAAGCCAAGATGCCTGAGATCCATTCTTCCGGAGGAACACACATGCCACCGTAGCAATTACGTAGAGTTTTTCCAGGAGTATCCTCTCTATGGCTTGGGTTCCCACAGGCACTGGTGATACCTGACCCAAGGACACACCCCACACCCTTGGTGTTTCTATGGCCGCCCACACCCTTTCTGACCAACCCATTTTTAATAAAGATAAATTATTATTTAGATAGTTTATTTTATGCTGATGTCACTGCAGGAAACAGAGATGATGTGGGCAAGGGAGATCCAAGTCTTGAGCAAGGCCACACCAAGAAGTAAGGAAATTATTTTAAAAACCAAGTCCATGCAGAGCTGAAGAAAGCGAATTAAGATGTCTTCTATTTTTTTAAACAACTATCTTTGCTTTGATACTTCATGTGTATATTTATAGTTTAACTCCCAGAAGACAATCTTAGTTTTGTGTTTTAAATCCTTATTTGAGGGTGAAGGAGGGAAGAGACCACATGTTTTACTCCTGTGGAAATTAATGAGTGTTTGAAGGGAATGGAAGTTTATGAAATGCCTGTCTCCAAGGAAGGCGGCGGTGCAGCGTGGGGAAGAGGTGGTTCTGAACTGAACTTCCAGGTTGCGAATCCTTCCTAGTCTGGACAAATGACCCTTTCTTTCTTTTTTTTTTTTTAATGATTTTTTATTATATTATGTTAGTCACCATACAGTACATCTCTGGTTTTTGATGTAAATTTCGATGATTCATTAGTTGCGTATAACACCCAGTGCACCATGCAATACGTGCCCTCCTTACTACCCATCACCAGCCTATCCCATTCCCCCACCCCCCTCCCCTCTGAGGCCCTCAGTTTGTTTCTCAGAGTCCATAGTCTCTCATGGTTCATTCCCCCTTCTGATTAACCCCCCTTTTTTTATCCCTTTCTTCCCCTACCGATCATCCTAGTTCTTATGTTCCATAGATGAGAGAAATCATATGATATATGTCTTTCTCTGCTTGACTTATTTCACTTAGCATTATCTCCTCCAGTGCCGTCCATGTTGTTTCTGCTTCTTCATCTCCAAAGTGAGTCTAACAAGGGCAGTAGTGAGGTCCAAATGAATTAATAGAAATAAAGGGCTTTGATCTATACCTTGTATATAGAAATCCTTTCAAAATGTTTTTAATCTGATTAACTGACATATCCGAGAAGCTTTGGTAATTTTGTTATCAAAACAGAAAATCTGTCATTAAAATTTTTTTTCAGGTATACCTCATAATGATTTGATATTTATATGTATCGTGAAATGACCACCCCAATAAGTCTAGTTGACATCTGGGATTTACATTTTAAAGAATGTTTTATGTGCAAGCTCATATGTTCTTAATCTCTACACATAGAGGAAAGTATATAAAGTTATAGGTTCTAAGCATCCTTGGAGAATCCCCCATTGGCACCTGTTCGCTTGTCAGTACTGGAGAGCATGTGCCTCACAGAGGTGAGAGCATTTGTCCAAGGCCACAGAGCTGGAAGACAGGTACATGAGAAAGAAGGAATGGAAGTCACCTTTCCCTGTCTCTGAGCTCCCACCAAAGGACTCATTCCATTGATGGCTATATCTGGTGGAGTTCACAGAGGAGCTCTCCCAGAAAAGATGGGATGTTAACAATTTGACTTATGACAAAATAGACAGGTAGACAGGTAGATAGACAAATAGATAGATAAAACTAACTGAAGGTTTTCTCATTGTGCCTGTGCCACAAAATGTGGGAATTAACCATGAAATTAATCAGTAGTAAGAGCAATAGGAAAAAATGGAAGGAGAGGTGACAGGGAAAGGTAAGAGTATTTCTGTGATGTTGACTATGATAAGTAGGACACTACTTCCTTGGGGTTAAGAATGTCTGCTCATGTCAATGCTTGTTTGGAGAAAATAACGATATAAATAACTCATTATTTGCAAACATTGCTTTGGAAATTACACGGTATCAGGATCTTAGGACCATTTAGAATACATATATTTTTAATTTAAAGTCTCAAAAACTTTTGTAAGAAAAAACAAATCAGAAAAGCCTCTCTTACCAGGAAGAACAGCGGCATCTGCTTAAGAACACATAGCAACCCTACATTCAGATTAGGACAGGAAGTTAAAAAAAATATATAACACATCCAATTGAAACTGCAGGAGGACACAGTAGACAGAATGTAATTAGTTGGGTTGACTGTCAGCCAAAACCTCAGGCAACCACCCCCTTGCTCTTATGAAAACTGCCTGGAGATTTTTAATGATGATGAGCAGTTAGGATCTTGGTTTTAAATCTTCTCTGAAATGCAGGGCGCCATCATTCCCTCCAGCGACGCTGGGATATTGGTTCTGGGTTGGCACCGAAGAGCTCTCGGAAAGGTGAACCCTAGCTCCTGAAGCAGCTATCACTTCTGTCACAAAGTGTTTGGTCTTGTCAGTGCTTTAACCCCCACTAGTCTGGCTGAATTTGTGACGAGTGGGTGATTTCCAAATGAAGACACTGCTGTATGGAATTTGAACTTGGGATTTGGGAATGGGTGTCTCCATTCTAGAGTTTTCCTCAGAAGGGTGTGATGAGAGGGATTCTGGATTGGCAGTCACTGTGGATACAGTTCCACGTCTAGATTTGAGGAAGCTCAGTGGCACGGGTGGGTGCTACCAAGCTCTGCTGCTGTGCCTCTCGCAGGGTCCCTGAGCTGGAGGGGAATGGAAAGAATATAGACACAGAAGCCGGAACTGGTTTTCAAATCCTACCTGTGTCTTCCTAGACGCTTGATCTTCAGCAAGCCCCTTAACCAATCCAAACCTCACACCAAAGAAGACAGCAAGAGGATTTGGACTCTGATTTCTCAAATCCCTCCAAGTTATATAATATGCTATTTTCTGGGGGGGGGGGGTTAATACACGTGCAAAATGTGCCATTGATGGTGCTCTGTCCTGTGCCTAAGATTGGGGGCCCAAAAGACCAAGCTGATCCAGGCCTCCTTCCATGCAGATTGTGTGTTTAGTCTGTCCTATGGCTAATGACTGCAGCTGCTTCCTGCAGAGACTGTTATAAGATCTATAAAAGGCCGAGATATTATGGTTTCAGAAGCAGGTAATGAACGTACACAGAAACCACATGGTTTTTTCTTTCCATTTGGATTTTTACTTTGTGGGCTTTCTGCACAGGAGTTCGTGGGTATGATGCCAACTCTCACAGACAACAAGGATTTATTGTATTAATAATCTGCAAATTATGGATTGCAAAAACAAAGACATTTGGGGATTTCATTGAACTTCTACCAAAAAAGATGCCTTCATGCTGAGGTTTTCAAGTTTTTCACTGTGCCCGGTTGAAATTAATTATAAACTATACATCCATTTGCATATTAATTATGAAAACATACTATGGAATATATTCAGGATAAAGTACAACAGAAAAAGATGGCAATTTTTAAATATTGGATTCCAGAGCAAATGGAATACCCAACTAAGACTATCTTCTAAAAATAGGCTTAAAATAGATCTTTTTGCAGTGCTATAGAAATTTTAGTCATTCAAATCCATAGTGGATAAGCCCATTTACACATTTTCTTGATTTTGGATTACTTGTGATAGTTTGTATTTGAACTATGATGGGAAATAAATTTGTAATTTTTTTGAATGATTACCATGATCGTGGTCGAATCTTGTTCTATAGCTTTCTACTGGATGTGGTTCTAAAAATGGAACCATGATCAAACAAGTTTGAGTACTTGTTTTTTTGAAAATTAATTCCTTTCCTATCAATATGCAGTGTAAGTATGGCACCTAGTATTTCCTAAATTTATGGGTCCAAGGATCATTTCACATAACATCTCACTAGACCAGGGAAATCCTGGTTTGGTGACTTGATATTGCCCCACACGTTTCTGTTTTTTGGTTTCTTCTTAGCTCCCTGTATGCTGTCACTGTGGCCATCACCCCCGATGGGAGCAAGGCAAATGGAACAGACCATCAGAATTCCGTTCCTTACCTATTTCCTCAGAGGCTGAACTTCTACTCCCATTAGCCCTTTCTGGATAGGGCGTTTTGACCTAACCACATTTTGTTCACTTGTGACCAGAAACAGCAGGTCTGTGGAAGAGAAAATGAGAATGTCTGCACAGGTTAACTCTATGAAGCCCATGGTGAGGATGTTTCAGTAGTAAGTCCATTGTCATAGGATGGAAGTTAGGAGCTGTAGTCAGCTGTTTCTCAACTCTTTCTTATAATCAACATGCCATGGCTGCTTGATATGTCAATTTTGGTAATTTGGCCTTTTAGCATTTCATGTCCTTCACAGGCAAAGGGAAAATGGAAAGGGAGAGTGGTCCAGCTCAAAGAGAAAGAAAAGGAGTGAGGGACAGAGTGCTATTGGAGTTTCTGTTTGTAACCAGCACAGTGCCAGATGCTTTGCGTACATGACCTTAGTCATGATTCCCATATTAGGACTGAATTTTGAAAGGTAAGAGAAGTTAAGGAAAAGAGGAGAAACAGAAATGTGGGTGAGCTAAATAGGGTGTCTCTGTCCCAGAGGAAAAAGCTGCACCATCTCTTCCACACCAAAGTTCCACCTACGCCCTTATCTGTCCCTTCCTGCTATTCACCAGCTCTCCCTTTTCATCCTCTTCACCCTGATGCCAATCCCTCTTCTCCCTATTTTTCTTTGCCTCTCATCCACCGAAAACACTGTTCCTTACCATTAATCCACCGTCTCCCATCTCTCTCCTTCATTCTCAGTACAATGCTCTCTGTGTCCTGTTCTTTGATGGCCCTTTACACCCAACTCCCTGACTTTGACTCTACCATGCAAACAGAGTTTAACCAGTTGGATCACCAGTAACCCCCTAGGAGCCAAATCCATGGAAATCCATGGAAAATACTGAATTTTCCTCTTAGCTGAAGGATACACAGCAACTTGTGTTCCAGGCACACCCTCTTCTCTTAATTTATTTCAATTTTTCTTTTCTATTTCTCTTAACCCTATAACTTCTTCTGAGCCTTCCTGCCTGGATTATCTTCCTCCTACTACCCTTAAATGTCAGCGGCTCCAGAGTTTCTGTTCTTATCCCTCTTCTCACCCTCTTTCCATGCCCTCCTTAGGTAAGCTCATCCACGATGCCATCCCTAAACTTCTCCATCATTTTGAGTTCTTGTTCCCTGTGTGCTTCATGCTTCCTGGGCTCTGCCCTACTTTTTTGAGTGTTTGTAGGATGTTGACATGAAGAGGTGCCCAAACCAAAGTCATTGTATTTCCTCTAAATTCTGTTCCTCCTCCTAGAATACAATCCTAGGCTAAATGGTACCTCATTTGCCCAGCTACCTAAACCGGAAAAACAGGAATCATTCCTAACTCCAGGCCAACCTCACACTTCCCCCAAGCAAATCTGATCTTGTCAGTAATGTACAGGCTTTAAACATATCCAGAGATTCTCCACTGCTTACAGTTTAAGGAGTAGATGCCTTAGTACAGCCTTCAAACCTTTTTGAAACTGGTTCTGATCTATGTCTTCAGTCTCATCTCTTGGAATTCTCATCCCCAAAGTCCCATCATGAGTGATACGCTTCAATCATACCTCACTGCTTGCAGTTCCCTAAATTTATTGGATTCCCACTCATCTTCACACATTTCCTCCGGACTGCCTTCCTGACCGTAACTGTTTCCTATGCATTCTTCAAAACTTACATCCTCTTAGAGAAACTCCCTCAATGTCCCCTTGCCCCTCATCCTCTGGGTCATGGGGACCCTTTGAATTCTTTTTGCACATTATAGGAAGTTCTAGTGTAGGGCTGCTCACATTGCATTGGACTTGTTCGTCCAAGTGTCAATCTACCTGATTAAAAAAGAAATATTCTTCCCTCTGCCCCTTACTGGCCTCTAGCACAGGTGGCACAGTTCCTGGTTGAATGAGTCACCGGCTTAAAGCTGTCTTTCCTTAGCCTAGGCTTCTCAAATGTTACCAACGTCCAAACGACAATAGGTGTACCTCTCTCTCTCTGTACCTCTTCTGCCTCACCTCATTACTTTTTCTCCTTTACAGTTAGTAGGTATAAGGTGTGGACAGCTTGCATAACTTCTCTGTTCCTTGTCCTTCATCATCAAATGGGGACAATAATGGTACTCAATTCAGGGGGTTGTCATAAGGATCCAATGCATCTTTTTAGCACAGGGCCTGTCTTATACCATATGCTCAATAAATATTAGCTGCTGGTGTTGCTTGTTGCTTCTTTAGAGGATAGAGGTGAAGGTTTTAGTGTAGACCGTAGCTCATTAAAAGGCATCCTTACCCTTGTTTTGTTTTATACTTTTTCCTACTGTCTCTACTTGCTTTTTATTGACAATGCCGGTTAACACAGAAGTTTCTATTTAGATTTTATTCATGTGCGTTGGTCACTTTGCCTACCCAGTACCTCTACATCCTTTCTCTGGTACGAGCATCCTGTCTAAAAACTGTTCTCCCTGCATTTTATGTAGTCCTCAGGACTGTCAATCAAAATGTTCTCGTTAGCTCCATTCCCCATTCACAAAGTAGGGACAGGGCCTAAGCCAGGATAATCCCTCTTCCAGGATTTTCAGGATTTTGTAACAGGACCAAACATCTTGGTACTGATTCACTCATAGCCAATACTATATGCACTTCTAAAGCTATTGTAGCCCTCTACTTTCTGATGATTGACATCCTTTTTCCATTGTGTGAATTTTAAATTCACTATCCTTCTAATAAATTAATTTTTCCCTTTAAATGGGCCAGATTGTGATTTTTGTTGCTTTCAATGAAATAACCATAACAGATACAACATTGCCCTGCTCTATCAACACCGAATGAACAGCTATCTTTTGAGCAAGCGTGAGTTGGAAGGAAATGATTCCAAAGAACTATGAGACATAGTTTTAGTTTCAAAGAGATTACAATCCAAATGGGAAGAGAAAACAAATACAAATGAAATCAGGAACAACTAAATGACAAATAGTGAGGATCAGTTTAAATCATATGCAATTTCTCTTTTTGTAAGTAAAAAAATATTGGCAATTTTATATGGATCAACATAATATAATTCTAATGGAAAATCATAAAAGGGGGATAAAACAAAAATAAGATGAAGCTCTGAAAGGGGAAAAGCTTATATGGGTGGGAGGTAAAATATAAGCTGGTCCTGGAAGGATGGACAGGCTTTGGGAGGAAAAGAAAGGGCTAAGCAGGAAGGAAGAAGCAAATAGGGAAAAGCCCAGAGATGGGAAAAGGCACTGACCTTGAGAGTCAATGAGGAGCTCAGCTTGATTTCAGCAAAGGCCTGTTTGGGCGAGAAGCTGATAGTGCACAGGGATAGCTGCATGAATGGGTGCAGTAGGCAGAATAATGTCCATGGCCCAACCTCCAGAATCTGAGAATATATTAGGATATATGGCAAAGGGAAATTAAGGTTGAAGAACCAAGTGTGCTAGCCAGCTGACCTTAAAATAGGAGGACTATCCTAGGTTATATGAGTGGACCCATTATTTACAATATACTTATAAGTAGAAGAGGGAAGCAGAAGAGAAGTTTGAAGTCTTTTACAAGGTAGCGTAGCTCTGCGAAAACCTCGATTTTAGCACATGGAAATGTGGTGGATTTCTAATCTACAGAACTGCAAGAAAACAAGTTAGTGTTGTTTAAGCCACTAAGCTTATGACAACTTCTTAATGCAACAGTAGAAAATGAATACAATGGTACTCAAAATCATTAATAAAAGAAATAAGATACAGAGACTGTAATAAAAAAAAAAAAAGATACAGGGACTGATGAGTCAGAATGGATGCCCAACCAGTCAGAAGTCCATGCTGAACATCAGCTCAGAGTGGATGAAATATCGTCACTTTATAGAGGCCTTGACCTTGACCCCATGGATAAGACAAAGCTCATGGCGATCTTGGGTGGGGATGTATCTTGGTGAGAACAGGAAGAGCAGGGTGGCAGCAGAATGCATGTTAAATCGGTGGCCTCTCTTAACACATCTCTGACCACATTTGGGGTAAAATTTTTATTTAAAAGCTGCCTGGTTTAAGCATACCAGCATCTTTAAAACTCTGCATGATGCACCTGTGGGACCTGCCAGATCGTTCTGTGTGACTATTCACGTTTAAATTATTAATGCAGCAGATACTGTCGGTGTTTATTGCTCAGACTCGGCATAGTTCTTTGGCAGCCACTTTTCTCAGCAAGAGAATCAACTAAATGAAAAAAAATTAAAAATTCATAACATTTAAAAGGTTCTTCTTTGTATAATAAGTTATAAATTGGGAGGAAGGATGGGGTTTTTTTCCCCTCTTCTTCCCAAAACATAAGATGAATGATAGAGACTCAAGCATCAATAAGAGGCCATTTCTGAGTCTAGAAGTCAAAAATCACATGATTCTTTCAGGAAGTTTTGTGGCCCATTTTTGAGGACGATAAGAATAAAGGGCAGTTTTGTCCACTCTCTTTTCATTCTCCTCCATATAGTCAATAATGCTATCATCTGCCCCCCAAACTTTTTAACCCCATTTATAACATTAGCAATTGAAAAAATGCCTTCCAAATGGGGGGAAAAAAAGAAGCTTCTTACATAATTGCAACTCTTATACAAGGGAAGTTATTTAATCTGTGGGTACTATGATGTGGTACATCTATTTCTATATGTTTGCTTATTAAAAGGGAAGGCATATGGCACAACAGACAGGACGTGGACTTCAGAATCTAATGGATGTGGTTTCAAATCTAAGCTCTTTCATTTACCAGCCATGCTGTTGGAGCATGTTAAAGGATACCTCTAAGTTTTAGTTTCCTCTCTATAAAATCAGAATAAAAATAAGGTCCTCGGAGGGCTGTTAATAATAAAACTTACACATAGATAGCTTACTAAGTGCCAAGCATTATTCTACTCTTTACACCTACTAGTTCATTTTATTCTCATAACACCACCATGTGATAAGTACTATTTTACAAATGAAGGAACCAAGGCTCAGAAAGAGTCTTTGTATTTAGCCCAAAGCCCCATAGCTAGGAAATGGCAGAGCTGGGATCTGAACCCAGGCAGTCTGGGCTCAGAATCTGTGATCTTAACCATTTAGTTTAATTACTGGTTTCCTTCCTCAATTATTACTTGAAGGATTGGCCAACCAATGCTCAACATAAAAATGCATTCTATTTCAAGTTCTCTTTGAAGTCGGTTATTTGCCACTGTGAATGCATTTCCCCCTTAAAATTTTGCTATAAAATTGTGAAGCTGTTCCAGGTTATTAGGGAAAAGTAAACAAATATATATATATAAATAAATATATATATAAATAAAAATCGAATCCCTAATGGAAATAAAAAATTATAATTTGTAATGATAAATAGAAGAAAAATACCACAGAGGACAATAGATGACTGAAGATTTCGAGGTCTCAGTTGCCCTGTTTGTAAAACACCTTAAATCTAAGATCCCAACTAATGAAAATAAGTATGCAAATGAAAATTGTGGTGGAAAATCTGAAGGGGGAGTTTAGGGAACATGAGTATACTTAGAACTGAACGACATGGGCTCTTATTTTTGTTTATGTTCCCTCCAAAATTTATGACTTTCCTTTCCCTGGATGCAGGTCCATTACTAGCACTATTCTTAACAATTCTTCTCTTTTGAGGAAAGGAGAAGAGGGAAAGGGAGGAGGGGAGGAGAAAGAGACATGGATGGAGGGCATGGTAAAATGGAGGAGGTAGAGCAAGCAAAGCGTTAATCATCTTTGGTGAGGTGAGGCACAAGACAAGATGGAGATGGTAGTTGGAGAGATCTGAGGGTGGGCAAGAAGAGGCTAGTGGGCAATTATGGCAAACCCAAAGTCTCTGTTAAGTGCATTCATATCAATAAAGTCAGCTCAATCCAATGTTACGTGTTTGTCCCCTTTGTTCGAACATTCTTAAAAATCATTCTCATACATATGCTAAATTTCTGTCATTATAAATGGATAAAATCTTACTTTTTTTTTTTTTTTTTTCCTGAGTATAAGCTATCTCCTCCAGCATCAGATTTTGCATTTGCCCCCCTGGAATCTGCTGAGATATGATCCTAGTTATAGGTGTAGGGACAGTGAGTGGCAGTTGGGGTAAGTCTTGAGGACAATAAACATTCTCTTACAAGGCGGCCTTGCAACCAAGTGAGGTTATTCCAGGTTCTTCGATCAAGGAGAAGCTAATCTTGTCAAACCCAGAAGGATGAGCTGTTTCCACTGGCAAGTAGTGGATTCAAGCAGTTCAAAGGATTCAAATTCAAGATTCTCATCTTTGGCTCAGTTGACCCAGATGCCCCATCCCATGTGTCAGGGTTCCACTTCTTCCCACTCAATGCCCTGACTTTCACATAAGTGGTTTAGCAAGTATGTATAATTTTTTAAATCAACACAATTAAGTTTTGAGTCTGATATTTTTAAGTTTATTATTTATAATCTCTACACCCAACATGGGGATTGAACTTCACAACCCCAAGATCAAGAGTCAACTGAGGCAGCCAGGTACCCCCTGAGTCTGATTTTCGATGAGTTCAGCTATGTGATTATAAGAAGACATTCTTTGGGGCCACCATAGAAAAAGTGCTCGAGTTTTCTAACTATAATTCAAGCTGAGAGTTTAAAGTCCTGACCTCATCACTGTCTTCCTATAAGCCTCCCAGTACATTCAAAGCAGCCTTCTTACCTCAGTGTCCTTGAAATTGTCATCACTACTATCACTCTGCTACCATGAAGGCCAAGATCAGCACACATTTGGTCTCCTAAGACATTGACTTAACAGGAACTTTATCACAATTAGCCACAATAAGTTGAGTTGGCACCATGCCATGAAATATTAACATTTCATTTCCATTAGTGGGTGCCAGCACTACATTCAAGCCCAGGGATAGAATCAGACCGATGCCCTATCCCTAAGCTGGAGGGCCTCCTTTCTATACAATCAAGGTCTATGAGGAAAACAGAAACCACAGTAGCATTTCAACTGGGAAATTTAATAAGGAAATTTAGAGGATTAAAGTACAAAAATGCAACACTGCCAGAGACCTGGCAGTTCAGAGGAGGGGCCACATGGAGATAAGACATAGACCTTTGGGTAGGGGAACTGCCCAGATGCCGCAGTCCCTTGGGGGCATAGTGCCGCTGGTCCTGAACATGCTGAAAAGAGCCTGAGTCAGGTGCCATTACTGGGACAATGCTGTTGGAACAGCAGAGAACCAGAAGGAAGAAGACCCTTCTCCTCTACTCCTGGCTTCCTTCCTCTTCTGCCTCCTATTGGAAACAAAAGGAAAATGTACTTTGCAAAATGTTAGTCCCAGTATCATAGAGCAGACAATAGAAGGCTAGGTTTAGAGTGAGAGACTATAATTTAATCACTGCACAGTGAGTGAGGAAACAGAAAGGAGTTTACAGTTTTATATGAGGGACATATGTTGGCCAGATCATTCACATGGTGTCTGCATTTAAGTAGTTATAGCTATGAATTAAGATAATCAATCAACTAGCCATTTGGGGCAAATAACTCTTAAACCAATTTGGCTATATTTCGGTGACTAAAATGTCTGAATGTCTAAAAAAGAGACTAAAAGTTTGAATGTCTAATCATGACTAAATGGAACATTCTAAGTACTGTAATCATAACTGAATTACCACTTTTTCATTTTCAAACTGTTCTGGACATGGTGTACATGAACAGCCACATTGGGCTTACAGACACTGGTACAAAACCTTCCAGGACAATATGAGATGAAGCTATAACTCCCTATTGACAAGTAATGAGACACTGTGATCCGCAGGGCTACGATTTCTTCACTCTGTATAGCAAAGACATATAGATGCCCCCATGTGAACTGCAAATACCATATTCCAATCCACTTCATCAGTATGAACCTGGATCTTAGCCTAGTGTGAAGTACAGTGAAGACCTAAACTTCATTGTTAAACGAAATGTCTGATAAAGAAATGTGCAGATGAATGAATGAGTTAATGAATGAGTATATGATTGTGGTAGATTTCAGAGACATACGAATCTGGGGCTTGAACAACCTAGATGGGTTGTGACATTGAGGCTGGCTGCTTACTTTTCTTTATTTCTCTAAGAACCAAATTGTTGCAATGTGAAGATCTCTTGGTGTTTGCACAGAACCTTCTCAACCTATTGCTTCTTCATGGGACAGTTAAAGCAGAGAAAATAGCCTGCAAGTTAGCCAGCTTTGCTGTGATGAAGTGGGGTGGGATGGAAGTAACATTGTTTTGAAATTGTCACATGAATTTCAACATTCTAGACAATGAAAAGATTTAAGGTAAATAAGAGATCAATGATCTCTAGAGAGAAAGACCAGCAAAGAATTTGGGACAAAAAGATAATCCACTGAGCTTCCAGCACCCTTCTGATGAATAGTAGGCTTGCATGATTCATAGGAAGAAGGAATGTCCTGGAAGTACCAGATAAAGAAGGAAAAGAGATAATACAGTCTTCACCAGCTTTACAAGTGGGCCCAAGACAAACCCTGCTTGGTAGCCCTTTGTGGGCCAGGGGGTTGGCCAGGTGACAGGAACTCGGCAAATGTGCCATCGCCACCTGTGGCTTCCTACAGTGGCTGCTGGTTTCTTCAGTGGCACGAATTGGGCAAAGTCTCCAACCTAGGAGACCCCAGACTGAGTCTTCAGCCCTCTGTGGGAGCCTGTTACAGCAGCTTTTGGCTGTGGGCCGTGATGGCGCCATATGCGTCACTGGGGCCAGAATCTGGCCCCCAAGCACTGTGGTCGGAGGCTGGGTGAGTGATGTGGTCTGAGGCTGTGGGTGCTCACTTGGGCTCTGCTTTGGTCTTGACCACAGCATCAGAGATGATTTGACGCACTGGGCTTGGACATGTTTTGAGTTACGCTGTATTGCATACACATGTAAAACAAATCTGGGAACCCACAAATGTGTGGCCAATTATTTTGCTCCTCTGCAAAGTGTTTATTAAATTTTGAAAAATGAGATGATACAAAGAGGCAAACAACAGAAGCAATCACAAACCCCAAACAGTTTTCAAATCTATAAACAATTTTTGAAAAACATTCAAGTAACTTTCCAACTGCGTTGCCAACGCAGTGAAGAAAACAGATCTTTCTTAAGATTCAGGAAATTCTCAAGTATGTTCAGAATGACCCTGCACACGTCTGTTTCGCTGCTCTGAGTGGCAACAAATCATGGAGAACCCTGTTCTCGATAGTCAGGGCATAAAAACAGCAAAGGCAGAGCCCTACAGCCTAATACCATCAGTGACTCTAAGTCTCTTGGGATTTTGGGAGCCTAGATATCTGGGTTCAGGGCCCAGTTCTGCCCTTGTCTGGGGTAGAAGGATGTTGGACAAGCCACATTAAGTCTTACTTCTTTATCTGTAAAGAGAAATGCTTTGTCTACATCAGTGTTTTCATACTATGAGCAGTGACCCATTGAGTTTTGAAAACAATTTATTGGGTCACAACGAACATTTAAAAGGAAAACAAAACAGAATCCAATCAAAGAGGAAATACTAGAGCACATTGGAGATAGTAAATAAATCTTATTTCATGATATTTCTGTTTTAATAATATATATATGGAAATCATTTTACTACTCTATAATATGCTTATTAAATTTTAAAAATGAAATAATACAAAGAGGCAAACATCAGAAGCTATCACAAATAAACTCCTGTTCTTAATCACTTTTGAAAAATGTTCAAATAATTCTATTTTCTTGGCAAGTAATACTTACTGTGGTTTGTTTTGTTTTTTTTTTTTTTGTGTTTTTTTTGTTTGTTTGTTTTGGGGGGTTTTTTGGTATGAGGTTATACAGTAAAATGCATTTCTTACTAGAGATTTCGGTCAAATGGTTTGAAAACCACTCTTTCCTGTCCAGCTCTAATATTCTGTGATTCCAAGAGATGGAAGGAGCATGCTCGCTAAGCCCATAATGATAATACTAAATGTAGCAACTTTTAGCACTTACTAGGCTTCCAGGCACCGTGTTAATTGCTTTCCATGCATCATCTCACTGAACAGTCTCAACAACCCTGTGTGTTAGATAATCTTGATGCCGTTTTACAAGGACTAAGGAAATCAAGCAATCTCAGAGAGGTTCAGAACATAGAGTTGGCAAGAAACCCAAGCCCTGAAACTTGTAGGCTGACTTACAAGTCCTTCTTAATTTTTCTTATGATTCACTGCCAGACACGTGAGAGTCTGAGTATCAATTAGCAAGTCAGCCCATGGTACAGAGAGGTGCGGGTCTTTTGCCTTGATCCCCATGTGAAGGATGACGCCCTGTTCCTCCTGACTAGGGAAGGTACACAGTGCATTGCCAAAGCTCGCTTGGCCTGGGAAGACAAGGAAGTCAGTCACTTTATCTCCGCATTTCATTTTACTCATCTGGGAAACTGAATTCCCTTCCCTGTATCCCCAAATCCCCACATCAGAGAAGGCGAAAACTTTGGACATTGTCTCACATGAAAATTTCAAGTCTTGTCATTTTCACAAGTGTCCCCACCCTGTCGGGCTGGGAAGAGGGGTATAACTATGCACGCTGCAGTGAGAAGAAAATGTTAGCCCACCTGGAGGGTATAAAGGGACAAGTAAGACTTTAGCGGAAGCACTGACATACCCTACTTGAGGTCTACCTCCTTTCCTACACAAGACTTCCACAAACACATGGAAGCTGGCCTGGGCTTTATAAGGATTCAGAATAAGCCTCTGTATGTAGCCTTGGATAGAATAACAAATGTTTCTCCTCGAATGTTACTGAGTTCTAGCAATGTGTATGAAATTTCACCATGAGATAGTCATTCCTTTTGCTTTCAGGCATTATAGCTACAGAAATTCCTGACTACAAATGAAACTTTTCTATGGCTCACATACACAGTAATTGATCCCCTACATCACAATGAGGTCATCCTATAACCTAACAACATTCCAATGGTATACAAACAGTAAGTTCAACTGGGGATCAAGAGAGAGCTTGATACGTGCTGGGCACAATCTGGAGACGCAGACTTAGGTAGGGGTCTAAGTGCAGTATAAAACTCAAGAGCATGGAGAGTTGTAGAAAAGCATCAAAGACAGCTCTTGGCCAGCTTGGCAGTTTAGGGAGAAGCTGTATGACATTATGCTCTGAGACAGTGCTTTCCCAGTTACAAGGCATTTTACACGTGAGCCCACATAACATTCTCAGCATCCCTTTGAGGTATATTTCCTGAGGAGGAATCTAAGAGTGAGAGAAGGGAGGTGACTTACCCAAGGTCGCCCACCTGTGAAAGGCAGGTCTTGCAACTCCTGGGCCCTTCTAACTCCCCACTCCTCTCCAGAGGAGCAAGGACCCACCCTCTGTGCCCACGTCTGCGCTCAGCAATTCTCCCTCTGGGTAAGGGCACCTCACACCGGTTTTGACTTGTGTCAGGAAACATGGAGATGAACCAAAGAAAATAGAATTCTGGCTTTGATCCCTGTCAGTGAAAGAAATGACCAGGGATGTGTTTGTGAGTGTGTGTGTGGCACAGACACCACAACACACACACACACACACACACACACACACACACACACACACAGGGTCACTGGGAAGAGTATCTGTTCTCCGTTCACGATGCAACCCAAAGTTATCGGGGATTAAATCATTTGAGCTTTGCTCCGATCTCTGATTTCGCCTTGACTTTCAGTTCTCTGCTTCTTTCTCCTTTTCTCCCCGCCCACTTTTTAGTGGCCTTTGTTCTTCGTTCCTGAGCCATCTGGTTGCAAAGTATGGTAGGAGCACAGTGCAGCAGGCACATGAAAAAGCAGTACAAAAAAAAATAGTAGGAGTGAAAACAAAAGACATGAAGATCCTGAATTTTTTATTTCTCTTTTCAGATTGAAATATCACGGCTCCCAGTTCTGATGCAAAACGGAAAACGTGCCCTGGGTCTTCGAATAGGAGATTGACAGACGCAGAAAGAGGAAAGGGTGCCCCCAGGCCACCCTGTGGGTCAAGGCTGGGCTCGGGCAGGGCTGGGCAGGCCAGGCGAGTCTTCTCTGATCCGGGGACATGTGTTGGGGGAGGTATTAGAGGAACCACGTCAGCACACCTGCTTCAAACGGCTCCCCTGCTGCAATGCTGAACCCCTCACACCACAGAGTTTATTTTTTCTGGAAGCCAAGGCTTTGAGTCTCTCCTGCCATATAGAGAGTGCGTGTTTATGTCCGTGTTCTCCACCATGTGAATGCATGCAGCCACTACCTCAAATATCATAAATCCTCTCTCTCTCCCCCTTTCTGTCTGCCTGTTTATCTACAATCTGTCTATTTAAATTCTTTTTAAACAAGAAGGGAATATCTTTATGCCTGTTTGTAGGAATATTCTACATCCATCTGTTATTTACATCATTCGTTTTCCTGAGGTGTCTCCAACAAATCCTGGCTGGATGCACTGTATGTGTTATTAATAAAACAGCTGTAAAAATATTAACTGTATGGCCTAATTGTCAGCCCTGATTAGGAGCCAAGTTTATCCCCGGACGGATGCGGAGACTCAGAATTTGGGCTTCAGTCCAGATCTGACCCTTGCAGCTCACTTTACATTTGATTCTTTGACCATTTAAGCTGCTCTGGCTTTTTTTTTTTTTTTTTTTCCTCCCAGGAATCTGTGCACATCCGGCCCACAGCCTCCCGGCCCCTTCAGGTGTGGCTGCCCCCAGCTTCCTGACCACTCATGGCCTGGCCTCTACCCCACTATATCTGCCTTCCCCCACCTCCCAGTTTTAGTTAAACTTAACAGCCATGTGCTGGATGGTCACCTTTCAGTAACTTAAAAGATGAGTCAAAAAATTGTGAGCATTGCTTCTCCACGCACACGAGCAGGAAGCAGCATTTGGAAAGCCTGCACTGGAAAACACATCCCTACTAAAAGCCACTGGGTTAAGATACCAGAAAATCCCAAACAAAGTCATGTTCCCACAGTATCCAGAACTAGATCAATCTTTCAGACAAGCCTGGGTATGAAAGATTAATGAAAAGGTAATAATACATTTTATTTTTCATAAAGTAGTCAAAATAAACCAAATGAGGGGAAAAATTAGCAAACGAGTGGCTTGTTGTGGTCCTCTCCTTAGTAGGGTTGGATTATCCCTGACTGGCTAATACCTAAGTGTGGCCGAGCTGTTTACTGAATGACAAGACTGGGAGGAAAAAACTGCATAGAAAAACACTTGGTTCTGCCAGTGCCCAGAAAGCCTTGGGAAGGCCTGTGCCACCTAGTTCTTAGCTGATGGGAAAGCAATGGGAGAAGACGCTTACATAGGCTAGTCTGATGGTTTGCTCTATTACATATGAAACGCATACAGGATCTGCCAGTGTTTCATAGAGCAAAGGATTAATGACACAATTAAAGCTTCTAGTCCCAGTAATACTTGACATAGCTGTGATTAATTGTCAAAAAGTTGGATAAGATTTGATGTTTCATGTTACCCTTTTAATCAGGGTTGTGTTTTTTTTTTTGTTGTTTTTTTTTTTTAATGATTGCAATACTCCAGTGAAGTGCTTTGGAAATTTTATAGGAATGGCCTTTGAATTTGCTTATTTCTCCAGGAAGATTCCAAGCTGGCTTTCTTGCCATGTAAGATTACTTCCTAAATTATCTCTAACCTCACAGGTTCCAGGCCACCCCTGCAAATGTTTCCAAAAAGACAGCATGTGCTGGGGTCACCATCCTGCTTCCAATTTTCATGACCATTAGGATTGACAATCTGGTAAGATACTAATGGTTTGCTTGACTTTTACATTTTAAAATAATCACTTGTAAGGGGGAACTGTATTTTTGTCTCTCACAGAGGTGTTGAAAATTTAAGAAAAGAAACCAAACACTTTTCATTACCATTTCTTAAAAGAAGTAGAGGCAAGACAGTAATGAAATCATCACACATGCTACTGGAGAGCTGACCCCGATAGAAAGTTCAACACTCTACTGTCTTTGCTTAAAATACGGAGTTTTTTTAAAGACATGGCCAATTGTCTACCAAAACTGTCTGCGGCGTAAAACATTTTTGTCTAACAATTGGACTAGACTCAAATGACTTTGCGGAGACAACTGTTTTCAGCCTTGAAAGAATCAGTAATTGCAAGATGTTTTAATGGACGCCCCTTCCTTTTTTCCTTTTGTTCACCACAATGTTATCTGAGTTCAAATGCATGGGTATTTCATGGCTCCATAGCTTATAAATGTACGAAAAATTGGAGGGCTTTCCAATAGGGCAAAAGGAAAATAGCAATCTTAACCCTCATGAGAGCAACGCCGTGCCTTATCTCGCGTACGTACCTGCCAGGGCTCCTACCAGACAACTGGTACTGATAGCACCCGATAGTCACGGATTGACCACCAGGTTAATCCAACGCTCTGCGTGGCATAGCACGGAGGACCAAATTCCATCCTTCGTTCTGTTTCTATATTTTACTCTCAAATGGTAAACAATGCTTTCAGCAATTCTAGGTGTTGCTTACATGTTAAATGGTATTTTTTTTAGTAGCTTCCATGGTGCTTAACACTATGCTAGGCACCAAGGTGAACTTATAATAAACACGCTCTCTGGTTTATTATGCTTGTTTATACATATTTTCCGTCCACAAAAAATCATATGGTTGGTTTGTGGAGCCAGGTTATCACACGTGAGAGGCACTGTATAAGCTGGTGTGGAATCAGGCAGATAGGACATTGGATTTTAGGGAGGAGTACTGTGGGATTAGTTATAAGACAAAACTTTATGTGAAAGAAATGTGTAGTTGAAGATTGAAAATTTGGTAGGCCTACCATATACGTTAAGCTTCTTGTCCTAAAACCTTAAAGCTATTTTTTTTTAACCAAGTAGAGAGTGGCTGGTGACAAGATAAGCTTTTCTTATAATCAATTTTTATGATGTGAAAATACTCTACACTCTCCTGTGTCTGGTATGCATTAATAACTTCCTGAATATCTTCAAGACAGCCCAAACCTCATGTCATCATTAACTTCCACTGAAACTCCGCATTCTGAGATGAGAAGTTAATTTTCTGTGATGGCTTCTGGAGATGGATGGAAGAGTGGTCCTTGGGGTGTCTGATTACCAGAGAGAAGGCTCCTGAGAGAACAAGTTTATCTTGCATCATCCTGGAAATCTCAAGTGAAAGAACTTTTAAAATGACAAATTCAGGAAATATTTACTGTTTAAAACAGAACACTGCCTTTTTTTTTTTTAGATTTTATTCATCCATTTGACAGAGAGAGAGAACATAAGCAGGGCAAGCAGCAGGCAGAGGGAGAGGGAGAAGCAGGTTCCTCATTGAGCAAGGAGCCTCGCATAGGGCTTGATTCAAGGCCCCCGGGATCATGACTTGAGCCGAAGGCAGACGTTTAACCGACTGAGCCACGCAGGTGCCCCACAGAACACTGACTTTCCATTACTTTTGCCTGGCAGAGAGGTGGAATCATTAATCTCAGAGGAGATGGTATTTTGTTTTGGGAAAATATCCTGATGAGCCCCTTTTTGTATAAATGATGCCTCTCCCATCTTAAAAGATAGGATGAAAACAAGAGAGAGCTAAACTGACTGAAATTTGGGGATTGGTCACAGAGGCCTCATTGTTCGTTAGAGAGGGCCAAGCGACTTGGCAAGAGGCCAGAGAGGAGCCCAAGAAGAAAAGACAACCAATGTGAAAATCAAGGTGGAAAGAATGGCCAAGGGGCTTTCAAGAAGAGTGGTGATTAATAATAAACTGCCGATCATTCCCCATTCTCTGCTGCAGTGAAACCACCTTTTCTCATCTTGAAAGCTTCAGTGAAGATCTGTTTTAGTAGAGATCTGTCTAAACAGTGAAGAAAGAGGATGTCGGCCACGAATGCTGAGAGAGCTAGTGTGGAGGCAGGTTGCACAGAGACTGACCCAGGAGAACATAAGACCCCCTAAGAACATAAGGAATCCTCAGAGGGTTCAGGGAACTTCACACTGGATATAGGATGGGGGCTCGAGTCATTTCCTCTGGAGAGTAAAGATAAGGGAGCTATCAAGCTAATGACATCTAGGTTCCTCCTGACCATGCTTATCTGACTGAACGGAACAATGATGACATGTCTATCCATCCACCCACCACCCATCTATCCCTCCAACCAGTCATCCATTCAGTAAGTACCAAGAACCTACTACGTGTGGGGCACTACACTACAGGGGACAGAGTTTCTTTGTTCTAGATTGCAATTTTAAGAATTAATGTCTCCACAAAGCCCATTAAAGAAATAAAAACTAGGAGTTTGAGTCCTAGAGTGGGTAGCGTGTAACACATATAGTTAGAAAGCAAAGAAGAAAGAGATGGCTGTTGGCTGGAGAGATTATGAAAAGCTTCACGGAGGCGACTGGACTTTCTATGGTCCTCGGTCAGTGACTCGAATTTGGATAAGAATGAAAGGAGGGGGAATAATACTTGTAGTAATTCTTCATATTTAATACCACTTTATAGTTCATCATGCATTTTCATGTATAATATCTGATCTATCATTGCAACTGGTCTGTGAAGCAGATATTATTAATCCCATCTCTCAGGTGAAGATGCTGAGGTTCACAGTTTTAAGTGACATAATCAAAAACATAAAATAGACCCAAGGGGTGATTTAATAAACAGAGTAGCTGTTATTATTGGATTTCCCTTCAGATTCAAGAACATTCTTTGACTTGCCTATCATTTTAAAAGTTTGTGATGAGTCTAATATTAAAAGAACAGGATATATAATGAACTTTAAGCTCACAGAAGACATAAATTAGGAAAGATCACTGATGAAATTATTCATTACCCATCTGAATATCCAATTCCCCATTTTCTATGATGCGATTTTCAAAAATGTTATGGATGTGTCACTTTCCTGGAACACATGATAGATGTTTATGATGGAAAGGTGCTTTGGAGAGCTCCCCGTCAAATGACTCACATTTTTGTGCTTTTGGGGTGATTGTGCTGCTTTCAAAAGGACCTGAAGCAGAGTGCTGAAATGCTGTCTAGTGTCCTAACCTCAAGAAGGCTGTGATGTGCCTTATGGAGAAAGGCTATGTGTTAAATAAATTTTATCCAGACATCAGTTATAGTGCTACTGGCTATGAGTTCAATGTAACAAATCAACAATATATATTAAATAAGGTGTCTTTACACAGAAATACACATAAAATGAGATTACGTATTGATCAGCTGACCAAAACATGGTGACCAGCGGCTCACAGGAACCTAACCCTGTATTTCCTCTAGGAGCAATGGTTCAGGATTCACGCTGTATTCATGGTGACTTTCTAGAACATAACTACTAAGAACAAGGAGAACCGACTGTATTTACATATTCTTTGACTCAACTTGTTATGTGCAAAGCATCGTACTAAGCATCAAAACAAAGACAGGCAATCAGGTCTGAAATTTCTACCAGATCCTTAAACGCGACCACACCACATGCTACTGAGCAGAATTCAGTACAGATTTCTCACTAAGGAAGTGTCTTGGGCCTCATTGGGTGAGGAGGGGGTTATTTCTGGAAGTCAAGAAGACAGTTATAAGGCAATCTCATTTATAAAAAGGCCCCTAATAAGGACCCAGAGGACAGCTCTGAGGACATTTATAGTGTGGTTCCCGTGTATTTGGGGTCACTGTTTCCTGTTATAAACACTACTCTAATTTTCCGGGAGGTTTTGTGAGTATCTGAACTTAGATGAGATTTGGCATGCTGCATCCCAGTATGGGAGTTCATGTAAACAGACTGTAAAATAATCAGCTTGACCCTTTCCAAATGTAGGCAATGTTAAGAAACAAACAAGCAAACAAACAAAAACGCACACAACCCTATGCCTATGAGAATGTTGGTTTTTGCACCTGTATAAATGAAAACTGACAAGTTTACAAAATGAAAGTGGCAAATGCTCGGTGATAATTGACTTACAAGGGATGAGCCAAAAAAAAGTCAGCCATTTGCTATTGGACAATCTTTAAGTCCTGGAGCATTTTAATTCGGATTTGGTTTTTTTGTCACAGGAAATTATGCTGCCAAAGAGGTGATTGGCATCCTCAGGTAAGCCTCATGGGTGATTGGGGCTGAGTTCTAGAATATTCCCAAAGCCTGGGTGCAAAATAATGAGAAGGTGATAAAGAAGTCTAGAAGGTAGGCCCCAGAAGGATGAGGACTTGGGGCTGTGTTGCCCTCTGCTGAATCCCCGGATCCTAGAAAAGTGCTTGGCCTTGGCAGGGCACTCTGAAAATACTTTGTGAATTAGGTCCATTTAACACTTTAATGGGCTGTGATGCAGCCAGGGCTTATGTTTCCGGGAACAGGGCATCCTGCATCTAGGTCCTGTTTCCTATGCTTGTGTTCTTTCATTTCCTAGTCTCCACCATGTTCTCTGGGCAGCCAGTGATTTCAGCCCCAGAGGAAACCAGCAGAACAAGCAGAAGCCCTGTTGTTCTGCAGGAGGGCACCGAGGGCCCATCGAGCTCCATTACCTGGGCCTCAATTGCCAGTGGCCCTTGTCCTGACCACTTCTGGAGGAGTTTCTGCAACTTTGGGATTTTTGCCAATCTGATATGTGAGAAACGGTATCTCGGGGTGTTATAATTTGCATTTCTCTTATTAGGAGCAAGGCTGCACATATTTTCATATGGTTAAGAGCCATTTGCCTTTCTTTTTTTAGGGAACAGTCTGTTCATTTCCCTAGTCCATTTATCTACCAATTTATAGTCTTTTTCTTCTCTATTTTAAGAAACTCTTTATATATTTAACCTGTTAACCTTTCGTGATAAAAGTTGCAAATTTTTCCCATTTTTCATTATTTTTACATTGCTTATAGTGTTTTTTCGTTGCAAAAGTTTTTTTTTTTTTTTAATGCTATCAAATCTGACTGTATTTTTCTTTAATGCTTCTGGACTTTGTCAAATAGTTGAGACCGTTTTCTTCATCCCAGTTATTGGAGGAAAATACCCATCTTCTCTTCAAATATGTATAGTTTCATTCATTTCACATTTAGATCTCTGAGCCTTTTGGAATTTATCCTGGTGTACAATGTGAGAAATGGATCCAATTTTATCTTTTTCCATATGGCTATCCACTTATCCCAACACCACTTATTTAAAAGTCCATCTTTTGCCACCAATTTGAAATGCCATCTTTATTGTGTATTAAATTTCCATATGCAATTAGGTCTATTTCTGGATTTTCTATTGATTGATCTATCTATTCATGTGCCTATACCATTCTTCATTAATTATAGAGGCTTTACAATAGTTTTAATATCTGGTAGAGCCAGTCACCATCCTCTCTGCTTTACTTTTGCAAGGACTTTCTGACTACTCTAGCTTATTTTTTTCTTCCAAGTGGTATTTTTTGGATGATATTAAATCTATCAATTAACTAAGGGAGAACTGACTCCTGACTATCCAAGAAACTGACATGTCTTTCCATTTCTTCAAGTCTCCTTCTGCATCCATTAGGAGCATTTTTAGTTTTCTTTGTACAGCTTTTATACAATGACTGGGTTTTTTTCATGCCTAAGTTTGTCATCATTATTGCTATCTCAAACGTATCTGCCATATATCTTCTAATTACTTTTAGTGGGTGTAGATGAAGTGTGTTTATGTTGATTTCTTTTCCTATCTGCTACTTTACTAAATTATCTTCTTGCTTGTGGTGCTTTTCCCATTGAGTCTTTGAATTTTGCAGTTACATACTCATGTCTTCTGCTTTTGGAGATAGTCTTGCTCTCACTTTCTATGTCTTATGCAATGGCAGATGTTATCCTGTTTGTTTTTTACTAAACATTATATTATGAGCATTGTGCAATATCATTAAATGGTCTTCAGGGCATAATTTTAATGGCAGCATATATTTTATCTTATGCATCTGCCATAATTTAGTTAGCTATTTTCAATGTGAAATTCAGGTTTTCTCCTTTTTCTTTTGTGCATAATGTTGCGATGAGTATGTTTTTTGTGTGTGTGTTCGTGTATATTTGTGCACCTTTCTCATTATATCTTTCGTATAAATTCCTAGGAGTGGCATCACCAGGACAAAGAGCATGCCAGTTTTTAAGGCTTTTTAAAGACATGATTGGCAAAATGCCCACCAGAAAAGATGAATCAATACACACCCACACCAGCAAGTCTGTCCTCCTTCCTTCACTGTACCTCACCCACCTGTCATTAAAGAGTTGTGGCAACTCAATGGGCAAACAAAGTCACATCGTTATGGGACTGGTTTGTTGAGCAATCTCAATTCACTGTCTGTACATCTACGAAACAATTTTATTATCTTCTTACTGCTATGGACACAATGGCAATATTCATTCTTTGGGGGTATAACTACTTTTCTGACTTAGACTAATCAGATATTGAGATCTCTATGTGGTAGCTATCCAGGGGCTGGCTCTTCCAAGGGGTGAATGTCAGGTTTTTGGGATTTTGAATTCTCTGGAAGGCTTTTTAGGATCCCCTCTGCACATTCTCTGCCACGAGAGATATGACTCTCTCTCTCTCTCTGTCTCCTCTCAGTTTCCAACACTAGAATGGCCTCGCCCATCAGGCAGACTTGTTGGGTGTCTCACTGCTAGCTAGCTACGGTCTCTGGTGCCCATATCACCCACCAGAAACTTGTGCATCTGTGGGGTACAGTGGGGTACAGCTGGTGTAAGGGCAAGCTGCTCCTCTGTCACCTCATCTTGTGACTGCCTCATAGCTCTCTTCCCAGATGAGACAGGTGTAGGCAGGCTCACATTAGAAAGCCCATCTACTCCCAAAGCAGCACTCCAGGTCAGGAAGCGACCACCAGTCTGCCCATCTGCTAGCACCTTCATTCTCAATGGATGATCCTCTGGGAAGTCCCTCTGCTATCTAGGTTGAGGAGAACTAGGGGAGCGAAGGCAACTCCCTCCCTCCTCCGTGGGAGAGAGAAAGTAACCTCCGAGGAGCAACACAGCCTGGTCACCTGACCACTCCCAACTTTGATTCCCCTTCCCTCCTGCCCCCTTCCTGTCCTCTGATTATATAACGGGGATGTGGGGCTGGGGTCTGGCTGATCTTGCACATATCAAGTGCTTAGCACCTGTTATATTTGGCCGGGGGCCTGCTGCTGATTGCAGAGCCCCAGAGCAAGCCCCACTCTACATCCTGGTACGCGTGTTTTCACTTGTGCTGCTTTGCTTGTGGTGAGACTGGGCATTTTTCATGTGTTCATTAATAATCTTAGTTCTCTTTTTATGAATTGCCCTGTTTATGGCTTGCATTTCACTCTTCCATGTCTCCCTCTTTATCTACTGACGCTTTTTCCTTGTGAAGCAAACTGACCCGAGGTCTCCAGGCTGCCCCACTGGTTCTGAATTTAACACAACTGCTTTCCAATTGTAGTTTCTGCCTTGAGGGTGTCCGTATTAACATTCGAGATACAATGAACTAAGAAACAGGATACACAGATCCACTGTTTGATATTCGGCAGCTGGTTTCTAAATTTATGCTAAATATGCACAGCGATATACATATTTACATGTATGCATGAATACCTATTGTATAAAGATATGACATGATGTTCAAAATCAGTTTTTGCCTCCCATTTAATTTTCCTATAGTCTCTCAGTCATTCATTCAGCCCAATAACAGCAATGTTAATCAGAGAATCAATTTATAACCCTACCAGGTGGCAAAAGGCTTCTCCAAGTGACCTCTTGGGGATCCCTTCTGGCTATCTTCTGGAAAATAGGAGATTAAAAACATGTGTGTTCCCACAATGCTGCATTCCGAAGACGTTTTATCCCCTGGTCCTGCCCCCGTGTAAGTTATGTAAGACGACTGAAATCAACAAAGAACAATTCATGCCTTGACTGGGATTATTGTTGTTGTCATTTTTAAGGACAGACCCACAATCGCAAGAGCAGTTCAAGTGCAAGCAGTCTGTGCACGCTGTCAGGCTCACAGAAAATCCACTTCCGACTTTGCCGCCAAGGCCCTAAGTAGATAAGAATTCTTGGTAGTTCATGAGTCTATTAATTCTTTGGGCTGGAAATAAAATGGATTTAATTTAATATCCTAAAATCTCGAGCCGTCAAGAGCTGAAATCTGGGATGCAGAACCCGGACCGTGGGGAGGGCTGGGCGGAGGCTTCCCCAGTGTTTGAAGAATGAATGTGCATGGCATTCTGATGTTACTATGGGGATTGCTATAGTAACAATTCTACTCACCCTTCATTTATTAAGTTATTTTGTTGCGGAACCAAAAGGTAAACCAAACAATCAAAGAAACAATGGCTTTAAAGCGATTTTGTTGTTTCTGCAGCCCATGCCGAATGCTTCAATCAAAGGACTGTGAGTGGAAAGGAGAGCACTGGCAGATAATTTCATACAGTTGGAGGAATGAGATTCCTCAAGGTTTCCTCTGAGACTGGAAAAATAACAGCTGATCTATGTCATAATGCGGTGTCGAATTTGAGAATTTACCAGTCCTGATACTTAACCCTCTGGGGCAACAGTGGAATTATCCCCACACCCCCACTTCCCCACAGCCACCCTCTCTCTTACTCTTCCTTCTCTTCATCGGAAAACAGCTCCTCACCACCACCCCCACCCCCCGCCAACAGAATGGGAAAATTAAGCTGACTGGGAAAATAACCTTAATTTTGAAGGGTTTAAAGATTTTAAGTGCAGCGTCCTACCCACTGGGGCCTCAGCAGGCCCAGAGCCTGCATTGCAAACAAGAGACCAGGGACAGCTGGGAAGAGGAGGAGGAGAGGAGACTTTGGGAATGATCTTGAGGTAGAATTTCCTGCCCTCTCTCCTCTCCTCGGACGCTTTCTTCTTGGTCCCTTGGGGATCTCTGCCGGGGTGGGGGAATTATCCTGGAAAAGGTTCACAGACTCCCTGGAAGCCCAAAGGGGGACTGGGAGAAAGCATGTATTTTGGGGTCTGCGCTCTTGTAATGGAACACTGGCGTAAAGAAACTCCTTGCGGGGCAAGGTCGTATAAAGGAGGGGAAATGAAAACTGAGTAAGCAACTCTGAAAAACCAACCAGCTTTCCTAGGAAACAATGGATGATGTGAAAAAATTCAAGCCAAGTAACCACTTGGCTTGACTCACCACCCCTACCTAATTCTAGGAGGAAGGTTCCATTGCTTTTATGCTTGTCATTATTATGATTCAATCAATCGATAGACTGTTTTGTAGTGAAGTCAAGGCTTGTGAACAGACGCAGTGACCAAGATGAAAACTGAGGGCTAAGCAGAGATAAGACCCATCAAGATGCAGAGAGCCAAAATTAGTCTAAAAAGGGACTTCAGGAAACGGTAAGAAGGAGCACTGTTCTGAGTGTTTCACACATGTTAATTCAGCGAATTCATGCAGTGCCCTGGAAGTTAGCGCCTCTCAGTAGTCTCCATTTTCAGACTGGAAACTAAGACAGAGATGATAAGTGTCTACAGTAGAGCATTCTGTAAAAAGAAAAACCCGGTTTTGAACCCAAGCTGCTGATTTCAGGGTCCACGTTGTGATCCACGACCCTGTCCTACTCCTCTAAGCCAACTCATGCGAAATGGATGAGGGAAACTCCAAAGCTGCTTTCTCTCAAGTTGAAGGAAAGGCAGTATAAAGGAGAATAGACACTCGGATGGTGACTGTGTGGACAAGCAGAAGCAGATGGCCTCCCAGGGGCTGGAAAGCTGACCAGACAGAACACCCTGAATCTCAGAAGAGGAAAAGCAGGCACAAGATGGCACCCACAGGAAGCTCTAAGATACAATGAGGTCTAAAGTTCCTTTCTCCTAAAACCAAACCAAATCCTCTGGGTTCCTCTTATACCTTGCTTATAGGGACAGAATTAGACATCCTTCTCTTTCTTTCCTCCTTCACAGGCCAGAAAAGTCAAGTCCTATTGAAAGAAAGAATCAAGCACTTGCATTTTATATTGCAACCATCAGAACGAGCATGAAGAGCTCAGATATCTCCTCCTGCGAGTCCGTAAAGAAGCACATTTAAAACCTCACATGTGAGTTCCTGGCACCTTCAAAGAGAAACAGAAAAACATTTTAAAATCTCAGCCACTGTTATACTTCAATAAAAAGTGGAAACAGCTCCTGGCCTGTTTAGCAACCTCTCAGTTATTTTATTTGGATCATTTTGGTATATATTTGGTCTTTAAAAGTTTCAAGGCTTTCTCTACCAACCGCTTAAAAAATTAAAGCAAAGTCAGAATAGGCTTGTTTGGGGAGCTGAAGATGGAAGCGCCACCGCGAGGGTCCTTCCTGACAGGGGAGGGGGTGAGAGGAGCACAGGAGCTTCCAGAAAGAATTCACGTGTGGATGGTGCACGAGGGCATGCGTGTGCTTGCGTGTGCTTGCGTGTGTGCACACGTGTGTGCGTGCACGTGGGCAGCGGCAGCTGCTGCTGAGGAAGGAATAGTCTCCCTTGACTATAATTAAGCTTCCTCTAGGCTGGGGCGTTCGCTTACCAGGCACGTCTCCCCGGCTCTCAGGGCTCTACTAATCATGCGAAGTCTTCTGTGCCTCAGAGACCCCGGCTCTCCTTCCCACATGGCCAGAGCCCGGGAAGGCCCGCATCATACTAAGTAGGAAGTGATTGATCTCCAAGGATGAGTTAATATGGGAAAAAAAAAAATTACAGCACTTGGGAAGTCTCTAGAAGCCACATATCAAAATGCTTGGGGTGGTGGAGCATTAGGGAAAGGGAAAGGCCAGGGAGAGAAGGCAGACAACGGAGAATTAAAACATGCTAAATGTCCTTACATTTTATAAGGTGCAAACACGAAGCCAGCTAGACTTTGCCACCACATAGTAAATAAAAGATTACTAGGCAATTATATTTAAACATTACAGAACCTCCAAAATAATTGCCATGTTCAGGGCAGTTTTTCAATCCCTTGATAACAGTATAGTTTAATGGATAGAAACAACTATATCATTTATTCCTCTTACATAAAACGCTGCCAACCATGTAAGTACATGATCAATAATAGGGGTTTACAGGGGTGTACAGTCGTCCCAAGAGCTGCAGCTTCATGTGAAGTAATAAGAGGTAAAATGAGAAGCAAAAAATATAAAAAGGAAGTGCTTCAGCGGAGCAAGGACCCCCAAGGCTTCTCAATGCATTTATTTTTATGGTGCATAAGGAAGAATGTCAGAGCTAAATTTGGCACTTTTAAGGGATTTGTAAATCAGCTGTGAAATGTTACCCCTGGATTGGATTTTTCCATTTGGATATAATGGAAACGGGGACTGGAGTTGTAGGAGACGTTTGGGTGTGAGTGGAGAGAGTGAGCACACTGGAGATGAGAACATTTGTCTTTTGATGACTGACCATCTTCCACATACCCAGATATTAGGAAGAAAATTTAAGTATTTGGTTGTAGGCAGGCCTGGACCCTTTGCAAGTATTAATTTTACTGAAAAAGATATTCCCAAGTCAGCCATTGTGTACCCTGAGCAGCATAGCTAAAATTGACTGCTGCTCTGGAAAAAAAAAAAAAAAAAAAAAAAGACTGCAGAGCTATGAGTGGAGGGTCCGAGCATGGGGTGCCTTGAAAGGGGCTAAGAAAGCAGAGGGGAAGAAGGTGACCCGCTCCCCCCACGTGTATCTTTCCTTCCTGGAGAGACACGAAAGCCCTTCAGCCATCATCAGTCTCCACTGACACCCCATCTCATGAGCAGACAGCCTTTCCCTCCTTAGTAATTGCTAACCGTCTTGTGTACCAGGCACTCGCTAGCCACTTTACCAACATTACCTCATTAAACCTTCACAATAATCCCAGGAGGTATATAGTATTATTATTCCAGATTATAACGAAGAGGGAATTAATATTTCAAGAGGCTCCACTCTGTGGCCAAGGTTACACAATGTTTTAGTGGTAGGCTGGGATCCAGCTCAGCCCTCTGAACTCACAGCTTTCACTCTTAACCACCACTGTAGCCCTTCTGAGCCAATGGAATAATTGATTCCAGTTAGGTCAAAGGAGGCCAAGAGGGACCATAATGTCCATGGATCTACCAGGGGCTGTCCTACCACAGTGCTTGCCATCGAATATTTGGGAGCTTATTTAGAAGTTGGAAATAGCCTAGGGAAAATTCATTACCCTTACTGTTTAGAAGAGAAACTAAAGCTCAGAGAGGTTAAGCCTCACATCTAATAGATAGTTCTAAGCCAACTCAGCTTGATTCCCAACCTCTCTTATTGCGGCTCTTACAAACTAAAGTAGCCAGCTCAGCTAACCACTGAAAGCCAATTTGCCTGAACTCAGATTTCCATTAAAGAAAATGAAAATTTGCCTTTTTAACTTGTATTTTGGGGTGTCAGTTGAGATACCACATATTTCAGAGTTCTCAGTTGGGAGGGAAGGTTGACGTGCCTTTCAGCTCTGCACCTGGGCAGGCTAATGTCTTCACTGGTACTCATAAAGAGCTTCTTTGCTCTAAACATCCCCTCTGTCTTCCCACTGATCTGAGTTCTACCCATGCATTAGAGCTCAGCATATGTCTGCCTTGATCCATGAAACTTTCTAGGATTTTTCTTGCCATGTTTCCCATATAATTCCCATTATTCCCTTGACCTCCTGAAGTCTGCGGTGTTTATGTGAGCAACATACTGTCTGTTGTAAGTTCTGCATTCTGACTCTTGACTCTTCCAAGAACAATGCCACATATATATATATTTTTAAATCCCATATATTGTTTATGATAAGGTTGTGTTCACATATGGACAGTTGTTGAATTGGGGTTGAATTAAGTTGTCATCCTCAGGGCTCTGAACATACAAGGTATGGAAAAAAATAAGAAGAAGGAAAACAAGAAATTGGTTCATAGAGTATTAACCAGAAGAGACTCAGAAGAGACTGTGGAGTAGTAAAGAACATGACAGGGGTTCGCCAGAGGAAAAGGAGTCAAAGAGGGTGCTAGTAGATTTGCCCAATATCAACACAGAATTAATCTGTATTCTTTTGGCTCAGTAGCTCTCAAACTTGAGTATGCATCATAATCACCTGCAAGACTTCTTAAAACATATCATTGCCCTCTCCCCGCACCCTGCCAGAGCTTCTTATTCAGTAGGTCTGGGGTAAGGTGTGAAAATTTGCATTTCTAACAAGTCACCAAGAGATGCTGATGCTGCTGGCCCAAAGACCACAATTTGAGAACCATAGCAATTCTCCACCCTGACTACATATTAGGATTACCTGGAGTGGAGGTTAAATATCAGTGGCACATCAGACCCATACACTCAGAATCTCTAGGGAGTGGTCTGCTCTTGCAATTCACTAACAGAAATCATCACACTGTTTTGTAGCTGTCTCTTTGCTCCCGACTCACCTCTTAAGACAGATCCTTGAGACTTCCATAGTCTTATTTTCTAGGAATGGACTTGGCAAATAGAAGGAGTTCAGTAACTATTTACTGAGGGAAAAAAGAGCGATATGGTGGACTGGGATGAGGGACAGGATCATTATGCGGAAATACGGCAACCAAGAGCCCACCCTGAGACCGAAGTAAGAGATTACCTGAAAAGCAAGTGGCCTCCATATACGCTTATTTTGTTTTCTTTGAAAATGGCATTGTGGTCTCTACATCTAGAATTATGATCACACAGGTGAATTTAGTATGTGTTCTGTCCATGCTGACCAAACCAAGGATCATACAAAGTCATAGTCAAGTACGTAATACAAATGAACAGAGTTAGATTGATATAAAGTTCATGAAGGCTGACTCAAATAGGCATGTCCTATCTAGAACTGAATTAAGTCATTGTTAAGCGTTGAGTCAGATTCCCTTAATGTGTTACTTACATACCTTCCTGGGAAAACAGAAGGTAAAAAGTCATTGATTCTCAAATATTTACTGAGCACCTTCAAATACCTTTTGAGTATTTACACTTATTGTGCACCTATAAACACTTACTGACCATGCCATGCATGGTGCCCGGTAAGTTCTTTCTGTTCTAATCAAATCAGGATGTTGGCCATCTCTCCCCAAAGCTCAAATGACACCAAGCCCGAGTAAGTCCTCTGATTGGAAAGGCATCTCCTAAGCTGCCCACCCATCAGGCCAAGGTATCATTCAGAATCTGAATCAAGATGAATCTTCAGAAATCTCCCCTTTTAGACTAGCCTGGTCCTTACCTGATTACTTTTCCTTGGCATCTCCCTCAGCAATGGGCATTGAGCGCATGATCATTGCTTTGACTCAACGATGATTGTCCCCTAGGTCCCCTCCCATTCAAATGTATCAGATTTAATAAATCACCCATATTTCTCCAATAGCAGTGAATGCAGTGCTCTGTGGTTACTCAATAACTGTTTGTTAATGAGTGAAGTGCAAGCTTGTTGGGTGTTCAGTCACTCTTCCTATGAGAGCCATCAGGAGTAAGTTGGTCACCATTCTTTTAAGCTATGGATATTATTTGGATATGTGTCTTCCTCTGGAAGCTCACTGAAGACAGGTCTCTACATTCTGAAATTCTCTCTGCTCCATTGGGATATATCTCTTCAACCATGATTATTCCTTTTTTTTTTTCATGATTACTTCCCAAATACATTCCATTTATGAATGTATTCATTTTCCTCAGATCATTAGGATATTTTTCATAAAGGTCTGCATCTTCAAAAGTGAACATTTTCTTTGATCCAGAACAGTAAATAATGCCTACCTAATTGATAGTCCTGCTTGGATATTTAACTTAAAATTGCTTCTATAAAATCTGCAACATATTTCTTTTATTGGGTTCTATACTGACTGCTTTTGGCTAGATTCACACCCTAAAATTCCAATGGGTGTGAGCCAAAGCTGCATAGTTTTGTGGCTAATAATAACAATAATAACGAGCACATTTCAAAAGCGCTAATTACAAATTCAATTGGATTGTGTTCTCGTTATAAATGCTACAGGTTTTCTGCCAGGTTGGTACTTCATGACAGTATGTTTTCAAACACCTGTTTACCTTTATTATCACTAGATATATTCAAAAAGAGAAAGTTTCAGAAGTTGAAATGCATATTAAATTTCATGTGTCTTTGTAAAATTTGTAATCTTTTACCCAGAGTCCCTTACTGCATAAATTGAAACAAAATGAACAATTATCTATACCTTATGTAGACAAAGAACATGGAAATTTCAAGAATTCTTCATTTACCCAATAGAATTCAATAGGATTGGTTGCCAGAGGAGGGGGGGTGGAATGTGAAAGAGAAAAAAGAATTATCCTGGTAATTTTCTTGCACCAGTCAAAACTTTACTAAATGTCACTTATGTTTAACTCTCTGCTCTGTACGGGAAAGTAAGATTACAAGGTGAACATGACACAGCCCTGCATACAACCAATTGAAGGAGATTTCCCTGTAGAAAATGTCATAAGGTGATAAATTCTGGAGAAGGCAGGTAAAACCAGGAGAGAAAGGCTGAATATGGACTTAAAATACCCAACGGAAGCATTAGTGTTAGGGTAGGATGGTAATTTTTGCTTTTTAAATTCAGTTCTGGTGATGTGGTTAATGACAGACTCTTCCTTGGAGCAGAAGGCATGAAAACACACTGATGATGAGCAGCCCTTCAACCTGTGTGGTCAACGTTAGAGACTCTCAGTCACAGAAGGCAGAAAACCAGGGCTTATTTTGTTAGAGACCCATCTCAGAAGGACGATAGATACATCAGATGGTGGTTCTCAGTCCTGATGACACATTGGAATCACCTGGGGAACTTTTACAGACTGTGACTCCCCTCCCCTTCCCCAGTGGAGGGAATCAGCACCTCTGGGGGTGGAGACCAAGCAGGAGTATTTTTCAAAAGTTCCCTAGGTGATCCTGCTGTGCAGTAAGGGTTGACAGTTGTTATACTAAGATATGGAGATGTTAGATTTATTAAGAGTCTTCACAGTTCTTCATTTTTGCCAATGTTTTGAAAAAGAAATTTTTGGAGTGTGTGTGTGTGTGTGTGACCCACACAAAGGAGGCCAGGATGGAGGTCAGTGTTGCAGCACCAGCTGTGACCCTTCAAATTCGGGTACCCCCCCTTTCCTTGGTGCCAGGGTTATTTTGGCTTTTAAAAAGCTTGGAAGGGCTCCTCTGACTTAAAGATGGGACAGTTTGAGGATCATAAATTACTGCAATGAATTGAAACTTATCAAATATATGAAAACCTGAGTTCATAGTATTCTCTCCTGCCTTTCTCTACTTGGACTAGAAATCAGGCTAATCAAATAGTTGATGAGGAAAACAGTTCTTTATTTAAAAGAAGCACATGTACTAAATGGAGAAGAAAATGACAAAATTAGAAAATTGCTATTTTCCATTCCTTAATGAAACAATGGATCTAGGCAACACAACCAATAGCAGCTAAAATTTATTATTGGAAAAACTGAGGGGGGGGAACAGGCAGATCACACTCGTATTAGTTTCCTAGGGCTGCTGGAACAGATGACCACAAACTTGGTGGTTTAAGACAACAGGAATTTATTCTCTCCCTCTTCTGGAGGCCGGAGGTCCAAAATCAATTTCATTGAGTGGAAATTAAGGTGTTGGCAGACCTATGCTCTCTCTGGAGGCTCTAGGGAGAATTTGCTCCTTGCTTCTTCTATTTTTTTTTTAAAGATTTTATTATTTATTTATTTGTCAGAGAGAGAGAGAAAGATGGCACAAGCAGGGGGAGCTGCACGCAAAAGGAGAAGCAGGCTACTCCCTGAGCAGGGGGCTCGAAGCGGGACTCGATCCCAGGACCCTGGGATCATGACATGAGCCGAAGGCAGCTGCTTAACAACTGAACCACCCAGGTGTCCCGCTTCTTCTATTTTTTGTGGCTGCTGGCACCCTTTGGTTTGTGGCTGTATCACTTTAATCTCTGCCTCTTTAGTCACATTGCTTCCCTCTTATAAAACACATGATTGCCTTTGGATCCCAAGCATATAATCCGGGATAATATACCTATGTCAAGATTCTTAATGGAGCTTATCTGCAAAGAACCCCCCCTTTGTGTGTGTGTGTGTGTGTGTGTGTGTGTGTGCACACGTGCATCATATAAGATAACATCCATAGATTCCAGGGATTAAAACACAGATTTTTTTATGTTCAATTAGCCACTGTGCAGTACATCATTAGTTTTTAATGTGTTTATGTAGTATTCAGTGTTGATGTGGTGTTCAGATACTTCTCCAAAGAAGACATATGAATGGCTAACAAACATATGAAAAAATGTTCAACATCACTAGCCATCAGGGAAATACTAATCAAAACCACAATGAGATACCACCTTATACCAGTTAGAACGTCAAAAATTAACAAAACAGGAAACAACAAATGTTGGCGAGGATGTGAAGACATAGATATTTTTTAGGGAACAATTTCTCAGCCTACCACAACACAGAACAATTGATCAATATCAATATTAAGGAAAGTGGGACACATTGTTCAATGCATACAGATACATTGTTCCTGCCCTCTCCCCACACTGAATAAATGTAATCAAGACTCTAGCTCCAACTCCTGATTTCTGGGGGATGGAGGAACATGTTCAAGGACACCAAAAAGATATAACCAGACAAATTCAGCAATTCCTCAAGACAAAACACCCAATTCTCAATTTCTATAATAAATGCACCAAAGAGTTCAAAAGAGATATAAGAGCGTATTAGCCATATGCAAAATTCACAGAATTTTGTTTGGATTCTGAATTGAACAAAACAAATATAAAAAAGGCACATTTGAAACAATCAGGAAAAACTGAACACAAATTGATGATACTGACGAGTTGTTGGGTTGGGGAGGCTGATAATACTGTGGCTATGTTAAAAAAGAAAAGTTCGATATGCCTACTGAAATGTATCCAGTGAAATGATAGTATGTCTAGAATTAGCTGAGAAAATATCTCAGCAACAAATAAATAAGAACAAGTAAAAAACAAATAAGCACTAAAAAAAAAAGTAATGGCAGGGGAATAAATAAAAGAGGAGCAGCAGATGTTAATTGTTGAAGCTAGGTGATGGGCGTATGAGAGTCTATTAAAGTAGCCTTTCTATTTTTATGCATGTTTGAAATTTTCCTGAATAAAACACTGATACATAGGACAGTGCAGCATGTCTCTTCAGGCCAGGTTTAACTGACCATCCTCATGCCTAGCCTCACTCTCTGGAGGGAAAGTCCATGGAATAAATGGTAACATCCTCTTCACCTCTTGGGACCATTATGCCATAGTATAGAAATGGTAAGAACCAAGTGTACACAGAAGTTAGTCTTAAACCCCCCCGTCTTTAGTTTGGCTCTTACAGAAAGGTATCAGCCTGGAAACACATCGATAACAACTAAAGTTGAGGTCTGTTCAGAAATAGCATTCACCATCTCCCAGATTCTTCCAGAATTTGGCTCACTTAGGTAACTCCAAGTTAGAATGGGAAAGCACAGAATGGGTAAAGACAGAAGATGCATAATAGCCGAAAGGAGGAAGCAACCCAAATATCCATCAAGGGATGAAGGGCTAAACAACATGTGATATATCCATACAATGGAATATTATTCAGCCATGGCAAGAAATGAAGTGCTGTTATAGGCTATGATGTGGACAAACCTTGCAAACATTATGCCAAGTGAAAGAAGCCAGATACAAAATGTTACAGAGTAGATGCTTCCATTTATTTGAAATATCCAGATTAGGTAAATCCATGGAGACAGAGAGCAGATTAGCAGTTGCCAGGAGCTGAGTAGCGTGACTGTTGAACGCATATGGGGTTTCCTTTTAGGAAATGAAAGAGCTTTGGAACAGGAAGGAGGTGATGGTTGTACAACACCATGAATGTGCTGAATGTAACTGAACTGATCACATTAAAATGGCTCACTGTGTATTAGTCTGATAAGATGTTATTTAAAAAATGTAAGCAGGAAAATTACACAACAAGGTTTGTTTTTAAAAAGAGTGACTCTGAAAGCTATGTAAAAATAGATTAAAGATGGACAAGACTAAAGCAGAGGAAATACAGGAAAAAAAATGAGGTGTTGGGTGGTTTGGATTCAACTTCCCTCCCTGAAGTCCTACTTCCTGAAGTAAGTGTCCCAACCCTGAACCCTTCTTGTCCCCTCTCAGTGCCCAATACCTCCAAGAATTCCACAAGCTCCCAAGCTTCTGGAAGAGTGCCATGACTAGATGTGCTAATGTCCACCGTATGGCTCCAAATCACAGATATTTCAGCAAGCATGGAAGATATGGTCTTCCTATCTCCCTGCCTCCCAATCCTTTGAGAGCCTCATCTGGGAAGAAGAAGAGACTATCTACAAAGTGTAAAGACAGTGCTTAGGCTTTGGGTCCTTGCATCTGAATATGAATGTGAGCATTCTGTGATGTTCTCCTGAAAAACTGGTCATGTGAAGATTTCATGAAATGGCAAGTGTCCAGCATAGAGCAGGCATGCTTGAATATTTGTATTAGTGTTTTGAAGTCTATCCTTGAACTTAAACTGGGATTCAGTTATGATTGTACATATATGGTAAAATGTTGAGCGAGATTACCCTCATTGGAGACTGAAGGTCTCCATGGAAATCACTGATTCTAAGGTAAGAATGAGATCAGAACAATACATTAGACTCCACTAAAATTAAAAGTTTCATAACTACAGGAAGAAATGATTTTAAGTCACTCACATCTACTTTAGAATCAATCCCATAGACTCACCCCTTGGTCTTGGAGTGAGAGAAGGCTATAAAAAAAAATGAAATAGCTGCTTTGTTAAAAATCAAAAACAAGCAAACAATCGTATTGCACTGATAACCCTGCAATCCAGGGATGGTTTTGCAAGACATTTATAAAACCAGGCAAGGGTATCACCGGAGCAGAACACAACACATGCCAGCCATGAACAGCCAAGAACTGTGATGAGCTCAAGGTCATTATTACCAAAATATAGTAAGGTGAAAAGATGAGAAAAAAGCCATCCTTTCCACTTTGCTAACAACCACAAGCACCCTCAACACAGTATGCTCACTTCGGTATGACCCCCTTTGCAGCCACGGTGGGAGGTATCTGCATTTCCGCTGGTTGTCTCCATTGCTTGATGAGCCCCTTTTGAGCCACTTGGGAGACCCACCCTACAAACTAGTACACACAAATTACTCCAATTGAAGACCAAGATTCAAGATTTAGGATTAAGGATTTTAAACTTGTTGTTTTGAAACTGCAGACAAGGGGTTTGGCTTTTCATGAAACAAAATGATGAAAGCGGATGCACGGAATAGCCGTAGTCGCAGTCAGTGTAATTAGTTAGGATGCTTAACCCTGCAGTGGTTGAGCTGCTTTTAAAGGTACATCCAGAAGTGCACACTGAATTTAAAAAAAGAAATCAACTGTTTGTTTTCACTGACAATTTTAAATCAGGATGCTGGACAGAGCCAGCCATCTTCAGTCAAAGACAATTCTCAAGGAAGACAGACAAAAGGCTTCCTACTCCTGGTATAATCTCTTTCCGAACCCTGAGTCCTGAGACACTCATACACGTTGGCACTGAATTTAAGCTCCAAATCACTCAAATCAAAAAGAGCTACTCTCAGTCTGTCATCAGAAAGCAAGCTCTCCAAGGTGTATTTTTATCCCAGCCTCATCTAAGTTATGACAACTCACCTGGTTGGTTTCTGCCATGTGAGTAGAGAGACGCATCAAAGTGACAGGACATCACTCTCTGTGTTCCTTGTGAGGTGTGATGGAGAAGAAAAACAAACCTGGGGGAACAGATTTCAAAGTATTTCCAAGACATCTCCAGATTGGAGAGATACAGGGCGCCGTTTATACTTTTTCTTACCCGAGGCTCTTCTGAAGTTGAAACTCCTGCCTCTTCTACAGACACTTATTTACTTATTTCTCTATTTATTTATTTTACCGCTTTGATTTTGACTCATCTCCCTGTCCTTACGGTTCTTAAAACTTGTAGCCCTAAGACGCTGTACTGCTGATCATTGCCTCAAACCCTGGATTTTATACTGCGTACCCTCGCCTTTGCTGAGACACCTCACTACTGGGCTGACTTGCCTTTCTGTAGACCCGTACCCTTAGGCCACATTTATTTTCCACACTGGAAAATGGTGGAATCTAGTGCTTGCTTAAGTGAAATATATAGATGGATGAGTAGATAGGTAGACAGATACAGATTCAGGTATGAATATTATATTCATAAAATACATAAATTTATATATGAAAATCAGAATCTATACGGAAATATGTGTATCTATGTATCCTTTTAATCACTATAATAGCTATATCTACACATCTAGTATATATCATCACAGGTGTTACAGCTGTCAGGGCCCTTCTAATCCATACGTTAGTTGACTATTGAATCTAGCTGTTGCCTTAATTTTACAGACAAGTTATGTTTTTGCTACCACTGCTGGTATCATTTTAGTCAGTTTAGATTTATCATAATTGCACTTTTTCCATCTTATTTTTGCTTTCTTACCGTACTTGTTCTAAGATTCTTTTTTTTTTTCTCCTTTTCCAATTTCTCTCGAAGTGACTTAGTTTCCCTTATTCTCATGTTTTCCTCTACTGGTTTGGAAGACACATATTCTATTTCTATTATTTTAGTTATTATCTTAAATTTTTAACATGGGTCCCGACCTAATAGGGTCTAAAGTTAGCTGATCTTTCTATTCTGCTCTAACATGGCTACAGCCTTTGAATGCTTTACTTCTGATCACCTGTCCCACCTTACCTATTATTTTGTCCAATATTTAGTTTCCCCTTATTTTTATCTCCTACAAAATTATTCATAATTATTATTGTTGTTGTTGTTTTATATTATTAATGACACATACTTTGTGTATTATATAGTGTTGCTATTTTATATTGGTTATTTATATAAACTCACATATTTATATCACCATTAAGATTTTTTCTTAGTCTTTGGCATTTCTATAAGATGTGTCCATGTATTTATCTAATCCCAGTTGGACCCCCTGAACCCGACATTTCATATCTTCCATCAAATCTGGAGGATCCTGGGCCTTACTTCTTCACCTGCTTCCTCTGCCCCCATTCTGTTCTCTCCCGCTGGCACTCTCATTAGAGGACACTTTCTCTCCTCAGTGTGTCAACCTTTTTTAAACATTTTCTTTGTCTTAATCTCTCTGTGCTACATTTTAGCAATCTCTTGGTTCAACTATCTGGTGTGTTTTTCACTTCAACATTTATGTGTTTCAACTTTAGAAATTTACATCAGTTTTTTTTGAAAGCTTGCCATTCCTTACTCATACTGTTTTATGCTTTTCTGACGTGTTCATTTCTTTCCTTAATTGTTTTTAGCATATTATTTTATAGTCTCCCTTTATAATCTATTACTTGAGTTTCTTTGGGTTTAATCCTTTCGTTTATGTGTCTGCTAGCTACCATTCATCGTGGGTCATCTCTTCCGGTTTCCATAATCGTGGGTGGGGCGCTCACCTGCAGCTCCCCCCACCCCAGGACAACGATGATGTCAAGCTCATTTCTTTAGTGCTTCTTGTTTGGACTGAGAATGCTCTCCCTCTCCTAACTACTATCAGGACTCAGCTGTGTATTTAGAGACATGTTTATAAATATTTTGTCTATCTTTCTAAATAACTTGGTAGGATATTGGACAAGAACTTCTTCAGATTATCTAATCTAAATTACTGCCAGAAGCCAATGTCACATCCCCAAGAATTAAAATGACAAGGACAAGAAGACATGACTAGAGATAAACTAACTCAATAAGTAGAATAAAGACATTGTTGCCCCTTCTTGGGACGCTCTGTCTTCTTTCTATTCATCCTTCAGGCCTCAACTAATAGCGCTTTCTTTAGAAAACCACGAAGTTCTTGCTATACCCACTGCTCTCTCTACTTGTCCTATCATAACCCTACAATGTTTTACTGGAATTGTTTCCCATCTGTCTTTCCAGGAAGGGGCAGAGAGAGAAAATGAACAATATCCAGTGTGAATGATACACAGAAATGATGACAGATACCATGCAGAAAAATAAAGCCTGGCAAGAAGATGGTGAATGATACAAGGATGAAGGAAACAGGGTGGGCTGCTGACCTGGCCAGAGAACTGAGATGAGGGAACAAGCCACGGGTGTACCATCGGCGATGTATGCTTTATATTTGGGGGGGAAGCAAGTGATGGGGGAGAGTGGGCAATGGGGTCAGAACAGAAGCCAGGCAAGGCAACATAGGATTTTTCGGGCCATTGGAAAGACTCGGGGAATTAGTAAGAGTGAGGTTTGATGCCACTGGAAGGTTCTGAATGATCTTGCTTACATTTCAGAAGACTCCAGCTGATGGCTTTGTTGTAGCAGAAACAGGGAGGCTAATCAGGAAGCTAATGCAATTGTTTAAGTGGAAAAAGGACAGTGGTTTCAGCAGAATATCCACTTCAGAGGTGGTGAGAAATGAATGGATTCTGGACTTACTTTGAGGTAGAGTCAGATGGGTGTGCTGACTGTATCACTCTATTTTATGACTCTTCGGCCAACTCTTTAATAGTTTAATAGAGAGACTAGCTTTGTGTTTGTTGGCTGAACAAATGAATAAGTGGATGAATGCATAACTTTCAGGCCCTCTTTGACATCATTGTCATTGATAAATAAAACCCATCAAAACAGTATGAAAAACTATACCTGTTTTTCTATTGCAGTTAAAGTGGGTCTAACGTAAAAACTGTTAACCGTACTTTCGAGTATGTATACTAGATTTCCTGCTTTCTGGACAGTGCTGGAACCAGTGCTTTTAGGTTTTTACAAATTTTAGACCTATCATCCATCTTCGGCTAGAATTTGTGATTGTTCTATGTCACCTGTAGGACAACCACTCAATTAGGCCATCAGTAAAATTGCCTCGGTCATAATTTTTTCCCCTAAATCCTTGTGTTTTCAAAAAAATGTAATTTGCCAAATGAACAACATTTTGGTTTCAGAATGAACACAGACAGTTCACATCTTTCTGTCAATTTGTTTCAGGATAATCTTCAATGGAGTTGACCGATAAAGGCCACTATTCAATGAACGATAGCAAGATACACCTTAGAAACTATCTGCCTCTTGAAACAATATGGTGACTATTTAAACGTGACTGTGGGCATACCTACTAGAACTTTTAACAGACTTCAATGAAATTTAAAAGTGACAGAGATAAATGTCTCCAATGAATCTTTAAATTCATTGATAATTTTCTAATCAATCCTACTTTTATTAAATTATCTTTTGAAAATTTAATTAAAATTTAATTAATTCCATTTATGAACTGCAATAATGTCTTCTAATTATGTGATTATACCAAGTGAAGTCTGCTGTTCCCAGGACTACTGGTTAAGATGTCTAAAAGCACCAAGAACACATGATCTTGCTCTGTAACATACGTAATGGAGAAAGTGGCCCTGGTGATTAGGATTCTGTATGGTTCATATAGCACATTAACAGAATCTAAGGTACTGATACTCTAACGAGTGTACTGGTATATAAGCCGTGCCAAGCAAATTGGAGCCAAACGCGTACAGCTTTCATGGTGGCAACTTCACAGAAGACACAACATAGTTAAAGAATGTTTATTGAGAGGAAAACTTCAAAACACACAACATCTTGGGTTGGAAGGAACTTGAAAGACTGTCTCTTTCCAGCCCTCCATCCATCTTCCACCGTACCTGACCTGATGCACGAATCCCGACAACACGTTTCGGTTCCAGCAGTGGGCTGTGCTTGGCACGGGGGTAATTCTAGGAAAGGATAAGCAGGCTTCCTGCCCTTGGGGATCTCAGAATCTACCAGTTTCTAAGTTTTCCACGAGCTTGCCTGCATTTAGTGGTTTGCTTCCCCACGGATGTCAAACAAGAGCTAGCAGATTTCATCTCACTTAAGAAAAAGAACATTAAGGACAGGGTCCAGGTTTGGGGCTGCTCTCACTCTAGGTTGAAGAGAGAGAGCAGAGGATTTCCAGACCATCTCCAGCATACATTAGCAGAACCGCCCTTCTGGGACAACACCATATGAAAGCAAATCAGTCTTCTCTTCTGTCCTTGAGAGAAATGGAGTGGCCTCGGTCAGAGTACATTTTCTTCCCGGTGCAAAACACTCTCCCACTCCGCTACTGTGAACAGAGCTCTGACACTTGTGTTCTCTCTCCCTCCCCCATCCACCCGTCACTACAGTGATGTTACCCATGGTTTCACAGCATTTAACTTTGTACCGAGAGATTGCCCTAAACCAGTCTTTCATTAATGACAATAATCACAACATCAGCCTTTTGCTAATGACAATAATAGCTAACATTTTCTCATGCTAATCATAACATAATACTCTGTCATGGAATTTCACAGGACCCCAGGAAGGAGGTGGCACCGATATCCCCTCTCTGCAGAGGAAGGAATGGAGATTCAGAGAGGTGAAGAGACTTGTCCAAGTGCCTACAACAAGTCAGCTCTGGAGCCAGAATTCACATCTCATTGTCTCCTCCCTAAACCAGGCATTTAAGCTCTACTGTAGTTGCATTTGATTGTAGCGGAGGGGTGGGGGTGGGGAGGCTAAAACGGAAGCCCAAGCACCTGCCTGCACACCTGGCCCAAGTTCTTGGAATTCCAGACACCCCTTAAAGCACAGGCTTATGTCAACAAGAGTTTTCTAGAGGAGCTGAGGTTATCTGGGAATCTGGCTGCCAGCATGCGTCCTCTGATCTGCCCCTGCTCCATCCAACAACATAGACCCGATTCTCTTGCCAGCAGCCAGCAGCGCAGGGCAGCCAAGACTAACAAGTGTAGGCACTGTGCAGGGTACGGGGTGCATGAATAGCACTATTCTTTGCTGGCCAACACTGGCCCCATTGTCTCAGGCAATGAATAGAGCTGTGTGGAAAAAAATTCACACACGAAGCAAAAGCAGCAAAATTTGTCTCTTTGTGATGGTTTCAAGACTGGGTGAAAAAGTCGTTCTTCACCTGGTGCTATTTTACATATTCTTTCACTGACAGAAAGCACTCTCTCGCAAGGGAAGAACTTTTCTCTAAAAATTAAAAAAGGTACAGGTCACAGTGCAGGTGGAAAAGCCAGGAGCCTACCTCAACGTCAAACCGCACCCATTCAGTACAACATTGGGGACACGGAGAGCGAGGGTGCATTGTTCCGATTCCCTGTAGCTGAGCCCCATTCCCTTATCATCTCGATCGGTCTGAGACACGCAGTTCTTGCCTGCAATTTCTCAGATAACAGAGGGAAAGTTAAGCATACAGCGTCAACCACTGTATACAGTCGGGCTCTTCTTTCAAGGTAAATAACTGGCCAACTTCCATCTCCCTCCCATAGGCTTAGGCTCAAACAGCCGCAGAGCCATCTCGGGGGTGCCTTGCTCGGCTGCGGTAAGTGACAACGGGGCAATCTATCCCTATCTTTGTCCTGCGTGCACCATGAGCTGATGTCAGAGTCCACAAACTGCTACAGTTGTTTAACTTCTGGGGGTGGAAAACTGATTTCTCTCCGAGGAGCAGGCACTAACATAATTCTATACAGCCTTGTGTCCTCTACACAGGACCTCCTTCTCATTCTCAAATCACTTGTAAAATCACCATTGGACGCAGGTGTCCTGGGATGCAAATAATCCTAAATAGAGTGCTGAATGAATATTTTGTGTGCCCTAGTGTCATACAGTTTGGTGAACCCCATTTCTCCAAAACTGATATCTGTATTTTTGTAAAACTTTCAGAGGCAGCTTCAAACAGTCACAGGAGCATGCCTGGGCTTTAGATACACGTTGATTTGAATCCTGGCCTACAGAGAAGCTCTGAGGGGTGACTCCACATGCTGGGCTATCCTGGAAAGACCCCATTTAGACTTGATGTCCCGGTGGATCTAGACCTTAAAGGGTGTCCTGTTGAAATGACAGATGATAAGGTCACCCTAGAGTCATGCCACAAGAGACAAACAACTTCACTGCCATCAGCCTTGCTTCCCTCATTTAATAAACTAGCACAATCTTGTCTACCTCGTAGGACTGGTGTTACTGTTAGAATATATGTGCATCTCCCTGAATATTGTGGAAGGCATAGCAGGGACTCAATAAAGGATGACCACCATTTACATTTCCTCTAGAGATGGTGCCGTAGAGCACTGTTTCTAAGGGTTTGAGAAATCATGGACCACTGAAATAAAAAATAAAGAAGAAAAATTCGACAGAATGACATGGAGTCACCAAGGTTTTATTTTGCCAAGTAAAGGCATTAGAGGGGGGAAAAACGCCACTGGTTACAGTCATCTTTTCATGAAAGAAAGGTTATTTTAAATCTGAAAATGAGGAAAGAAAATCTTAGAATAAAAGTCAGCCTACATAATTAAGGAATTTATCCGTTAGCCTTAAAAACACGTTACCTTTTGAAGGAGATCAGAATGTGCCACCCCATAATAAGCACTTTGGCATAAGGATTATTCTGAGCTGAAGGCAATTGAGGAAAAATTCTCTGCCTTCCCTTCATCCCCCCTAAAAGCAGCGTATGAATTTCCCTTTGAGAAAGATGCCACCACACGCCAAGGACCAAAGAGAGAAGAGGGACTCATCACTGAAGAGGGGGAGTTGACACCAAGATGGGTCTGCCTAAACAGACCTCACTACAATAGCCTTACCTTCCATCAGCTCCCCTAGATAGTTCCTAGTCACTTCCCTGCTCTTTGTTGGCCCTTGAACCCGAACCCCTAGTCCTTTGTTAAGAAGGGTACATAAGCCCCTGAGTCTAATCATTACTTTGAATTTCACTTCTTTACTGTGAACTCCCAGGCACAGAAATATTAATAAAAATCTGGTGCCTTTTCTCCTATTAATCTTTTGTTAGTTTAATTCACAGGCCCCCAGATAGAACCTAAGAGGGTAGAGGAAAGGTTTTCCTCCCTGACACTTTCTTTTGTCTCTTTCGGCAGCAGCTGAGAGGGTGCTGGGAGACTAACAGTGGTCCAAAGTGCTGCAGCTGGGGAAACACTGGAACCACGTGATTCCATCTGCTCTCTTGCTTGTCTGCCCCTGTAGGGACCACAGACCTCTTTTTCCACCTGTCATTTCACTCTCATATTTCTCAACCATTCCTTTCACTTTTCTCATCTGCTAATGTCATGATATTAAGCATTCTTCACGCTAAGCTCTGTGCTCAGTAGGCTATGGGTACTTTAAAAGTAAGTGGCTGATAAGTGGCTGACACTTTGTGTCTTCTTAGGTAAAACATTTAATTTGGCCAGCTTAGTTAAACATGACTGTTACTCTAATTGGCCTGTGTATTTTTTTTTTTTGGTAGGGTTTACACACTATTGGTGATTCCAATCAATGTAGGAAAAATTTCAGTGATTTGATAAAGAAAAAAGGAGAGGTTTTGCAGGGTACCTGGGTGGCTCCGTCAGTGAAGCATCTGCCTTCGGCTCAGGTCATGATCCCGGGGTCCTGGGATTAAGCTCTACGAGGTAGGCTCCCCACTCAGTGGGGAGTCCGCTTCTTCTTTTCCCTCTACCCCCCCCCCCACTTGTGCTCTCTCTCTCTCTCTGTCTCTCTCTCTCAAATAAATAAATAAAATCTAAAAAAAGGGGGGGGGTGCATCATGCCTGGAAAAAAAGTACCTGCATGCTTCATGCACTCATTTTTAGCAGTTCCCGTACCATGTGGACTTAGTTTGGCTTCTAATCCGCACATAATGCAGAAGCAAAAAGTCTTTTTTTCTCTAGCTTTCTACAACACTCCCCTTTGATCAAACTTTGGGAAAAACTGGTCCAGGTAGATGGCTTTAAGAAAGGCATGAGAAACTCCTCCATGGGGCCTTCCTACCTCAGCTCCATTTTTTTCTCTGAATGCCATTTAATACCTACAATGACTTTCCTAGCATTTAACCTAATAACGCTTTCAAAGATTTAATATTACCCTCTTTTCCCTCAAATGATATTTGCATAAGCCATAATTAAGTTTTTGGAGTCCTATTAAAAAAAAACCTATTGAAAGAAATAAAGCAGTGAGGCAAACATTGTAAATTGGAGTAGCTAATCACACAAAAAAATGATAATAGCTTCCAAACTGTAAAGTCAAAATTTACTTATATTTCCTGAATATTATGACTACTCATATTTTAAGATCTATTTATACTGAGCTATATCTTTGCTTTCTAACTTGCTCTTTTATTCAAAATGATCTTTAACAACGAAAATCTTGCAACCCAATATCATAATCAAGCTATTGCACTTTTAAATTGAAGCTCGGTTCTTTTGAAGCACCTCATTTTCCAACATCAGGAGATGAAAAAGCATTTCTTCTAAGATGCAAATTTTTAATTGTTTAGGAAAGCACGAGCTTCTTTGCCCCTGAAATACCAATATGAAATGTCCTTTAACAAATACGAATCTTTGAAAAGATGCAAATTCATCATTATTACTTTCCCTCTCTCATTAATTTTCTATTTAACAGAAAATATTACATTTCATTGTATTGCCATTTTGTCTTTTGCTTTATTACAGTCCTCAGCAACTTTACCAATTCTTCACAAAACGGAAAGGTGTAATTCGAGCTGTGCCTTGCGACGGAACTCACGCAGTTTATAATCACACAGTTCGTATCACATGAGGTTGATAAGCAAATGGCAAGAAACACTGTACATTTCAGCAACATTTACTTCGATCAGTCCTCTGTGTCTGGAATGTTTTTTGCGGGGCTTACCAAAGGTCATTAGATGATTGAAATGAGAAGGCGAGGAGGGTGGGCGTGTGACCAGGATAGGAGTGAAACACGTAAATAATGAAGGAAGACCAGAGGTTGAGGCAAGATGGTTGCCCTTGGAGTTGGTCTTATTCAAGTCCTCCTAACACAATATTTTCTCAGAACTTGGGACAAAAATTGCATTAGCGGCTTCTTTTCGAAGGTGACAGTTATTTTCAATACTTTATACAACCGAGTGATAAAACGACAGGAACTTTAAATTAAACCTTAGCGTGCTACCCAACTAAGCTTTGTGTGCAAACCTAGGTTGGGAATAGCCCTGCAGACATTTTTTCCTTTCTTTTTTTTTTTTTTTTTATCAACTTAACAAATGTTTGTTTTGAATTCGTTTTTGACAATGGACTTAATAAACCCCTTACCTAGTTAAGGTTTATGAAAAGTGTTTCTCCCCCCACTTATCTCATTTAGAGAATGGGTAATTTGCATAATGGTAAGACAGGGGCATTTTCATTCTTGTCTTTCAAGCACGTGCATTCTAATTTTCATGGTAATAGTAAGTGCACTTAACAACAATGGTCCATTGATCCAGTGTGTCTTCTACCTGCCCTGGAGCAACTGGGCAATTGTTCACCAGAGAAGCCACAGAACAGATAACGGAATCACCATTAGCGGAGAAGCGCTGCCTATAATGGTCTCAATAATAATTAATATGCAGGACAGCTAGTCCTGTCACACGCCATTTCAGACCAGAATTGCATCTGTCAGTCCAAATCCTGACTCCATTCGAGGCATCCAGGACCGAATCTAGTTAGACAGCTAACTGAATTAAAACAAAAATCTACAGATGCATGATAAATGCACAGGATGCGATGTCACACATGAATGACTCCTGTACAGGCCAAATGACAGATGTATTTCCGCGACTCCAGGCCAGGCTCCAGCACAAACCACTCTTCATTTATCAATAATTGGGCCTTAATTTCATTTGGCAGTGGTGGGGCAGCATGCTCAGCTTTCTCTCCAATAGACGAACACTAATTAGACTTTTTTTTCGGGGGGGAAGGGGAGTGGGCACCGATCTTTTGATTTTATTTCCAATAGTCACCCATAAGCAAAGTTAGAGCTTGTCCTTTGGAAGAGAAGGGTCTGTTTTACCCACAGCTCATTATTAGTGATAATATCTTGCAACGGGAACTCTTCAATTATTAATGTTCCATTTTGATACAGATGAGAAACATCGAAGAGGGAAGTAAAAAAAAAAAAAAAAAGAAATATGGGGATGGCTTGAGCTTATCCAGCAGGTCTCTTACAGTACTTGCTGCTAACTCGTACTCTTTGCTGAGTTTTACTTTGATTTTTAGGTCACTGTGTCTGTGTGTTGGTATGTGAGTGCGTGTTTGTGTGTGTGAGAGAGAGAGTGAGGGAGAAACAGAGAAAGATTCACAAACATCACAGACAGATGGACTGGCAACGTAAACAAGGAAATTGTAGAACAATTCTTAAAATTGTAATTATGAAAGGAGAAAACTATTAGGATGATTTTTGTAGGCTATCATGTGAATTTTCACACCAATTTTAATGGGGTGGTTCTATCTGAGGTGAATTTATGATAAGGATTAGAAAAATGCCTGAGACTTCCTACTAGGCCAGTGTTCCCCACTATCATCCTACCCTCCAAGTAGTAAAAGCCTCCCATCAAGGGATTTCCAATCATGTGTTCAAGAGAACACACCAAGTCTTTACCTCGTATTGTATAAATTGGCCTCAGAATGACAAAAGATACATGGAAATAACCATATATTGGCCATGTCCCTCTTATATCTACATTATGGGGATTAACATTCCATCTCTCAGTGTCCACAGAGTCCAAGTGTTCATTTGTCCCCCTTTTAAGCAAGAGGCAAATTGGCCTGGTGGATCACGGACTGCGGCGTACCCGCCCCCCCCAGGGCACCTTTCTCCATTTAAGGAGTTGCTGCTAGTTGCTCATTTGCCCTTAGAACTGGCTGTGCTTTTCAGGTTCTTTTGAGCTTCTTGCCTCTCCTTCCAAATGCCACCCTACAATGAGTGACATATGGGTGCCCTGCTTTGCCCTCAACTTCCAAACAGGAGCTCGGTGTCAGCAAGGAGTCCTATTGATCCACTCTAGAGATTTTGCTGTTCCCTGCCACTCAGATACTCTTCAATATCACATTTATTATTCTTCATTGGCATAGGTGATGGCAGTGATGTTGTCCTGAGGACTGATTGCTATGCCCAGATGATCTGTTGAAGTTGGCTGCCTGATCCAACATACAGCATAATTGAAGAGGACAAGGAACAGAATCCATTCCCATTTCACCCCACTAACTATGCCAAATTCAACAGAGAGCTCTCCATATGGTCCAACACAAGTGAGGTAATGTGTATATTATGCCATAATAAATGAAGTCTCATAGGTTTCAATGGCTCATAGTAGGTATCAGGAATCTTTCCTAGCAACTCATGGGAAACTGAGCAGCATGTCATAAATGGTAAAGCCATAAATAATTTTGCAACTCAGCCACCAGGGTTGTTGTGAAATGCTGTGCTTGCATTATCCACTCTAAACACTGACAGACATGTGAGCATGTCTGCCATTTTGCAAGCAGGCTCCCCTGCAGAACACAGGAGCACTGAAGGATTGGCATTTTAATTGGGAAAGATCCGAAATTTTAAGGAGTTCTGAAGACTGTGGTCTTGATATTGTGCTATTTTTAATTTGAGAAACAGGATTTTTAAAGACTGTTGGCACTTGTACTTCTCAGGAGATATCTAATGAGAAAGATAAAATAGAGCACTCATGGGGGATATTGTATTGTTACCTAAAACATTCACTGACCCTTCCTGAGGGAGGTTTCTGCTTCCCTCCTCCACTGACATTAAGTTTCGCCATGCGACCTGGCCGGTGAAATGTTAGTGAAAATGTCTCACGTCAATTTTCAGCATGAGCTTTAAGGGCCCTCATATGATTCTGCCATGAGGCCAGTAATATCCCAGGTAGGGGCTGCTCCATGAGTCTGAGCGCTGGAGTGAGGACCCGTGGAGCAGAGCCACGCCAACCTGTGATAAACACGGACCATGAGCAGAATTAAACTGCTGTTGTTGTCAGCCACAAAGATTTGGGGATAATTTATTACTGCAAAATAATTTACTTTAAGATGACTGATACAGATCATAGCACATGTTTAAGATAATATGGACTATTTAATTCTAATTACTTTAACATGAACATTTAACATTGGCAACCCATGAACCTGAACAAATGATGATAAGAGGATTGGTTTTCAGTAATATATATATACTGGTTTCTGCTGCCGTTGACCCTTCTCTTCTACTCATACATGATTCCTTGGGCTGACCTACAGCAGTGTGCAACCAGCATGAGTCCGCCATTACTCTTGCATGCAAAGCTGCTGGTGTGTCCTGTTCTCTTACTTGTCTGACTTCCTACTGTCTAGCAGTTTTTCTCCCTTCTGACCCCCTGAAGAAAAGAATTCAGGGACCTTGTGCGGTACTTCTAGGTTTGCTGATCTACGTTAGCGCACACGAGTGCATGGTAGTGCCTAGTGATAACATGGTCATATTGAGTTCATTATCTGTCACTCCCAAAAGGGATCAAATTGGTTGTATCAAATCCCTCCAGGAAAAAGGCAGGCCTGGGGATACTGTACTTGGAACTTAGATTGAAGTCAAGGGTGGCTAGATGTCTGCAAGGGGTAGGTAGGACCATGGTCCCTGAGGATAGAGCCAGGAAGTTGACACCTGAGTGGCAACATTGAGCAGAGAGGTGGATTCAGGCATAAAAAAGAAATGAGACCAGAGTCTGGGAGGAGGCTGGGAAAGGGAGGGGACTATGAGAGAGGTTCCCAGGGGCTCTCCAGCTGGGCCACAGGGTATTACAACATGCTCTTGGTTTTGCCCTTGGGTATCGGATTTCTGTTAACAACATAACACCCCCCCCCCTTCAGGCCCTCATCAGCTCAGTGTGTTTACATGTGTACAGGAACAGAACTGGGCTCAGCCTTTGTCCCGGTGAGTGTATTTGTGGTCAGCCTCCGGAAAGGTGAGCCTGGAAAGCAGAACCCCAGACCTGAGTGTATTCTCCAACACTCCACAAGAGGTCTAACCCCTTCCTCCAAGAGCTCCTCAGAAGCCTATCACTATTTGCCATTTTGTGGACCAGGGCCTACTTTTCACACAGCAAAGAGATGAAAATAAGGACAATATAAACTGGGATTTTCCTAAAACTCACCTAATTGCTTTTGTATGTATGTAAATTTATGCACTGCGTTTTGGTCTTTAAATTTACCTTTCTTTTAAGTATCAGTGGTAATAATATTTGGTCATTTTTTTTCTACTTTAACATCCTCATTTGGTAAAACAAAAAAGTAGCAACCCTAAGTCAGTCTGATGTTTTCTTAAAAGTTTACTGGCATGTGAAATCCGCAGTCCAGGAGTTACCGATCCACATTCACAAGTGTTTAGCCGGCTCATTTTCCTGGCCACAGGAGAGCGAAGGTACAAATCTGATGACATTGGGAGAGCCTGGGATGTGGGAATATGAAGTCTTTTGTCCCGTCCCCTTCTTGCCGCTAGACTTTCAGAGTTGGGAAATTCTGAACAAAGGCTGAGCCTCATTTTATCTGGGGCTTTCAAGGACTCTGAGAAAGCATATATTTTCCCTGGTAGACTTTGCAAATGGTCTTAGACTTTTCTAATGAAAAGATAAATTTATAGAGGGCACTGAACTCTGTGAAAAGCAGAAGTCTAAGTTTTCGGGGCCACTTTACCTTGATCAAAAGTAGACTAGTTTGTGCAAGGCCGAAGGCTGTATTTGTCTGTCGTTGGCCTCTTCGTTATGTGCCCGTGCCCCTTTCTGGATAGAGCTTATTCCAAGGCTCCCAGGGACCCTCACTTTCTACATCTCCTTAGGAATATCTGTACTGGTTAGAATTCTTTGTTGCTAGTGTAGGGGAGGAAGCATAATTTTCCTTCTACCCTTCTGAGTTCTAAGCTGAAGCCCCTGTAACAAAAGATAAACAAGAGAAAAAGTTTATTAATATGTGTACCTCATGTACACATGGGAGACACCTAGGGAAAAAAGAGTAACTCTCAAGGTGGCTTAGAATTCAGACTTAAACACCACCTTAATAAGGTAAGAAGAGGAGAGATGTAGGCCTCTTAGGGGGGCATAAACAATTTTTAGGGAGGATGGATGGGCCCTTAGAAGAATAGATGGGAGGTATGGTAGTTTGTGATGAAGTATGTCTGGGTGTTGTGTCCACTTCTAGTCTCCTCTCCTGCAATGAGTCAGTCTTCCCTGGCTGGTGAAACTCCTAGGGAAGGGACTGTG